>NC_051188.1:107226996-107545654 GCF_015220075.1 Falco rusticolus | reverse complement strand
GGCCTTCAACAAGGTAATAAAGTCTAATGGATATACGTTCTGGGGTACTATTTGGATTACTAAGTGTTCTGTTTCTTCCTAAGCCTCTCCCACCCATCTCCTCCTCTTTTCCAGTAAATATGAAATAATAGATTAATTTAACAAGGTTTCATAATTTTTACGAAGCACCATACCCAATTTCTACTAAGCTATTATCAGAAAGCCTTAAATGTTATTTCTCAAGTTAATAAAATAGACTGACTTAAGACTTAATCTTACTGTAATATTATTCCCACTCATTACTTATTTGATAACCATTACTAGGTTTTATTTTAAATTCTGACCTTGTTGAGTCTGCCATTCATATGAAGCAAATAAATGTAACAACTCTAAAATAAAGTACTCTTGCTGCTCCTGGATATTTCTTACCTAATCCATATAATATGTTACTTTAACAAGACGCAAAAGTAAAATTTAATTGCTAGTGCTATTGTACAAGTAACTCTGGAGATCTAAAAAATGAACATATGGCAATAACGCTAATGTATTTTAAGCCAGCAATAATTAATAAAAGCTTAACAATGATATTTAATTATTAAAAAATGCAGGTGATTTAATTTTAAGCATAGGCAAGCATAGACTATGTTTTGGTCTTGGAAGGTGTCTACTTTCAGCAACAAGACCAAAAGCCTATGCTAGTCACACAAGTAGCTGAAGTGCTCAATTTCATAACCAAGTGTGAAAAGTTGTGTATGGACACATGATTAAAATCAGAAAAGTGTTACTAAAATTTATCTTCTGGAGGAGAACTTAACCATACAGGTGTAAGTCAGGCTGGTCTACGTAAATGGTCCTTGAAAACCCATTGTGACCAGCCAGCAGCAGCAGCCTGCGTGACTTCCCCATGATAAATTTGATCTTGGGTAGGATGAGAAGGATATTCATGCATCTAGGAATATGTTATTAAAAAATCAATAGAGGGAAATACATATTTCTGAGGAAACATGCTGAGCAGTTCAGTCGATACACAACTTTGATATGTGACAAATGCTTACCTTTCTGGATTATTAAGAGATTTCAGACTCATCTGGAGAATCCTAAGCTTGTGTTTTGGGCTTAGTAAAGTCTTCGTAGAAAAGGTCAAGGAAATTTTTGATATTTTGTCAAGGTCTTGGTAAAATCCAGTTAGTACTTTGACTCTTTTGTATTGCTGAAATGTTGAAGCTTCACTGAAGAAAAACATTATAGCTAGTCAGGGTTTTGTTAGCCGAGTAATATTCATTATTGCTAAGCAGCATTATTAAGATCAGAAATCTTGCAAGATATATCAACTCTGATTGTTCAGAACAAAGATACCTTGAAGTGGATTCAAATGAGTACTGTGCAAGAACCTGGGCTAGTTCATAAATGGAGAGAGGATCATTTCAGTGTGAGGAGCATTGCCTCTGACACTGAGCAATCTCCATGAACAGGAGCCATGGCCAAGTCTTAACAACCCCATTATAATTTTTTTACTTACAAGTTAACAAGTTAAAAGTTCAGGAAACTCAGAAAATTATTCTTATAAAGTGATAAAAGAGATTCAGAGACAAAGCGCAACATACCTATTCATCTCTGATTCTACTGTGTTTCCAGCATAGTCTGTTATTTTAACTTTAATGAAACCTCTCCTAATGTTCTTATTCCAAGTAGTAATATCCAGTATGTAGTTATACACTGCAAAAAGAAATAGGAAATAACAAGATTCAAAGAATGACCTTAAGAGGACACAGTTGTTATTATCACCCTGTTAAAAGCATTCAGTGACTGATGACAGGAATAGTGACTCTACATTTAAGTTACCAGCTCAAAGCAGAATAAGGCAGCTATTGACAAAAAATAGCTTCTACCAAATGGCTGCTTGGAATGTAATTAGTGTATAATTTCCTCCAGTTCTTACATAAAAAGGATTTGCATCAGAAAGCTACCATCAGAAGTAGCATGAAAAGTTTGACCTGCCTAAGGAAAAAAAGCAGAATTAAGCCCTAACGAGCACCTTCAGGTTTTGGCAAGCTCTGCAAAGAGGTGATATTACAGCCATTAGCGTGGCAAGACTAGCACATTATCCACCAGAGACATGTCCAGAAAACAGCTGAGATACATTGGCAGGGAGAGGGGAGGAACAGCATCGGCACAAGCCTTATATATAGGCAAAGTGGGCAGTTAGCTAGGTAAGCAGATTAATCGGGCAGTAAAGCTGAAGAGACATTATTCCCGTGCTTGTGCCGATGCTGTTCCTCCCCTCTCCCTGCTGCTATTGCCCAGCCTAAGCAGGTGCAACAATACAGGTCCTCCAAGCACCCTTCCCTCAGAGAAGTCAACTTACCAAAACCTCTGTGTGGATACTAGACACTCATGGGGAAGACTCAGGAAGAGGAGAGGTATCCGATTGATCTCCCATGCTCCAGTCCCTTCTCCCCCTTTCCTGGAGGGCCCACGGCCTCAGGACAACAGGCTGGGTACCTGGGGTGGGCACTGCCCCGCTGAGCCCTCAGAAACCCTGACCTGGCCTTCCACCACACTTCTGTAACCACCACCAACACTGTAACTGTGCTATGGCTACCCAGAGGAAACACACCTTTACTACTCCCAAAGTAAGGAAGCCAATTTCAAAATTTCTTTTTGTTTTTTATATTGCTTTTTAACGTTCTTTTCTAAAAGACCAAGCCTCACCCTGTATGAAAAACTTGCCCTGCTCAGGTTTACAGTTTCACTTAGTTAAGACTTCTGGTTAATTTCTCTCCCCTCATGGTTTTATATACTGAGAATTAAAGTAAGGCTTTAGTTAACAAAGGACCTATGTTTCAGGCTGGTTTAGTAGACTCATTTTTCTTCTTTACTTTGCATATTTTCCCTTAAACTTACGCTGTCATTACAAGGTTTCTCATTCCTCTCCATGTGCCTCCTCCTGTGTTTGATAATATTTGTCCCCCTCTTTTCTCTCGTCTACCACTCCTGTCCCAGAATACCATACATAATGTTTTTTCTTCTGCAGTGTACTTCTTCCATCATCAAGATTCACCAAAATCAAGAATTTTGATGAATTCCGAGATTTTAGTGTGTGTGAGAGTGAAAGCAAATCTGTATTTTTCTGTCAAAGTAACGAAGAAGAGACAGACCTAGCGGCCTGTGCAGCCTTGAGAGCAGGAAAAAGCAAAACCCAAGCAGACAGGAGCCAGGGAGAACAGTGGTAGCGTGTTTGGGTTGAGCTGATAGACCACTGGGAATAGGAGTTATGTAAAATCTGTCACATCTTTGTTAACCTCTCCATGGCCCTTTGGAAGAAACAGCAATGAAAGACAGGTTTCTTTTTTTTTCTTTTTTTTTTTTTTTTTGTGCCCCAGCTAGGGCAGTCTCACTTCCCATTTTTGCTCTTGGAAAATGGCAGCAATGATCATATCTAAACAGGTTCTCTCACTTCCAGTTTTTTCCTATCACTTGATCCTCATTTTCTGGCTTCCTTCTTCCCTCCTGGACTTCTTGGTAGTTCATCCCATTACTTTTAAAGTCACATTTCTTTCTCAGTTCACTTATTGCCTACTCTGCCACAATCATTCTTCTTCCTCCAGTCTGTGAACTGACACTCATGGTTTATTACACCATTTTACACAGCAGCTAACAATAACTTTCTACTTTAAACATGCTTTCACTCCAGATCAGCTAACAAATAACAGCCATAACAATTCATGAAGTTTGGTATGTATGTATTCAGTCACTCACTGCAGAATGGGTGTCGGTCCGAGGTATCAAAATAAGCTTTTGTTGGTGAAGTCTTTGGGATTAACAGTTTTTTCCATCTATCAGCATGATAACCTGTAATCCAAAATTTAAATATTTCATTTCAGACATTTAGCAAAACCTTGACACACATACAATTACAAAAAAGAATCTCATCCAAAGTGACAGATTTGGCTTTAATTTTCTTAAATATTCTGTGAGAAAGTAAATTGACTTGGAAAACGCAGGAATCCCCTGAGTATAGTAGAACGTAGCAGGTTAAGTATTTCATTCTTCTAATATTTTAGCATCACTAAAGTTGTCATAAGGTAATAGTTGGAATCTATTTAGTCTAGAGTACTAACTCCAAAAAATAGTGCTTATAAACTCCTGCAGAGTTAATAAAAACAAACCCAAAGAAGTAGCCCATATATTTGCAGAGAATAGTTACAGAACATCTTCATATTAGGTAAAATTTCTTTCTTCCTTTTTTTTTTTAATCATTAAAGTAAGTATTTTAGAACTCTTTAGTGTATAATTGTGGATATTATTTAATAAAATGTTAGATACTCTGTAAACTTCCTAAGCTTATCGACGTAATGCAGAAAGAACTTTTGAGTTCCATGCTTATTGTCTTTGGGACTTGACAACTAGTCCTTGTTTCTAAAACGGCTGATCATATTCTCTTCCTCTTGATCTCTTTACCTAGACTGGACAACAAGGGCTAATTCCAGACTGCAGAGCTGTCACTGCACGCCAGTAAGCAGGAAAGCTTGCAGCAAAAGGATGCTGTTTCTCTTCCCAGCTCCTGGATTCAGGTGCATGCCATTTCCTCATAGGTTTTATAGTTATTTAAAAAAAAAAAAAAAAAAAAAAAGTGGCATCTGACTGGTCAAAGATTTCTCCACCTCTAGCTTGGGCATTCTGTACTAGTACATCAGGCGTGGTTAATAACCTTTCTGGGGAAGTTCTGGAGTCTTTCTGCCATATTATAAGGTCCCGTTATGGTTGGGTTTTATTATAAAATAGCATACAGATCTATCTATGCTTTTTCTTCAAACCTGATCTAACTAAAATAGGGTGTAAATCCCAATATAAAGATGTAAAAAAGATGTGGTACAAACTGAATGTTAACTTTTAATTAAATATTTTTAAAGTTTCGTTCTTGAGAAACCCCTGACAACTAGAAAATGCTCACACTACCATAGCTCTTTTCAAACTGTCCCCAATTCCTCTCTAAAAGCGATAAAACCCCAAACACCTAAAACCCCCTCCAAATAAAAGCTTGATTCCAAAAGAAAAGCCAGAGAAACCATGAAGTTGCTGTAACCACTACTACTGTTAAATAAAAACCACATGTATTCTATGGAGGATAACACACTGTGAAAGCCTAAAGTGATGAACCAAGTAGAAGCAGTTTCTCTATAGCAAGGAGATCCATTGTGAACCCATTTCAGACTGGAAAGCATAATGATCAAAGGTTAGGAACATTCAGAGCCTGTGTCTAAATGATAACTATAAAGCAGACGAAGACATAAACTTTAAAGTACTTTAAGCAGTATGCAGCTCTGCCTGTGATCAGTCTCTACAGATCCCTTAACACAATACTACAGATCTCTGGAGAAGGCCCAGAAAGAGCTAATCTGGATTCCCTGGAAAATCTTACCCAGCCCAGAGCAGATATAGTAACACTTACCCAGTACTGGACAGGACATTGGCTGGTAAGCTTGACAATCAACACATTTTCCTCTCTTGTAATCCAAGTAAGAGTCACAAGGGTATGTTATTATGTCACACTCTCCTTTCAAAGATGATAAGAAGAGGAAAACAGATCTTTGATGGTCACACTTAAAATACTGAAGTCCTTCAGGAAAGAAAAAACAAAATATACAAAGAATATGTAATCATTTCTCTTCATCAAAGAAGAGGTGTTGTCAAAGCAATCCAGTAATCCCATTTAGCTGAATCGTTCTTAGTTACCCATGCCTTTATTCTTTGGCTACTTGCCCACCAAGTGTAAAAACTGGATGTACACACAGAAAAAGAAGAAATTGAAGACTATTTTGAATATTACAAGTAAAGCAAAAAGTTACAGTGTTTTATATGTAAGAAATAGTGTACTAAATCCCATCAATTTTTTTTTATATGTATATAGATATATAAAATGCAAACATATATTTTTTTGTTATAAAGCCTGAGTCTGAGTTAAAATTTGCCACATTGCATCCAGTGCAGAATATTTTGGCAGAAAAATTACCATGAAGAACACTTCAGAGATTATTCTCTATATATAAATTCCTTCCTCTCCTAGCAAAACAAACTACGAGAATTGTACAGATAAAGCTGATCCTGAGTCTTAATGGATTCTCCCATACTCACGGCAAGCCTGTGGAAGCCCTATGCTTTTACAGCTGCTCTAATTTGTAGCAGCACTGTGCTGACTAGAAACAGAAACACAGACAGACACAAACATATCCAAAAAAAAGTAAACAAAAGCAATGGACAGCAACCTTGCATAAGATTTATGGAGGTTGAAATAAGAAAAATTCCACAACAAAAGATCGTGTTGTAAAACTGCTTTCATCCCAGAGCCTAAAAGACTTGTCCAAACCCTAGTTCATCATTGCCAACCAGGAGGAGCCTAAGACACAAGGAAGACTTGAAAGCCTTGCCTTCCACATCATATGGAAATGATCCTGTCCAGACCACTTGGATACAAACATCTTTCCCCATGCCTAGCCATATATAAACACACAAAAATAATGATTGCTGTATGCAGACTGTATATGTAATAATAATTCCATCATACCAATAATAATGGTATGATGGAGTACGTATGCTTATAGGAAGATCTTTATTTAAATAAAAGATGTCAAATGTCTTTGTTATTTCTTATTTGCTGAGTGGGGATGAAAAATAAAGTATACAATGGCCTCAGCTGCCATATTATTGAATACGTGCATTGTCCATTGAATTCAGTTTAATCTTTTTTGATTTGATCTCAAACTCTTTTCTCATTAATTGAACACATTTTTATTTACCACTGAATACTGTTTGCGGACAACCAGGCTGATCCATTCCACCATTTGGATAGAAATCAATGGTTCCTAAAGGTTTCTTGAAACCTAGTGCTAAAGTAAAAAGATTATGCACCAAAAAAACCATAAACAACATTATGCAGTCAATAATTTTATCATTACATTCATTAAAAATAACATAAAGGTCTTAATTTTTCTTTTCGCAATCATACTGTTCTTTAGTTCTGTAAATGCAAGTCATGTTATGAGTTAAAAACCATGGGTTTTTTCTTTTTGAGAAAATTATACACATGTAAAACGCTGTACACAAACGTGTACAAATGTGCATAAGATTCCTATTGCCACAGAAAATAAAGAACAGAAGCAACTATTCAGTGCTGTAGCTGAGGCATTATTTACACAAAGAAATTTATGAAGTTCATGTTCTCTCCAGTAACCAAAATTCCTTCCCAATGTAATTTTCATTAGAGTAATATTTTCCATTTTTTGCATGTGACATTGGATTCTGAGCTATGCTAAAGTAAGCAGCATATCAAAGTAGAAAAATCAGTATCTGACCTATGGAAGACCATGAGTAAGATTTAGCTCAGTCTCACCTACCTTCCTTTTTACCACACTTTATTCACATAACTGGAGCATTACAAAAATTGGTATTTTACAGCTTCACATATAAATTTGTATAGTAAAATGCTTAATTTTTAATATTATTCAAGAAACTGATAGGAAATTACATGAATAATAGGACATGTCTTGTAGGTTTGAAAGGTTTACTTATGCTTTTGAGAGAAAAAAAGTAACAGACTATAGCATGGATGAAGCAGCCTTCACAATGTTCTTCACTTTAATGCTACAGTAATGCGATTTAGAATTTTAAGCAGTGGATTTGTAGTGTACTAATGTGATACAGCTGAGACTGTCTGTCTCAAAAGGGACCAAATCAGTGATAATCATGTCCTTACAACTGCTATGTTCATACACACTAGCACAACAAAACAATGTTAACACTGAACTATTTCTCAAATAACAGTATCATAAATGAATGCAATAGGCACACCTTATCCAATGTGCAGACTTCAGGTTTTTGTATTCAGAAGGAATATACTATAACAAGACATAAATGACAGTGGTGTAGTTGCTATTTTTGCATGACAATAAATGGACCCATGACTATACAGTTATCTACATATGCCTTCTGTTAGGTGTTGGACATAAAAGTTATTTTGATATTTTCAGGTTCAGTCATGAAATTTAACTCAATAACATGGCTACTTATGTCAGAACTGAACAAAACAGTTCATTATTGTTTAATTCATTAGCAAAGCTGACTTTCAATTTCTTCATGAATAGGTATAATAACATACAGTACAGTTTAAAAAGTACAGGTAATGTTAAAAAGCAACAGCACAGGAATCCATCTAATAACACAAAATATACTTCTGCAGCACAGTTTTGATGTTACTGAAATAGTTTGTCCCTTCTCTTTTGCTTTACTGCTTTTGAGTTGAAATAGGAAAGTTAAGATTATGTCATTACCATCACTATCTGAATGGATTACATCTACAAATTGTGCGTCAGTACGATCCAGTCTCCCCTCTGGAGGTTGTCGAGTGAACGAAGGGCCTGCTGGATCAAGTCCTGAATGAAAATAACAATAGCATTACAAATCCTGGGCTCTGTTTCTACAGATATATACAAGACCAACATTTGAGCATTATTTGTCAAAGACTTCATTTTCCTGGGATAATAATAGAAAGAAAAAAACAGCACAATTCTACTGAAGTTTCTATTCTTCAACTTGCTAAGCAAAGCAAGGGTCCCTACCACAAAACTGATCAACCCATATCTTTGAATTTCTCTCTTTCCCTAAGTAGTTGTGCTCATCTCCCAGTTCTCCAGATGAATATAAGCCAAAAGCATTAGGGATCAATTCGGAAGAATTAATTTTGTTCTTTTCCCTAGAAAATGTCATAGCTGTTATGTACTTCCTAAAAACAAAATGCACAAAAAACACAAGATGAAGAAATCAAATTGGATGGAGACAATTTCAAACATGCCTCCATCATTTTATCAGCTGCTGTTGCAATTACTTGTAGAAAAACAATTGTTATATACAACTAAGTGAAACACTAGCTTTTGACCACAATTTCACCTGAGGGTGAAAACATCAAAACTCAACTATGACAAGAGATTCCAACTGAGATCCACAAAAAGCACTTTATATAAGGAGGAGGGGATTTGGGTGACAAAGTATTTGAAGTATAAACACTGCGTATTGTCATTCATTTTAGGGATAGGGAATTATTTTTGTGCAGCCCTGAAGCCTGATAATTTTCAAGATGGTAATTTCTGTCCTTCACAGGAAAGCAAAATTGTTAGCCGAGGGTTGCTCTGCTCCTATTTTCTTGACAACAAAAGCACAAAGACAGGAAAAGAAAAAGCAGCAAAGATGGAAAATACAACTGTCAATGCAAAACATATTCCTACACTTAAATGACTCCTAATTACATTCTCATGGACTGAAAGGGACAGTGTATGACCTCAGACTATCAAAACTTGTATTATGATTTAACTGGCAGATGTGCTGTAAGGAATAGTCTAGGAAGGTTCTCTCTCAAGATTGAGATAACCAAGACCCAGACTACCACAAAGTATCATGGAATGCCAGGAATTCACGTTTATAGTACCCCAGGTGACAAAGGTCATTGTTTTAATTGTTTATAATTAGTTTTGTATTTCCAAAACCTCCAAACAGTGATGAAGAAAATATCTTTTCCTTTTTAAAATCTCACTTTTGCAACATCAGCTTGGGACACTGGCACAAGTTGTTTGAAAGAAAAAGTATCAAAATAGTCACATAAGAGGTTACGGGCCTTGTGGATTTGGACTACTCAGTCTTTGTCTTTAGTCATCCATATCTGTAATTATAAGAAGGTGATTGAAACATTTCATATAATTCCATTAGACTGTGAGCATCTGAGTTCAGAAATGATACGGATCTGTGAGGCTCCCAGTTAATGTACAGAGAGGACACAGACCTGCTAGCCTAGCATTGCAGTCAAGACTGTCCCCAACCAGTGATGGCAACTCTAGGAAATTGTGTAAAGTGGAAATTATATTCTTAACAAACAGAATATAGCTGGAGCCTATCATACTCTTAGAAAATGCCCTGACTTTCAGATTACTGTACAAAAAGGGGAGGAGTCCCTAATTCCCTTTCTTAAGGCTGGCCACTGACTCCTCTTACATTTGGGGGAAAAAATTACTTGAGTACCCAAAGAGAGGGTTTGGGGAGGTATGAATCTCGGGGAGAGCTAACTGTCTTCTTTCAGTCTGGAAACAGCTGCTTTTTTAAATCCTAAACACTATCAGGATCCAACAATCTTCTCCCCTTTTCACCTTTTCTGATACTTAGCTTAGTCAGCTTCCTTCTCAACAGGCTAGCTGCAGCGAGTTTTGCTTTCACCACAAGAAGTACGTGGAGCCTGTGCACTCAAATCAGTGCTGTGGGTTCTGCCTTAGGAACCAGCATCTAAAAGTTAATCCTAAACTTTGTGTGGTCCTGAAAATTGTACCCCCATGAGGGTATTTCAGTGTTCACTGTACGCATCACTCCCACAGATGGCAATGCTGATGATGCAACAAGGATGAGGTAAAATTTCCAGTATCCATAAACAGGCTGCACACCTGATCTAAGCTTTCTGTATGAGACAGCTCAAAGTACTAAAGCCTACATCATGTTCAGATACCTCGAACTGAAACTAAATCCTTGTGCCCGATAACTGTGGTCTGACCAAGAGCTTTTGAACTTCCCTTCACAGGGACCTGACTTGCTCTGTCAATCAGACAGAAACTCAGGTAGCATATCATTTAGCTTCCATGGCATCTGGATGTAGCACTCAATTCTCATTTGAGAGATTAGAGGTAAGCAGGTTGGAAAATGTCATCTGTAACTTACATCCTGAAGGCAGACTTTCACAGAGATACTTTTATCAGGGATACATTTTCCCTCCTGTATGTTACTAAATAGTCAGTTCTCATTTGTCAATAGTGCTAGCATCTATGTGATTTGTAGCTACAACAATAGAAGGTACATTAGAATACATGTATCAGGATTAAAAGCCTTACCTGTAATTCTGCCAAGTTTGCCATTATACTTCTGGCCAACAAAACCAGCTATATGAGCTCCAAGACTAACTCCAATCATATACACAGAGTCAAGAGAAGCTCCATCCACCTATCAGGGAAAAAAAAAACCCAAAGCCACAACCATAGTTAATTGAACAGACATCACCAGACTGCTTTAGTTTTCATTTGTTGTCAGTACTCTAAGTTATATCTCTAACTTTCTAACTTCATAAACAAATGTAAATTCCAAAGTTTTTTCAGTTTGCCATTCTGTACTAGTTAAAAAGTGTAGTAAATATGAAATTCTTTGACTAGAAAAATTTAAAAAGGAAGCTTGAATCACATTTCTTCCCAAATGTCATACTGGAAGGGGAGCAAGGGAGAGAAAAGGAAGAAATTCACCAGATACAAGAAAGATGAATCAAAACTATGAACTAGGAAAAAAATAAAATCTCCCTCTGACTTATTTTTCAAAGAAAATAAATTTAAAACATACCATTAACAAAGCCTTATGCCACAGAACCACTGAATAATGGTGCCAAATGCACACCTGTAGGAAAGCCTTACGATGCCCATTCTACAAAGCAGGCAGTATTTAAAAAACCCCAAAACTCTGAAGAACTCTGAAACAATTCCAACAGGCCTGCTGGAATCTCTGCAAAGTGATGGGATGCTATGTGGGTCTGACATATTGATATGTCCCAAAATGAATTAACAAAGGCCTCATGGCAGCTTGCCATGAATCAGTATGAAACTGATAGCTGAGGGACACAACATACCCCACCACCATCACCTGGATGACTCGCACAAAAAGATTGGCTTAAGCATGCCCTGCTGTCATTGTTTTGCCAGGCAGATCTGTAACCAGCAATTCACCAAAAATCTGTATCAAGAAATTTGCAAAATACACCTTTTTAACCCACTCTGGATTGGGGACTGTTCTGATAGACCTTTTTCATTTTGCAATCCCATAACAATAAACTTATTGTCATAACTGCAATTTGTTATCACTGTATCTAGTCTCAGAGGACAGATCCTGATATGCTTTCTCTTCTTTCACCCAAGCATTTCTTAGAATGCTGGGGTTTTTACTCAAATTTCACATGAGTATTTTCTTACTGCACAGCACTGAAAATTTCAGAGAATAGGAGGGAAAAGAAGTGATGAGAACAGAAGAAAAGTCAAGTGATAAATCTAACAATAGCATAAATGAGATGATAACATGCTTTGTTCATTTGCTTAAGCAATAAATCTAAAGCCCAGTTAAAACCACTGGCATCAACAACTGTTTCTGCAACTCCCTCTAGAATCGAGAAGCTTATATCATGTTGGAACAAATATTTATATCTCTGCCTGTGATTTCTTTGCCATTTAAAATCTTTAAATATAATAGTTTAATATTAAAAATAGTAGTGTGATGCTTTTGTAAAATTTTAATGCTGGATACCATTTGAATATCTCTCACTTCACCTCCCCACTGGTGCATTCACTCTTTCCAGAAGACCCAAAACTTCCAGCTGCCTAAAGAAATCAGATGCTCTCTCAGGCATACTTCAGTGAAAGGGAAATAAGAGCTCAGGTGGAGTTAAACATATGCAGTAATAACTGCATGCAAAGTTGTAAATACTTCAGTAATTTGATATTGTTCACTGGGCTTCTCTTTAGACATATTTTAAATATCCATTCCCATTCAAACTATGCTATTGAAACTTATTCAGAACAGATGCAACTCTGCCTTACCAGCATCTGGTCAACATAGTTTTTCAGTATTTCTGCAACTTTTCTGCAGTTTTCAACAGCAGTTATGTAATTCACAGTTGTAGCACCACGATTCCAATCAACTATAATGAGATTAATGTCCTCTGAAGACAGTAAAAGCTCCTTTATGTCACCTAGCCATGCCGGTGGAGATCCTGTTGGTCTGAAGCCATGAATAACAAAGACAATTTTCTTGGAGTTATTAAGGTACTCAGATGCAGTAACATTGTTTTCAATCAGTCTCTCAGAACAATTTGGATTTTCCCGTGTGTACAGTAGTAGCTGGACTTGGAGTTCTGTTCCAGACAAAGCATTGCCTATATTAAGGTCTGTAAATTCAGGACATTTTTTCTCCTCATCTGAAAAAGATTAAAACAGTACAGTCATTTCATTTTAGACCACCTGAAATACCACCTCTGCAATTTTCTTTCCACATTTTTGCACTAAAAGTGAAGAACTTCCATTTTGTTCACTCTAGACCTTTGGAATGAAGCACCAGAACATACAGTGAACAATGAGGAGCCACAGTTTAACTAATAGCTCTACAGAAACCACTATGCTCCTCTGAACTCTTCAAATACAAAATTGAGCTTTCTAAGTGTTCCTGAACAATGTATTTTCTGCAAACAAATACAAATTAGTAGTCGGTGTTGCTAAGATTCTCTGCTTAACCATCAAATTCAGGTTCTCAGAATTTTGTCACAACTAGTGCGTGTTGCATGAACAAGAAGGCTGTAAAAATGAAGCTGGGTTAATTAGCATTGATAATATACAGCTGTGGGCTGGCTTCAGGGGCTGTGGGTTGGCCGATCTAGATGTAGGTGCAGCTGTGGCTGGTTAAGTCAAGTGGTTGAGAACCAGTGAAGAGAGAGCAGCTGAGGAAGAAGCAAGAGAAGAGAGAGCAGCCCCTGGATGAAGTGAGGAGAAGGCAGCAGAGAGACTGTACAAAGAGTATGCTGGTATGAGATAGTAAAAGACCTTGTTGCAGCTTGATAGTTTGGAGAGTGCTGTGACAATTGGCGCCCCGTGTGAGGCCCTTCAAATTATGAGACTGAGTGTACTGAGTGGTGACAGCGGTGATGGCTGTGCTGGGGGATGTTTGAAACAGTAATGGCAGTGATCCAATGTAGCGGAGACAGGCAGGGATAGCCTGCGATCCAGATCGTGTTGAGATAGGCAGGAAGAGCCTGGGGGTTCAGATCAGATACTGGTAAAGGTGAGCTACTGGGATCAAAGAGAGGGAAGCCTGATCGCCCAGGAGTTGAGAGACTGAGGGTAATGGGTGATAGTGGCAAAGTACACAGCCAGATGTGGCAGCAGCCTGCAGCGGTGGCAGGTCCAGAGCGGGTTTGGCCAGACAGCGGTGACGGCTGTGCCAGGGGAAGGTGCAGGAGCAGTGCAGTGCCACGAGTGGCTCCTGCCGTTGCTTCTGCTGCTGCTCGGCCTGGTGGTAATCTTGCTGGTGTTTATGTGCTTGTTGAAGGTGTCACCAGTTGAAGAAGAAATGGGCCACAACACGGATGTTAAGAAATTTTTCAGGACACAGAATGATGTGTTAGTGCTGTATTCTAGATCTGCTGCTGCTGAAAGCTCACTCAGGTTGCTGTCCAGTGAGACTCAAGAGGTGAAAGCACAAGGCATTATAAGTTCATCAGAGCCACCCTCTGAAGGAATCAAAATCCCAAATGCTAAGAAAGCAAAGAAGGAAGGTGATCAACCTGCAGAAGATGAAAAGTCCAAGATAAAAGTGAAGAAGGAATATGAGTATGAGTTCAGGAACAAGTTGTCTGAATTGTATGAAAAGTTTATTTGTAAAAAGTTTGTGATGGTTGGTAAAAACATGAGGTATGAAATATGAGAAAGAAAAAAAAGGGAGGCTTTGTAGAGGAGTTATAGAGGACTGTATGAAAAATTTATTTGTAAAAAGGTTGTAATGATTGTTAAAAACACAAGGTATGAAATTTTAAGAAAAAAAAAAGGAGGAATTGTAGAAGAATAAAGCTGGGTTAATTAACATTGATAATATACAGCTGTGGGTTGGCTTCAGGGGCGGTGGGTTGGCCGATGAAGATAAGGTGCAGGTGTGGCTGGTTAAGTGGTTGAGAGCCGAGGAAGAGAAGAAGAGAGAGCAGGCCCTGGATGAGGCAAGACAAGAAGAAGGCAGCAGAGGGACTATATGACACCTATGCTGGTATGAGATGGTAAAAGACCTTGTTGCAGCTGGGTAGTTTGGAGAGTGCTGTGACAGAAGACCATTGTAGTTCGTTCTTCCTCTTTTGGCCAGGGTAGCAAAGTTGCCAGTCCCTAAGGCCTTATTGTTTGATCAAGTGATAAGAAACGGCTGCCTGGTAGTACAGGGATGACCCAGAACCCTTCCCTAGTTTTGGATCACCATAAAGACACCATTGCCAAGAAAGAAAGAAGAAACACAGGAACCTGTTCTGAGTTTGAAATAGTAAGAATCTGTAATGTCAACATACATAATGGCACAAGAAAACCTGCAGTATTTAGCATTTCTGTACTCAGAGTGTTATGGTACACAAGGCTAAGATGTAGCTCGGTCAGGATCGACAAAAGAGTTGAGATTTTTCAAAAAGGTTTAAAAAAGACTTGGTTTCCCCTCCCCCCCGCCCTCGGTGTGCTTATTAACATCAAAAGTTAATGCTTAAAATGTATCCTTTGGCTGCTAAGGTCGCCTTGCATGGATAAGCCGCCTCAGCATTCTGAGGACACCACCAGTGCCTGTCATGGCTGCTCTGTATGGCCTCTTCACCTTCGTTATGGTATTAGCTGGTTTACGGCCAAAGAAATTTGGGCCCATCTCTTGACTTCTAGTGGACTGTGCTACTTTACACAAGGCTTTTGTCTGATATTTGATGGCATCTTTCTCAATGTTTCTGTTGCTAACAACTTTCTAAAACAAGTCAACTTCTAGAAAGCAAAAGTAGGAAGAGAAATAGTGCCTACTCAGTTCCTTAAAAATTAATTTTAAAAGTGCTGAATTTCTCAAGAATTTTTGAGTTGTAGGAGAAGCAGCTCTAGCTCTTCTCCTTTTCCCAGCAAGGGGCTAGCAGGCTGAACCAAATCCACTACATTTGCACATCTGAGACAGACAGTGGGCCCTCACTAGTAAAGGGCAAGTGCAGGGGCAGGGGGTACAAGGTATCTGAAAAATGTATTTGATGCTATAGTGCAGACCTAAACAAAGGTAAACAATGTGAATTACAGCACTTAGGGTGCCTTAAAGGTTCAATAAAGACACAAATTCACATAGGAATCTAGACCTCAAGGAAAGACCATATATCTACGATGATTAAACCAGTCACCTCTGGACTAGACCTGATAAAACCGATGTGTATTTGCAAACTGGAGCAGGGTTGAAGTTACAGAGCATTAGAAATGACCTGAAACTGCCTGTCTGAAATCAAACAGACAAAAATTTTATGCCTATTATTACCTTATCACAATAGCTGCAATTATTACACGTGGGAAAAGTCAGAATTACTTACATTTAAAAGTAAGTATTATCATTCTCCTAATTTAGACACTGAATAATGTAAGTAACTTTTACTGAGGTTACTGGACAAGTTAACTAACAGGAAGGCAACTCATCTCATTTCTCAGACTTATCCAAGAAGTTCTGAAACTGAGAGCTGTTCAGCTGCAATTTGAATTTAATGAAAATAATTTTAATAACCTGACCCTGGTAAAATGCCATACATGTGACATGATATTAAGAAGTTAATAGAATGTGTCGCATTTAATCTCTAGTTTTCATCTAATGATCTAGGATGAAAAAACTAGAACGCAAATTCTATTACCCAAATGTCATACACAAAGCTAAAATAAAAACCAGCTACTTGAATACATTTGCTATTCAGATGCAAAGCTAGAACAGGAAATTATTTCATTTTTGCCAAATATTATTCTTAAATCCATGTTTAAGCGCTGATCCTTATAATTCACTCCTACACGTCTAACATATAAAGATTCATGGTAAGATATTGTTGAAGTGTTCCTCCATATACACTCAAATGTTTTGATTTCTTAACATTTGATTGCTAGAAATAAGAATTCTTCTAAAGCTACTGGAATGACAAGGACATAAAACAGAGACACAGTCTGGTTCATGGAAGTGAGAAATCACTTATACATAAAATAAAATTCCAAGGAAATTATTTTAACTGATGAAACCTATTTAATAGTTAGCAAATGTCAAAGGGAAACAACTCATTTACAAATGGCTGTGAAATGACAGCAGTTATTCTTTGAAAAGTAAATAGAGAAAAAAAATATTATGTCTTTACAGTATTTACCTAATTCCACAGTAAACAGATTTACAGATTTAATACTTTTAATTGTTTAGCAAGGAGTCATTAAGGGAAGTTTTTCAAACTCTTATTTCTGATTGATTACTGGAAGGAATACCCAGCTGCCCTTTCTGCACACCTATGGGAGTAGTCACATACACTTTTCTGTACATTCAGAACATACAGATATGTGTTGGGATGTTACATGTGCATTTTAACTCAGTTAATATTTTAACTTTCCTATGTACATTTGTAAGCGTTGTATCTTCTGTGGTTTAAAAGGGGAACACCGTAAGTGCACACTTTTTTTGTAAAAAAAAATTACTATTTAAAGCATAACACGTAACTTGAAAACCTGTCAACCTATCAAATAAGCAATAAATAATAAACTTACGTTAACACGTTAAAACTATTTCACAATTTCCTCTTTACTTGGTACTAAGTGCACATACCTGAGTGTGTCTCTGTGCAAAGTACAGCCAGAGATAAAGTATCAGGCTTTCTTCTATTTACTTTAAAATGAAAACCTACGTCCTAGTTTCAAAGTGATCAAATTCTCTTTACTAATCATCTGCTCCATTAGGCATAATTTAAATGTTTTAATCTTTTGGTTAATTTAAATGAAGGAATATTCATTTTTCGATGCTTGAATAAAGCCGAGAGACTACATTACAAATAAACTTAATGGTTCTTACCTGATTTCACCCAGTGTATCAAACAGATGAAGAGACACAATTTCAGCATGTGGAAATGGAGAAAAGCAATATGTAATAATCCACAGACAAGTGGCAAACCGAGTGTTTCTTTATAGTATGCTAGACTACTAACCTAACTCAATGCCACTGATGAACTAAGTGACATGTAGAGCAGGAAGCAGAAAGCAAAGCTGTGTTTAAGCTTCTGCAATTCATGACTCCTCCTATTGAATGACTTCAGTAGGTAGGGTAGTTTCTGGTCTTTAAGGGTTGGGACTGGGTTTTAATCCATTTCCCGCTCTGGCTATCAGCAGATTTACACAGAAGCAATCAATGTTATGTATTACTGACAACTCTGTTACATGTGTGGAATTTAGGAAGCAGAATAACTAGCGGTACACATTCAAGACCCGACCCACCATGTGTCTTTTTTTTTATTGTCACTCAAATGCAGTTAGAGGCACTGAGATGGGCACAAGAAACTTAGAACAAGAAGTCATTCTGGTGACAGAAGGATTTTTCTATAAGAACTTGAAAATACTTCTGAGAACTGTATCTACATAGATTATTTTTGCACAAAATTACCTTCTAAGCTTTTTCCAAGAAGTCATTCTCTAATCTAAATGCAGAGAAGGTCTGTGAAAACACTTACCTAGGAGAGAGATGGAGCTTAGAGACCCACAAAGCTCACCCAGAGAATGACTTGCTGGGTATTCTGGGTATGTCCCTTAAATTCATTCCCTCTGTGTCCTCAACTACAAAACAGATGAAGAAACATTTATTTTTATGAAGCTCATTTATTTACAAACCAATTCACTGGGTAAATACAAGAAGACAAACTTCAGTTTCTTGGAGTTTAATAATGCAGATAAACTCTGCATTATTCAAGTGAGAAGTCTGGATGCTCAGTTTGTTTATATCTGGCCCCCAATTATTTCCACTGCAGGAGAAAGAAAAACATAACATAACCATTCAAATATGATACAGGCACATACCAGAAATGTTTCTTGCATAGTGTAACCTTCACAGTCCTTCTAAACATTAGGTCTAGGTCTCCCTCTCTTCCTTCCACAACAGTTAACGGTAGTGATGGTGTGTGTTTTGTTACTACTTTTAAGTGATTGGTCTTTTTCAGCTAGCCTTATGATTCTGAGCAGCTCAACAAAGCTGCAGTACACAAGCTTCTGCAGTGGATAGCCTTTAGGAGGGTTCTTCAAAGGCTTTTCTGCTTTGAATGCAGCCATAAGAAAAAGATGACGGAGTGTACCTACTCATATGAAAATCTATTCAGCTTCATCAATGACCTTTTCTTATTTTTTTGCTTCCATTTCTCAAATTTGTCACCCTATTCTGAGTAAAGTTCACTAAGGTAGCTCCTGTTATTCCTTTGCATTCCCTTTTCATCTCAAATCTTTGACATTTTGTCCAATTATTATTATTAAAAAGTACAGCCCTACTGACATTCCATTTTACTTAGAACAAGTAATGGTGCAGTGTCAATTTGGCTCTTTCCCCTCCCTACCTTTTAATATAGATAACTGTTACAACAAAAACTTAGAGCACCCAAGCAACCACCAGTTAGGCAGCCTCAGCATGCACTCAGCATACAGTATGCATTCATATACAAGTTAAAAGTATGCAGAGCTCAACACCACTAAAAATGAAGCAGTAATAGCCCTTGTACATCTGCTGTGCTTAGCCAAGAGCCAGTCACCTATCTTCTAAGAAATCTTATATATGTACCTTTACATACACCTAATGCCACTAGTTATGAATGAACTGCATGTTCTTTTATACATGAATGCAGAAAAGAAAGGGAATTTTAGGTTCCCTCTTGAACTGAAAATCAGTAAGGTCAACTTACATGTAAGTAAAATACAGCACCACCCATGTTGATATAACAATCCATGAAACAGATTTAATGCCCTCTGAAACCAGTGTCACGAAAGAACTCCCTTACTAAACCAATGTCCATAAAGTTCTGTGTATTAATCAGGATGCTGAACTAGTGCCTGTTGGACTCACCTCTCTGTCGTATGACAAAGAGACTTTGTTCACCAACAGTGGCACTTATGCCACTTAGAAATTCATAAATCTTAACAACTGCCACTGTTTACACTGTAGTTTCTAATGACATCCCACTGTCAGGTAAAACCTTCAAGGTGATTCCAAGTTTCAGGTGCACTATCAAAAAGATGCGAGACCCTCAAAGTTCAGCTACTGCCCATTCCGGTTCACTGCATATTATGTCCGCTGCTTTTCTCACAAGGGTACACTTCTTCTCCAACTGGAATTCAGAATTACCAGCTCTGAAAATGCCTTCTGCAAACCAGCGGAGGATGCTAGCACAGCCTCTTCAGGACTTTGACAGTCCCCCCCAGAGCTCAGGACTGTTGCAGCAGTACCTCCTGGATGAACCCTGATGCTTTCAGGGGAGCCTATAGTCTGACAACTGTTAAAAACCCTTCAAGACCGATCAAGTATTTAAGTTGAAAAAAACACATAAACCCTTCATTTTATTACAGCACAAGATTATTATCATTTACAGGTAATAGAATGGCAATTTTACAATTCAGTTAATCCCCAAAAGTTTCTGATAAAGTAACAGCTAAAAACATTACAGTGTGGTTTTCAAGATCAAGATCGGATTCTTACGCAAGCCTTGATATCCTGATCTGTGGTCACATGTATTTCCCCTTCTAATCTTCTCTCTGCCCCCAGGGATTTCGTAATCTTGGGAAATCCCTTTCTTTTAACAATTCTCACTTCTCTTGAGAATCAAGCCACTTCTCTGGAAAAAATCCTAACTGCTAGCTTAAGAGCACTGCTCCCTTTCAGGCAGGCTGAAATCACACCTGGCTTTTGCAATGCAGTATATTTAACGATGAATAAAAGCTGTCTGAAGATTACAAAGGGAAAAATGCAGGAAGAAATTTAAGGCTCATTGTGTACTCTACACTGAGGCTTGTAACTCCTGTAAATTGATAACCCCTTTCTAAACAGATTTGACAAGACATTAAGTAAGCCTCCATTAGAAAATAATGGGCACGTTGGCAAAGCACACAATCTATGCTTGGGCAAGGGGGAAAATCTTCAGTAACATGTTTTCGTCATCAGGGTAACTTCTGAAACATGCTCCTTCATAAAACAACACTTTAAAAAAAGTAGATACTGAACAGTAAACGTACATGCTGGAAACCAGTTTGCAGGAACCCTGCAACAACGGGTCAAGAGGCAGGTATAACTTCAACTTTGAAGGCTGCAATCCTATCCCAGTTCCCTTTGGAACACTGCGAACCGTACACCATCTGACACTCTACACGTGTCTCTTACTAGTAACTACCACAACGCTTCACCGCAGGGATGCCCAGATCCCTCCAGGGCCCTGCAGGCTCCCGAGGCCCCGCAGGGGCCCTGCCGGGGGCAGGCAGGGCCCAGCGGCTGCGGCTCCTGGCCCGGCGGCCACACCGGCCCCTGCTCCGTCCTCGCCGCTCGCCCGCGGCCTCACCCAGGCGGGAAGGAAACCCTCCGGGGCGAGGCCGTGTTTCCGTACGTCTGACAACAACAAAAAAAGAAGAAAAAAAAATTGAAATAAGCGCCTAACAACGCTGAAGGCCCCCACAGAGGGTGCCTGCCCACCCTGGCAGCAACTGGCCGCCGGCTCAGCGCCTCCCCAGCCCGCCGTGAGGCCAACGGCAGCCCCCACGGCCCCGCCCGTCCCCCCACGGCCCCGCCCGTCCCCCCACGGCCCCGCCCGTCCCCCCACGGCCCCGCCCGTCCCTCGCACGCAGCGCCGCGGCACCCGCCCGCGCTCCCGCGCGCTCGCGTTGCTAGGACACCGAGCCGCCCCCGAGCAGCGCGCCCCGTCGCGCGGCGCGGCGCGGCGCTTTACGGCAGCGGGGCCGTTTCGCCCGAGCCCTCCCGCGGTGGGAGCCGGCGGCGGCGGCGCCGCCATGTCCTCACCGGGGCGGTGCGAGGAGGCGGACCGAACGCTGTTCGTGGGGAACCTGGAGAGCCGCGTGCGGGAGGAGATTCTCTACGAGCTCTTCCTGCAGGTGGAGGCCGGGCTCCCAGGGGCGGGACGGGGCCGCAGGGCGGAGGCCTCGGCGAGCCCCAGCCGGGCGCGGCGGCCCTGTTGTTCCCGGGGCCGGGCAGGGGTGAGGCGAGGCCCCGGCCTGCGGCGAGCGGCCGCGGCCGCCGGGGCGAAGCGCTGCGGGCGGCCGGGAGGCGCGCAGCCGGCGGCCGGGGCGGGCAGGAGCGCTGCGGGCGCTGGGCCTGGTGGCCGCCTCGGTGCGCAGCGGGCGGGAGCCGCGCCGTCCCGCCCGTCTCCCCTGCCTCGGTTTTGTTCCCTCCCGGTTGTGCAAGTTGTGGTGCCGCAGACGGGCCCCAAGTTATTGAGGAAGCTAAACGGTTTGAAATTGTTTTTAAAATCCCCAAGGAAAAAATCTTTTTAAAAAATTTTAAATATGTTCAGGGGAAGAAATTTTTGATCAATAATTTGATTAAGAGAAGTTAGTGTAAAACCTGAAAATGCGTGGAGCAGGTTTGCAAGTCATTAACAGAGCACGAGAGGCAGTAGGAATGATCTGTCCGCAGGTGGGGCTCTTCCACCTATAAATGACCTTTGTATCAAAATATTTTTATGTTTTAATGCTTGAGAAGATACTAGAAATTCCATCGGTGAGATTTTCGTGGAGGTGCTGGGAAGTTTCTAAGCAGCTGGACCTTTCAAACCTAAGCTTAATTCTCTTTCTTTGGAAATAAGGTATGCCAAGGAGGAAAGAAAACAGCAAAGACAGCAAACGTTAATGACACTGACTGGGCTTCAGTTCTGCTCTCACTTTGACAACATCTCTGGCTAAGCCAGGCTTATTAACTGGAAAGCAGGAAAAAAGGAGGGGAGGGACCATTCTATCACTAATGCAAGCTTCAAGTGACAAGATTTATTGACAGTAGTTGCTGATTTGGGGCTTTTCCTGAATTTGTTCATGGTGTGTTTTGGGGTTTGGGTGGTTTTTTTTTTCCCTCCTGGTGTGATCCAGTCATCCTCTGTCAAGCTAAAAAGTCCCTGACTCTGACCCAGACAGTTTAGATGATAGCATGGTGACAAACTTGCTTCTACCAGTCCACTAATTTCTCCCCAGTCTCAGAATGAACCTTGCTTCCTTCTGGTGAGTTTGCAAAATAAAGAGTGCAAAAACCGAGGTGGGCAGAATAATCTGTTCTCTTCCTATTTCATTTGCTAAATGGAACTATTTCTACTCACCAGTTTTATTCCACTGATTAATCTGATATTTATAATCTGATACAGGCAAGACCTCAGCGTGCTACCCCATTTGCATCAAAAGGCCTTTCTGTCTGGTATATTTTAGTCCTTAGGGTTTTTAGCTGTTGCCATCTCTTCCTAAGTTTCAGTTTTTAACTTTTCCCTAAAACTGGCTGAGAAACAGTTGTTTCTTCTTCTTCCCCACCTCACCTCCTTATTTTCTATGCAGTCGTCTGTTAAACTAAATATTAGGTTAAGAAAGCTTATCTTACCAGGGGACATGAGTAATACCATATATCTTGTGTTACAAAAGTGAGAAAAGTGGATGTTCTCAGAATGCAGTTTTGCCAGACTCTGCATAATCTGCAGCAGTCATCCAACTGCTGACACTTACCTGGGTCTTTAGGTCATCCCAGTAACACCTACTTATGGTTTTCTTTCTAATCGTCTTGTTCTCACTCAGGTTTCTCTGTCTTTTGCTGCAACAGCTTATGCTTCTCATGGCAGTATTGTCCTTTCTTGAAAAGTATACAGTTCTATATTCCTGCTGTGTCATAGTCCTAAAGATGCAGTTTTGCCTGACCTGTACTATTTCCCTCATCAAATTATAAGCAAGTACCTATTATTACTTCTAAACTGTTAATATTTTTATTTATGAACAGGAAGACTACATATTTAAAAAACTGATCTGCAAAGGACTTGAGTGTGTTGCTTCTAGTTCTTGAGGAACCAGATCTGCCTCGTTAGGCAAATAATCAGAAGACTGGGTATGTGTAATTTCTTTTAAACCTGCAGTGTAGAGCAGGACAACAACAAAAATGCCTTAAGGAGCCAACTGAAGCAAAACCAGACATGTTCAGAATCTTACTGAAATCCCTTTAAAAACAAACAAGCAAACTCTCCCCCCAAAAAACACAAAACAAAAGAAAACCAAACAAAAAAAACCAGCGAACTTCAAGATATTTGGAAAGACAAGATCAACATTTTGAAGATTCCTGCACAGGACAACCTAGGTAGTATCCATTGCTGTATAGCCTGATCACCTGCACCAATAATAAAAAATGGTACATTATTTTTGATTCTTTGTGTTTGTCTATATGACTTCCCTGCTTTTATGGGGGGTGGGGTGTGTTTTATTTTTCAGCAAAAGCATCATATTTAATTGAGGATTAGTTTATACACAGCTGGCAAAAGCATACAGCAATTAGACATTATCACAGATGACAATTCTCAGTATCTTCAGTCTGAGGGTATAAGAAGGGAGATGGTTCCACATCATCACTAAATGCTCACAGCAGACAAACTGCAGATTTGTTTGACAGTAATCATTGAAAATGCAGAATAGTAGATTACTTTATATTGTTTATTTTCTTCATCTGAGCATATGCTGTGTGTTGGGTTTTTTTGAATGTTTAACTGTTTATACTGTTTAATTGCTTCAAAGCTGCTGTGAGTTAGCTTGTATTTGCCTGAAGCTATAGATGACTCCTGAGTGACTTCTGCTGAAAAGTACAGTGTATTTATCAGTAGTAGTAACAGAAGCCAGTTCTACCAATGAGTGCTGTCTTTTTATTCAGAACAATGAATTAATCTACTACAGTAATTTAGACAGTAATTTTTTTACTGATTAATTTTTTTGTCACTTATGTTCCATTCATTGCTTATCTGGATATTATATCCACCTAGTGTAAGTTGTTGCATCTTTAACACTCCTGAGCTGTGGCAGGAGGTAGCTGTTGGCCACTTACTTTCACTCTGTTAAATCAGCCATGTAGATGCACAGTTTGTTTTGATGAGAAAGTGTTCATTTGGTGACTAATACACTGATTCAGTCTTGTGTAGAGAAGATTCATCATCTTTGATATCTATTATGAACATGACAGTTTCTTCGGAAGTGGAGCCAGTATTTGTGGAATATCACTACTTTGATTTGGTTCTAGATGTACTATGCAAGGATTAAAATGGAACTCTTCAGTGAAGATATTTCAGCCAAAGGGTGTGGTTTGGAGTTTTCTTTTGGTGGGGTTTGGGGGAGCTTTTTTTGGGGGGGTTAGGGGGTGGGATGGGACAGAAACGGTATGTTATCGCTGATGAGATAGATGATAGGGTCTCTTGATTCCTTGCCATGCGGTTGTGATGAGGGCCAGGCAGTACAGAAAACTTTTTGTGGTGGTTCTGGAAGCACTACTCTATTCAGATGTGCTTTCCCACAGTGTTGATGCTGCCTATTTTAGGAATTTAAGGAAGAGTAAAATAGATGCATTTTAATAGGGTAGGTCATTTTTACACAGCTGATATTATCAATTTGCTTTTTTATGTTAGCCGTACAAAAAACCTGTGCAATAATTGTACTAGCAGCTGTACATGCGTAAGATAACTTTTGCTATGGAGTCCATAAAGTAGTCTTCCCCCTTAGCAGCTATCATCGTTATACTTTAAAAAGAATAATTAAAAAATCTGATTATTAAAAACTAAACATCACTTACAGAGTGATGCTTTAGTTCCTTTTTAACATTTGTGGAGCTGATTTTTGTTTGTAGAAGGCTCAGAATTTGAGCTTGGGGAATGTGGAGAGACGTTTTCAAAATTAGGTAAAGATTCTTACAGTGAGAAACTTTCTCTCTGACTGGCAAAATACACATCCTGAAATATTCAACATAGAACAAAGTGTCAATCTCTGTTAATTTTTGTGAGAAAATAATACAAATTTCTTTCAGGCCGGACCATTAACCAAAGTGACAATTTGTAAAGACAAAGAAGGAAAACCTAAGTCTTTTGGATTTGTCTGCTTTAAGCACAAAGAATCAGTGCCTTATGCAATAGCTTTGCTGAATGGAATCCGTTTGTATGGAAGACCAATTAAAGTGCAGTATCGGTTTGGTATGTTTAGTAGTGTCAATGATTTATTTATGTCTTTGTAAATTTTTGGGTTTTAATTACTATTTTTGAATCCTACAGGATTTTAAAAAGATGAAGATTTATAGTTGGAACAAATTGCACTTAATTTTTTTTTTAAGAAACAAAAACTTCTTGTGGCTTTTGCATAGGGAAGGATTCAATCTTTGCATTTTTTTGTTTACAAAGAGAATACAGTACATTGGTTCAGGACAGCATAACTTGCAAGCCAGCTCAGACCACACTGTATGGAAAATACAGCAGCATAGATTTTCACACCAGATTACATTTAGGAATCGGGGTGTAGCTTGAATCTGCACTCTGGCAGGAAAATTTGATTCGGTAAGTGCAGCAACTATCAAGCTGTTTGATAGTTTTTATACTAAAGCCACAGAATTATTTGAGCTGTTTTAACAGGAAGGGATTGTAATCAAAAAGTACAGTCAAATCAGAGGCACATTCTTCATGTTATGTTTATGAAAATAAACTTTCTAGCTAGCTAATAATTGGGCAGTGTTTGCAACCCAAACATTAAAGACTCGTGTACTGCTGTGCACTCTGCTGCTCCTTCACAGGCTGTACAGAGCAGTTGCTGGGTTTAAGTGGAATGGGTGAGGTTCCTAAAATCAGAAGCATCTCCTGTGCCTGTAACTGAATGGGAACTATTCTTTTACTTCAACAGCTCTGATTTATGCTTCTGTAAGTGAATAAATGATAAATGAATGTTTGCAATTATTAAAATTATTCTATAGATCACCTACAATAAAATGGCACCTTACCTTTATATACTACCTTAGATATACTAGCACACTACAGGTGACACAGAACACTTTCTGTGTTTTTAACTTGTTAATTGAACAATTGTAACTGAATAGTCATTATGCTCTTGTCTTATTTACAGGGAGTTCTCACTCATCAGAACTAAACAGCCCTACACATGGTTTTGAGAACTCTATTGACTTATATTCACCTTCGTATAGGTAACAAAGATCACCTGTGAATGATTATAATTTTTTAAATATCCTATTAAGAAAATGAGCTGATGTGGTAGACCAATCTTCAGGCTTTTCATTAAAACAGCTGTTGCATGCTTTAATTGCATACTTACTGATGTCTTGCAACAGGCTGTAGTTAATTTTAATGTTTAGTTGTTTAGCTTGTCAGAGGTTCATTTAGCTTGATTGTCCCATTATTTGTTTCTGCAAGATAGAGGACTATGAGAAAATACTGAAATACGGGTTTTGTGCTAAGAGAGCTTGTAGCTGGGGGGGGGGGGGGCGGGAACATGACAATGGAAATAATCTTTTCAAACACCACTGAGTTTATATCTGTGGTTTTTGTATGTATATGTGCAAGCAGCTGTCATGCACATATGAATACAGAGTTATAAACCTGTTATAATGGAAGTCTGAACACCTTGGATCTCGGATTCAGTATTTTCCAATGTTTCAATGTTTTTATGTACAAATGTGACAGAACTGTCTGTGGAAGCTAAAGTCCCATGGTAAAAATCCAGAACTCTTGCATCTGCACTTAAGTACCTGCGAGGATTGCTCATTAATTGAGCCTTTGGGTGTATTTTCCTTGTTTTATCAGTTTTTTCATGGTTGCAGTTGTTAATATCTCAATTCTCCTCTTGGATATTCTCATTATAGCCCCAGAGTTAAGTCTCAGCACTCTGGTAAGCAGTATGTGGTGGACCTCTAGTATTTGTACGTTTGCTTGTTCTTCCTAGGTGTCAAGATCCTTATGGAAATCCTCCATTTCCTGTTACTCCTTTTCCAGCGAACAATAGTTTACCTCACGAATACTCAGGCTTTCAAAAGATGGTGAGTTTGTGTTAAAAGTTTAAAATTTGGCAGCTTTTTATGAAGTTGATTGTATTCTGCATTTCTGCAAACAATGGTGCCTTATTTAATGTCTCAAAATGTAGTTTAGGCTGCTAACATTTATGGTGTTAGGTCTATTGATTTTAGCACTTAAGGGTACTGTAACAGGGGATCTACCAAACCAAACTATTTTCTTACTCCAGGAATGTCTTAACGGTATATATCTTAGGAAGGCTAGAAATGTCGAAGTCTACAGACGGAGCTCTCTCCTGTACTGTGTTCCAAATCAAATTGCCTTGATGAGACAAGCTAACCTAGTAAAACTGAAACCATGCAAGCAATAGCTTCTTCATATACAGCTAATTCAGTCAAGGAACCTTTTAGCTCTTCTACTCAGAATTTCCCAGCGAAAGTTTGAAATGTCCTAAAACCAAACCTAAACGTACCCAACAAATCACCACTGCCCAGGTTAGGGCAACAGCAGTTTGAGGGTTTCTGGCCTGGACCTTTACATGCCCCTGCAGTTTTCACATTCGTGATTTACTTTCACAGCAGTAGATGGCAAGAACCCATATCCCACTTACCCTCTAACAGACCCCATCACACCTGGCCATTCTTGTCCTCCTATCTTTTGTCTGAGGTACTCCACAAGGCAAGGGAACTGGTCTCTTCAGATGGCAACCTGTGGGCCAAGCCCTACTCAGCAAACACATCATGAAGCTTCTGAATCTGATGAGTATGGATTGGTAAGACTGAAGAAACCCAGCATTTAATGTGAGGTACAGCTGTGGACAATACTGCTGCCACCCAGTCTGACTGGGGAATGGCCAGCCCTTTGTAACTGTGGAAGGGATGAAGTCTGGACAGATTACTCTTGCTAGCTGCAGTCCCAGCAGGAAAATGGAGAAGGTCTATTCTGTGTTGCACAGGTGTGGCGGTGGCCTGCCTCCCCTCTTCCCAGGCTGTGCCCTCGGAGAGGAGCTGGTGCTAGCACAAACTCTCCCATCTCCACAGTGGCTGGAAAGCTTGGGAGTGTACCCTCTCCCCCACTGTGCTCGCCAGTGAACCCACTCCTCACTAACAATGCACTACATCAACACTGAGAGACCAAACGCAGCAGACCAGCACACACAACCAACTTCATCCCTTTTTCTGACTGCTAGAAGGGATGCAGTATGTCTGCAGTGATAGATTGTTGCAGCCTCAGCAGGAAGTGATACTGTCACAGTGTGCCTTCACACATCTACCTCACCATTATTTGGGTTAGCACAGCAGGTAACTCACTCGCAGTCTGCCTGCTCATACAACATACTCGGAGATGCTCCCCGTCACTCTCATTACTGTCTGTCGGTAGAAAGCTGATCTTTCCTGACCTTTGTAATTCTATGCCTGTATTTAGGCTGTGCATTTTGTATGAGAGGTACTCTTGGGATACTTAGGGACTGCAGCAATAAGCTGGGCACTTACTGTGTTGTCCCATGTGCTTTGATTTATGGATTCACTATACCTTGTTGGAATGCCTTGTTCCATATTAAAATTAGTTTACCCAGGTTAAAAAAAAATTGCAGACGTCTATGTCTTTACATTAACAGTAGGTGCTGCAGTTACAAATGTTTATAAAATACATAGATGTAGAATTGAAAGGAATGCCGTTTGATTACCTTACACAACGAGTAACTAGCAGGTTAATCTTAAATTGGATTATGTCACTGTTCTAACTTTGCCATGAAAAAATTGTCTACTTTTTTCCAGCTATACTAGTTGATATAATAAAACATAAAAGCTTTATTCTCAAACATTCTGTGTTATGTTATTTTATAACTTACTGGTATTTTCATTGTATAAGCCATAATGCATGCAAATTTAAATTCTTCAGAACTTCCTCATTTACAGTGTTAACAACTCAGATTTCTGTTTCTCTAGATGAACCATTTTTTAGCACAGCAGTATGCAGTACAGAGTCCAATGGGTCAACAATTTCCTTACTATCAGATGACTCCACTACTGCCTTCAAATTTATACTTTTCTCCCAATCAGAATCAAGCTGCAAATTTTAAGTCTGCACAGAGTTCTTTTGAATTGGCCCTGCCACATGCAAGTGACAGTCAAGTGCACCAGGTGGATGAAGGCACCTCTAAAAGAAAGAGAGAACAGCAAAGTTGTGACAGTGACACTAGTGTTGAGGATGACAAAATGAAACAAAGAGAGCGTGACCAAAAATACAAGAAGTGCAAAACTAAGAAAAAGGCGCATTAATACTGTGTAACTGGATTAATCTTTTTTCATTATTTGCTATTTTTATTTGAGATAAATATAATCTTTCATCTTTGCACTTTATTAAAAAAGGAATGTTCAAGATCCATATTATTTTTGAAATGTGTTCTGCATAAAGTATACTGATACTTTATTTAGTCTCAACCTATTTAAAAAGGAAAGTACTATTTAAGGTATAGGAAATGTTTAAGAAGCTAAAGTTTTCCTAATAAAGGAAAAAACCTTGTTGGTGTCCTGTTCATATCCCATCCCCACCCCCCCTGCAGGAAGCATGGAAGGCCTTTATTTCACTAACATAGGACTGTATGAAAATACATAATTACAGCCACTCATGAAGCATATGTATCATTATCACTTACAGAATGTATTTTTGTGAATGGTGTAAAAATTTTCTGGAGCCATTTGAAGAGGTGAGAAGGCTAGAAATTGTAAATGAGATGTACTCATCACTGAAGTATCAACACCTGTAACTTTTTTTCTGATTTAGCTCTGTTGTTACTTTCAGATAGGATCACCCTTGTATGGTTGTTGGGACTGTTTTTTTCCAGTAATAAATTTGAGGTAAAATAGTGCAAATGCACATAACTGCAATGTCAATACTCAAATGAGTGTGTGTTAAGAAAAAAGGGATTTTGGTTTTATTAAACTCAGTTTTATTGGTTACAATATTGGTTGCTTGAAAGGAATACTTTTCATCCTTACGCTGGTGTTGAGAAAGAATATCCAAGTTTACTGGTTTAAAGGTGATGTGTTTTACAAGCCCAAATGAGTTTCAGAAGTGGAAGAACATTAAGTTTGCAATGATTTCTCTTTTGTTGAATAAGATAAATCACAGCTAATAAAATCACTTTCTCTAGATGCTGCTTTTAACTTTCCAAAGGGATTACTTCTTTAGCCTAAGAGACATTCCTATAACGCCACAGGATGGCAACCACGAAATGACATCAGCAACTGCATTCAATCTTCTCTAGAAAGAACTTGGGGTAACAAAGAGTTGTGCCTTAAGTAAGATTTATACCTTATGTTTTAAGAAACTTGAGAAGTCTGCCCCATCCTTTTCTTCTCTACCCTTCCACACAAACATGTGCCCCTTTTTCATTTTTTTCCCATTTTTTCCCCACTAGTATCTTCAAGACTAAGCTATGTAGACATAATCTAACTTCTGTTGGAAGATACAATGCTGACATTATACCAGTAGGTCACTGATCACAAAAGTTCCCGCAATAATGGAAAAAGTTAACAAATACACTGGAGTTCTTTAAACCTGTTCCCTATGTTAAAGAAATTTAATCAAGCAGAGGAAGAATGTTAACAGTAGCTTAAGTTATAAGTGAAGTTCATCAAATGGAAGAGAAAACACATGCCCAAACTAGAGTTAGCCAACAGGAAGAGATGCTTAGTCAGGTCTACGCTAATGTGTCCTTCCAGACTTCCCTAGTGGATAGTAAGATAATCTGTTTTATGCAATTACACTCTACAAAAGGAATGTCAAGGAGGATCATATTGCATATGGCTGGTAAAATATCAATACAGTTCTTCTAAAGAAACAATTTTTCTTACTCTCTTTCTTCCCAGTCTTTTTTTTCTTTTTTTCCTGAGGGATGTACGGATTTTAACACCTCTCAATATCCGTTTACCTAAAACTCATCTGTTAAATGCAGAAAAGCTGGGAATGTGGCAATGTGCTTAAGTTACTTCAGCTGTAACAAAATTTCTTTTGCACATCTGTAACTTAAGACAGCACTTTAGTGAGGGCCCTGTTGATACTTTAACCACATTGTCACCATGTTTAGGAAATAAAATACTGGAAAAAAACCCCTAAAACATTTGAATTTGGCCTCAACCCCCTATCTGTTTCAGTCACTTTAAAAAATCTTTATGAATATGAAATTAATGTTTTCTATGTTAGTTGTGATTTGAAATTATTGTTATTTTGCCCTGGTCTTTCACTTCCCATGCTACTAGCCTGCCGCAGGACTTTGCTTTCCCTGCTGTCACAAGGTCTTGCATTTATACTTGTTTCTCTGTATGTATGTATCACAGGGAACACAGTGCATGGTTAGTTCCGTTACAATCTCCCAAACGTGGGACAAATCAGCATCGCTGTGGTCAGTGATGCATTCTCATTTAAGGTGGCAACGTGCCAGGTCAACAACAGCCAAAGGGGAGGTGCGATATTAACTAAAGAGTAAAAAATCAAGATACTGATCTTTAGTAACTTCAAAAAACTTCATGTTCAAGAAGAAAACTACAGCAATGGAAATTGCTATTATAGGTTCACTCCTTCCTATCTCTACACCTAAATACTAGCGAGCAAGCTGTATGAATCCTCCAAAAAGCAAATACTAAAATGTATTGGTAAATAAGAAAGGTCAAAGCTTGCTGATGTGGTCCACACTCTGCCAGTGTTCCCAGTGCTACAGCATCGGCCAGGGACAGGCCAGTTTCAGCTGCCGGCCCCACAGCACACATGGGCTTCCTCGGTTTTGTCCAAGGGTGTTTTGAGCTGGATGTGTGGGGCAGCCACGGCCTGCAGCGACCCGCCGGCACTGTGGGTCATGGCTGGTGCCAGGGCTCGCTGTGGGCCCACTGCTAAGCAAGGGCGGTTGTTTGGCACGTTCTGACACACGGATGAAGTGCTGGTAGCAGACATCCAGCGGGCAGCTAGCGGGAAGGGGAAAACCAAGGGTTTTTACACAAGACAGTCACAAGACAGGACGCACAGACACCGCCGCAGGCCGCCCCCTCAGTCTGCCGCGGCGCTGCCCGCCGGCACGGCTCGCAGCGGGCCCACCGCCCACCGGGCCGCCCGCCTCGGCGGCAGCAGGTGCCGCTCTGCGCGCACAGCGCCTTCGCCGCCGGCTCTGCGGCCGGGCCGCTCCACGGGCCTCGCCGGCTGCGGGGGGAGGAGGGCCGGGCCCCAGCTCCCCCGACGGCCCCTCCCGCGGGGCAGCCGCTAAGCCGGTGGCCGCCGCCGCAGGGAGCCATGGCCGCCTCCCGCGGGAAGCGCGGCGGCTCCTACCGGCACCCGCGTCCCGGCAGCGCGCAGGTGAGAGCGCGTGGGGGCGGGGGGAGGGGGCGGTCCCGGGGGGGCGGGGGTACCTGCCGCCCGGGGCTGCTGCTCCCCCGGCGGGGGCCTGCCTCGGAGCCGGTGGGGCGTAGTGTAGGATTCGTGCTCGGGGTGTGCCAAACCCCCGCAGGTGACAGTACGCCCCGGGTGTGGCCTCGGTTCGTGAGGAGGGGAACAGGGGTTTGTTCAGTACGTCTTGTTCTTTTCTGGAGGGAATAGGAACTTTGCCACAGATAGGAGTAGGATTTAAGCAGGGCGTGTTTGTGACCACGATTCTGCTGTGCCCTTCGATAGCACTAGTAAAAGGCGACAGTTAAGCCAGCAGCGCTGCGCGGGTGTCACCATCGCGGCCGTGGCGAGCGGACACCGGCAGTGGGGCGAGCGGGTGCCCAGGCGGGGGGGTGTTGGAGCGGGAGGGCGTACGTACTGTTTTGTATTTGTTTCTTGGGTTATCGTTTAGTTATTTGGCTTTTTACTGAAAGTACGAGAAAAATTGTGGAAAATACCGAGGGTCTGGCAGCGCCCGCCGCACAGGGGTTCGGTAGCTGGGCTTGTTCCACCACCTACCGAAAGGCACCGAAACTGCATCGTCGGTTAGAAACGATTTTAAAGCTGTTAACTACTGAGGAGGAGAATTTACTCCCTAGGTGTGCTGAGGTCGGTCTTGGGTGTGGACTCACATTCCTTGAGAAGTGTGAGAGAGTTCGTATTTCTTCGCCTCTGCTACACTTACCTCCGCTGGCTTACAACATCGGCAGCAGTGCACCAGCCTCATGCTCTTCTCCTCATCTGTGTGTACAGAACTTGTTAGTAGCACTTCATCTCTCCGCGCCTGAAAGGAGTTTGCTGTTCTTTAGGTATTAGCAGTTGATAACTTCCGATAGCTAGGTTTTCAAATGGGGGAGGGGGGTAACACTGCAGGATTTTAACTGTCAGAGGTGTAAGAGGGGTTTGCTTGTGTTGGACACAGAATCAGAGTATCTTAAGTTGGAAGGGATCCATAAGGATCATCAAGTTCAGCTCCTGTGCTGTACTGTTGGCATGATCATACTCATGTATGAGTATGATATACTCAAGGTTTATGTGTAAACTGAAATCAAGCCAAGGTGGTGGTTCATCTCCTTTTACAGCAAGTTAAGTTGTTCATCTAGTCACAAGACTGTAGATCTCTCATTCTTCATACCTTGTGTTAGAGTGTATTGGTGGGAGAAGATACCAGGCAAGTAAGTGTAAGTATAGACCTTATTATACCTCAGAATTAAATAGCTCCTAAACCCTGCGTGTTTAGTAAAAGAAAAGGAAAACCCAAACCAACTTTTTTTCCAGTCTTTCAAGTAACATTGATACTTTTTCCTTTTTTTTCTAAACAGAAACGCAGCCCTGAAGAGAATGCTTTTTTCTTCAGTAAATTAACATATTCCTGGTTTAGCAGGTGAGAATTTAAACTGCTTGTTGATGTTCATTGATGCTCACAGAATTACAGAGCACCCACTTAAATTTCACACCATGATTCTGGCTTGAGCCAAAGCCTAAGCCTGAGATTGCTGTTAGCTTTTTGTATAAAAATCAAAATTTACAACTTTTAGACCTCATACTCAAATATTTTATGGAGTATTGTTTATACATAGTAGCAGTCATTTTGTATGTTATCTAATGGCATTATATAGAACATTAATATTTTGATAACTGAGCACAATGTTCTTATCATAGAATCGTTTAGATTGGAAAAGACCTTTGAGATCATGCAAGTGTTAACCCAGGAGTGCCAAGTCCATCACTAAACCATGTCCCTAAGCACCACATTTACGCATTTTTTAAATGCCTCCAAGGATAGTGATTCCACCACCTCCCTGGGCAGCCTGGTCCAATGCTTGACCACCCTTTCAGTGAAGACATTTTTCCTAATATCCAAGCTAAACTTCCCCTGGCACAACTTGAGGCTGTTTCCTCTTGTCCTGTCACTTGTGTGAAAGAAGAGACGTACTCCCCACCTGCCTACAGCCTCCTTTCAGGCAGTTGTAGAGAGCAATAGGGTCCCCCTTTGAGCCTTCTCTTCTCCAGACTAAATAACCCCAGTTCCACCTCATAAGACTTCTAGACCCTTCCCCAGCTTCACTGCCCTTCTCTGGACACCCTCCAGCACCTCAATGTCCCTCTTGTGGTGGGGGGCTCCAAACTGAACGCAGGATTTGAGGTGCAGCCTCATCAGTGCTGAGTACAGGGGGACAATCACTGCCCTGGTCCTGCTGGCCACATTGTTTCAGACACAAGCCAGGCTGCTGTTGGCCTCCTTGGCCCCCTGGGCACACTGCTGGCTCATGCCCAGCCGGCTGTCAACCAGCACCCCCAGGCCCTTTCCCACCAGGCAGCTTCCCAGCCACTCTGCCCCCAGCCTGTAGTGTTGCGTGGGGTTGTTACTGCTCAGCTGCAGGACCCGGCACTTCTCTTGTCACAATAGACAATATTTTTAGACAGTGGGATATAAAAAGACAAATTAGGCTATCTTTTTTTATTTATTATCTGACTGTGTAAAGAGTGGCAGTAGATAAAAATTAATATAAGGTTTCCTTTATACTCCATGTAGTGATACAAAAATTTGCTAGATATCCAGGAACAAATATTCAGTAGTACATTGAAGGTATTTTCCAAGTAGCCAATTTCATGCTCATTTTTCTCCCTCTTTTATGGCAGGCACATGTTATTACTGTAGAACACCTGCTCATAAACAACAATGATTCTTGGAAAATATTCTGAAAAATAGGAACTGAAAGCTCAACTCATGCAGCTTCCTGTCACTTAGTATTTTGGTTGTTATTTCAAACAATTTCATGTGTTATGTCTTGTGACCATTACTAATTTTTAATATTTTTCTTTCTGCTTTAAAAACCATTTGAATCAGATATATACACACTTCAAAAATCTAGAAGTGAGGAAAAAAATTGAAACTATTATAACTGTTTCTTGCTTTATTCAATATTATGAATTCTAAGGAAGAAAGGAAATGGTATTTGCTATTCAGAAGCTGAGACAAAACAATCAGATTGTTTCAAAGATTCAGAGTATTCAGTTAAACTCTGGTCCTTGAAGTTTGTCAGTTTCAGAGTAGCTTTGTTTATTTACCAGTCCTTATGGTCTACACCATAAATACAAATTTTCAGTTTTTCTAGAAAAGTTATGCAGCATACTGAGTGCAACACTTCTACATGATATTTATGTGTTTATTATGTCATTGTTTGCCCATATGTCCAAGCTAGGCTATCCTTTGCATTTTTTAACAAATTCTACAATGTTTAACAAAAAGGGGGGGGGGGAGGATTTTGGTTCTGCTTAGAGCTTATTTGGCTATGAAATAACTGGATTCAACTGAACTAATATTGTGAACATTAGATATGTTCCCTCTTTGCAGTCACACAAGCAAACACAATATATTATGGCTAATATATACTTACCTTAAGTGCTTGCAGCCTAGATGAGGAAGTCTCAAATTAATTGTTACATAATAAACCCGTAATGCTATATTATGTTACTTTGGAATTCAGGCAATCTGGAGCTTACAGTGCCGAGGGCATTTGGTAGATCTATCTATCCTCTGGCAGCAGTGAGTTTTGGCATTGAGATGAGTTATGCAGAATTCTTAAACAGTTCCCACTCAAGTACCAATGGGCTTGCTTTCCTCATCTGTCTCAAAAAGTGGCACTTTTAGTGAGAAGCTATGTTATTTTTGCCTTAATTTATCAAGCAAATTCACTTTTTATCAATGTTACAGTTTCAGTAGATATTTGGGTGGCTCTTGGGGATAATGAGGTCCACCCCCACTAGGAACATGACAATCTGCAAAAAAGTGTTTCTGAGTCATTTTCTGCCCTGTGATGAGGCACACGTTAGCCCCAGGGCCAGCGCTGGCGCTGATGGCACAGGAGGAATATGCTGGAGGTGCACACTGGAGAAGACAGACACTGCGCTTGTGTTGCATGCAGCAGGGAAGGAAATTCCCACCAGCTGGAAAGCATTAGGGCACGCACTCCATCTATGCATGTGTCTCTCGTTGATTCCTAGGTGTTTGGGACTTCCTGTAAGTTAGAGAACATTGTCAACATTAATTCTTTTGCATTTTTCCCACCTCAGAAATGGTGTGGCACAGTTTGAGTTGTCATAAATCTGACATGCTTGTCAAAAATTCCACATGGTCTAATTTTCTTTCAGAGTTCCCTCATGTTCACTGTATTAGTCATCCCTATTTTGCCATTTTTAAGAGCATCTTTAGGTTCTGTTGACACTAAAGTGTGTAAAAGCACTTTTTAAAAACAAAATTTTAACAGCTGAAGATCTGCTGTAAGGAAACTTCCATTGTACTTGTGCTGAAACCCATAAGTTTAATGTTACCTTGGTTGAACAAGTATGACTAGCAACATAGTGAGTCACCATCCCCGGAGGTATCTAAAAGACAGGTAGATGTGGGACTTAGGGAAATTGTTTAGTCCTAGCCTTGGTACTGTTAGGTTAGCAGTTGGACTAGGTGATCTTAAGGGTCTTTTCCAACCTCAATGATTCTATGATAATGCAGTCCTGTGATAGAAAAAGTATTTCATTCCAGATCACAATAGTAAGTGTGTAATGATGCTATGCATTTGTTTATGTAATATTGTATTTTCCTGTAAAGAAATATGGGATCATAAATGTAGGCAGATTCTGAGGTTTCCTCAGAATTTGCTGCTCAGATGTGACAATCTGCTTGGGCTCTTCTTACTTCAGGTGAATTTCAGAGTATTTAAGGTGACTGTAAGTATGTTCCACTGTAGTTTGTGGTCTTTGGAGGATTGCATATGTTATTGGGATTATAAAGTTCATGTATATACACTAAATTATATCATTAGCTTCTTGAGTTAGTAGTTCTGCTTGGTTTGGCTGCTGTATTTCTTGCTGTATAAATTTATTGCTTTCTTTCAGACTAATATCTATAGGCTATAAGAAGCCATTGGAAAGGGATGACCTATTTGAACTGAATGAAAGTGATTCACCATACAGTGTGTGTCCTAACTTTGAAAAGCAATGGCGAAAAGAAATCCAGAAGTCTACCACAGGATTCATGGTAGCTATAATTCTGACAATAGGCAATATCCTTTTCTAGTTTTAAGGAGTCTAGAAGCTGGAGAGGATTTTTATAATCTTGTTTATTAAACAGCCTACGTTTTGTGTATCACAAAGGCCACTCAGAGTTGTGATCAGTGATCTCTAGTGTGGCTATAGGATTTTTCTAAATTGTTTATGTTCAAACTTACCTCTTAGAAAGATATCTGGTTACATTTTAACACTTCAACTGATAGAGAGTCTACCATGACTTTTACTTTGGTGATTAATTATCATTTGTCCAACTAATTTCTCTCTAAACTTGTCTGTTTCCCCATGTCTTACCTTTGCATCTGTATTTCAGCTTCCTTGTCAGTAGAAACTGGCTTACAGAACGCACAAAACAGGCTTCAGTTTTCTTTAATTTTAACAATATTAAGTTTTACAGATATCTGGGGGGGTTTGCTTGACTTATCCTGTGTGATTTTCATGTAAATCCTTGACAGTTTCAGTCACGGTTATTTTTTTGTTGTTGTAGTTAAAGTACACTAGGAGCTCTGTGATGTTAGGAAGTTCACAAGAGAGAGGACCTAACCTCTGAGTCCAGCAAGAGTGTAGTTTTTGGGTTTTAATGACTTACTAAGAAGAGGGCTCTGCAGAGTTTGACCTTACTGCATCTTTTCAGTGTTTTTCTTAGCTATTTATAGATTTGCCCTCTCTTCCACTGATGGTATACACACCACAACCCTTTTGCCAAAGTGTTTTTCAATACGGATAATTTTAATTCAGATACTGTTTTTATTATGCAAGTAATATATAAAAAGTATCCTGTCCTTCATCACTCTGGTAATTAAGAAAGTTTACCTTTATTCTTACAAGGACTCAAAAAAATTTGCAATTGTTTAAGATAAATTCAAACTGGAGAAAATAGTTACTTGACAACTGAAAATACTCTGAAAGAATAGAAGGGTTATTCAATCTTAAATATAAAGTTGCTGTGAACCTGCTATAAATGATAATGCATTTATGTTGAAGCTTACCTCTGTGTTTCCTACACAGTTTTTTTGACCTGTGATAATCATTTGATGATTAAATTATTTTCTGAGTATCTTCATGGGTGTTTGGGACAGCCCTAGAAATTATATTTATCCTTTCCTGAAAGACTGCTAGCCAGGATAAATAAAACCAGACTTTGTTTCTTACCCCAAAACTTTTCTCCTAACTGTAGGAAATGCGCTTTTTCAGATCATAAGTACAGTGATGGCTTTAGATGGACACTCTAGCGTTACATATTTTATATTCGTAAATGTGGGTGAAGTTAAAAAATATTTTTTTCTCTTAATTCTGTACATATTTTTGTAATCTTGCAGGCTTCTTACATCAAAAGAGTGCTATTTAAGAAAAAAAATTTCCATAAACCATCTTTGATTTTGCCATTATGGCAAACATTTAAATTTTTATTGATTAAAGTTGCATTTCTGAAAGTTACAGCTGACATTCTGGCTTTCATGAGTCCTCAAATAATGAAGTAAGTTTTTAATGTGTTTCACTTTATATTTGGACACTAACAGTAATAATAAGGCTAAAGGGTTACCAGTATCAAAACCAAACTGAACAATAGCTTAGATGTGTAAAGACTTTATTTCCCTGTCCTAACCCCACCTGCCCCAGTGATTATCTGAAAATGTGCTAATGAGGGAAAACTCAAAGAGATCAGGAATTTCTTAACCAACGGACTGAGGCAAAACCATTCCACAGTATTGTATTTAAGCATTTAATACACTTTAATATGAAATCAAATGTTAAGAAAAATGGAGTACCAAGATATTTAATTTCCCTGCTTTTTTGTCAATATTTTTCCACATCTATTTAAAAAAACCCAACACTTAAGCATATAATAAAGTCTATACCTTCAGCATTTAATGGAAAACTGCAGTGACTGTTCTTATCATGTTGTTGGTAACATGATTTGTTAATTTAACAAGGTTGATGGAAATGGTTTTTAGAAACTGTGCTTACCACAGAGGTGTTAAGAATTTATCAAATACCTGTGTGTTTATAAAGAAAAGATTAATGAACATAATTATTGTTAACCTCCAAACTATACCCTGAATCAGTGTAATCCTGAAAAAAATTGTTACCCATAAAATCCATTTAAAGGCATCATAGTTGCTGGTTATTTAAGATAACCTCTTACTTACACAAAAATAAGAATTTTCCTCTAGATTTTTTTCTCTCTAACTTTCATGGTTGGTAGTTACAACCTTTCCAAGTATGAATATCTTCCTCTTTTTTTTTTTTTTCTTTTCCTTTTATGCCATTCTTTATTTGTACTCCATTGCTTGTGAAGTCAGCAATAGCACACTGATGTCTAGAATAGTATTTGAGAATTTTTTCTAAGGTAACAAATTGGAAAACAAAGATAAGACCTGCCTTTTTTTAACATTGTATTTCTTTGTGACCTTCCACCATATCTGGATCCAAAATTGACTTAATTAAACAAGTTGCCAGTATGTCAGTTTATTGCACTTCTTATTGTCAGTTGGTGACTTAATGCACAGAATTTAAAATTTATTTTCCTTCATTTTCAGAGCAATGATAATGGTCAGGGAAAATCGTCCAAGTTCGTATGAGAGTGGATATGGCTATGCTATTGCCCTGTTTTTTGTAGGTCTCTCACAAACTCTTCTCCATCAGTTATATCAGCGTAACAACATGCTAACTGCAGTCAAAATCAAGACTGCAGTTGTTGGCCTCATCTACAAAAAGGTAATAATGTATTCTTCTACTTTTCAAAACAAAACCTGAAATAAACATACAGTGTTAAAAGACATTACGCTTACCAGCATGATTAAAAGCCAGGATGTTATACACCAGTGTCAGGCTAACAGATTGACTTTATATTTTCATTATGATTTATTTATAATAATTCCGAATTTCAGCAGCATTTCTATTGTAATACTCTAATCTTGAAATTACATTGTCAGCCACCCGTACAGACATAATATTGGAGATACATGTAGAAACTGAACTGTTACTATTTTGATTATGGGTTAATGTCCAAATTTACTGAATAAACTGGCAAAACTTTCTAGGTTGCATGTCTGGGAAGAAGTAAGGGTATACATGATCACTGTTTTTACTATCTATTAGTAGTGAATATGAGAAGCTGAAGCTTGCTGGATTGTCTCCTTTGGAGGCCGATATTTTCCACCTGATTTTAGTGAAGCTGGTTTTCTGTTGAGTTGAGTACCCAGTAGGTTTGTTATTCTTCAGATGTTTAAGATAGCTATAGTAGAAATCTATCTATAACTTATCCCTCCTTAGCAATGTATACTGAGGTGGCAGCATTATCAGCTACAAGAAATACAGGTGCTAGTAATGTAAAAGTAGCTGTCTGACCTGCAAAACATAAAAATGTTTACTATACTGTTAATACGTAGCATATGAGATGAAGCTGGTTTCTCCGTGCTGCACCTTTAGTTTACTGTGTTACGATCATGGCACGCTGGTATTTTTACTGCAGTATTTAATTATGAAACACAAGTTAAGGAAGCAAAAAAATAATACAAATCTGAAATAAATTACCATCTTTGTTAATTTAAAATACAGCCTCTTTTCTCAAGAGAGTCAAACTGATCTTTTGACATAGACTTCTCAGGTATTTTCTGAACCAGTACATGAAATTTTACTTGTAAATTGCAAATCAGTTGAAGGAATTCATTCTCTCAAGTTACGTATCAAGGTGTGTCAGTTCATCAGATCACGAACAGCGGAGTAGAGGCTGCGGTTGGGGTGGGCATGGCTTCTGGCCAGCTTTCACATCCACAAGGTAGAGACAGAGCTTCTCCCTCTCTCTGAGCTGGGCAGTGAACGCTGCGTCAGCTTGTGCTTTGCGCGTGGGGTGTGTGGTCAGATGAGTTGCTGCAGCACTGTCCTGTCACATGCAGGAGTTGCAGGTGACACAGTGGAGAACTGTGAGGCACTAACACAGAGGGAGAGGGGAGAGCATGTGTGTGCGTGTGTGTTTGTCTGGGTGTCAGTCCCGAGACACTTGAGACTTGTGCTGTCTGCCTGCCACACTGAGGTTACACGTGGTTGCAGTGAAGCCTGCTGTTGGCTCCTGCACTGGGAGGTTCTAAACTAGGCCAAAGCTGGGCCTTGCTGAGCCCTTCTTGTGCCAAGCTGTCCTGTTTATTTACTATAAAGAGTTGCAAGTGTGTTTCACTGAGCTCAGCTTTGCTCTAATTATTGCCCTTTTAGCTTCTCCCGGGTGGCTAAACCCATCAAAACTGTGGATTTTTGTGACCACTGTATTTTCTGGTTGCAGGCCTTAACTTTAGCAAATGCCTCACGACAAAACTATACGACTGGGGAAATTGTTAACCTGATGTCAGCAGATGCTCAGCAACTCATGGAGATGACTGTAAACATCAACCTGTTGTGGTCGGCGCCTTTTCAGATTGTCATGGCTGTCGTCTTTCTCTGGAAAGAGCTTGGCCCCTCAGTCCTGGCAGGTGTTGCGCTGCTCCTTTTGGTTATACCTGTAAATGCACAGATTGCAGCCAAAGTAAAAAATCTGAAGGTGAGATATTTAAATAAGTATAGTAAGGAGAGGATAAGCTGTCATAATAGAGGAATGAAGGAGGGGGGTTAGGTTATGCATGTATAAAATAATATTGGTACGTCTAAATCAAACTCAAAATGAAAAAGCAATACCAAGCTGCAACTGTTTTTTTTTGAGGGGGGAAGCATAACTGCAGTAAGAAAGCCGTATGTTTGATAGCTAAACTAGTATTTAGGTTGGATAGCTAAATTTTCATTATACCGAAACAATACTTTTGTATTAGTAAGAATTACTGTATAACTCAAATTTTGGAAACGGCTATGTTTTTCCATATTATATGAGTTATTCCATTAAATAAGGGATTTTCTAGAATTACGGCTCTCTTCCACTTTTATTACTCAGGTTAAGCTGCTCACTCAAATTTAGCACGTTCTCCTGAGATGATGGGAATTCCCATAGAGGTGTTGCATGTGTTCCTACTTCTTTTCTGCTTCTCTGATGCTACAGTTCTCTTGGCACTGTATTGCCTGTTACTTTGATAACTTCTGTGAGCTCCACTGAAAAAGTAAAAAATCTAGCTACAACCCTAAGTTTTGCACTGCTATGAAGCCAATTATTTGTCTCTGTTTCATTTTGCCTTTGATGGTGCAACATTCAGTGAGGACTGTGGGTCCTTATTAGTTCTTTTGTACGGCTGTGACAGTTTAGAGACATTGGGGAAAAAAACCCCAAAACAAATTCAAAGACCTCTCACCTCTTTTGCCGGTGAGGTGCAGCAGCTACATATGCACTTAGATCCCTACTGTGATATGAGAGAGAGAGAGAGAAGAAACACAAAGGACACACAAAAAAATCATTCTGTCTAAAAGTTTGCAACTTGTTGTTTTGTATGAATAAGACTCAAAACATTAAAGAGGTTGTTAATTGGTATTTTCGAAATGTGAGATGCAGAAGAGCCTGAGTGTAGCATAGCAGGGAGAAGACTTTCTGCGTTTCTTTAATTAGTTTTTTTTTCAATAACACTGTATTAATCAGTAACAGGAAACTCTCCTCCTAGCTCCTGTATATGTACATATAAGTGTATTCAATGTTTTATATTCATACACTATTACGTATATATTCATATATGTGTGTATATAGTATTATACTGTATTGTTGTTGAGTCTGTATTTACCTGCTTGAAGATTAAAACCATATTATCATTCCTGAATGCCCTGGGTACTGGAAGCCTCTTAAGTTTTTAATTCAAGGTTAATAAAAATAAAAAAGACAAAAACCTAAAATACACTCGTTAAGATATTTTAGGGAGAAAATGTTATTTAGATGTACTTAATTCTTTATCCTATCTTTTTTTTCCCCTGCATGTATAACTGAAAAAGGTATAACTGCAGTGATAGTATGTTATTCAGCAAGGTAAAAATAGTATTAAAAGTATTTATTGCCTACAGTTCACCGCATACTTTACTTTCCAAAATTTTTTGCTCATTTTAAAATGAAAACATTGCTGTCTTTTAAGCAGAAAAGCCAAATGAGGTATTCAGATCAACGAGTCAAGCTACTAAGTGAAATGTTACATGGAATAAAGGTAATGCCACAATTAATAAGTGTTCTGGTTTTTTTGTAAGGACATAAAGATAGAAAGTAAGTTATTTAAAAGACTAAAGTTTTATGACTAATACTTTAGTGATAATGATAAAAATGTAAAGTGAAGATGTTTTAACATAATGTGCTTAAACGTGTTTTTGGAAAATATTTACTGGTTTAAGTTGATCTGAAAATCTTAGTATCCATGATGCATTAATTTTACTACCACATTTTAAATGATAATATAAAATGTGTTAATAGATGTCTGAAAACCTGTAGCAGAGTGAAATTTTAGCATAGAAGAAAAGCTTTTTTGTTGTTTATCCCATTTTGAAATAAACCAGCTCATCATTTATGATACATAAGTGACAAGTTGAAATCTGAAGAATTAAAGAGTGACTAGAGTATATCTTCCATAAGAACAACCTACTTCAGAGTTATCTTAGGTCTTGCTTTCATTTGTAAAACATCTAAATTTTTGTAGTTTGGCATTGCTGAATATTCGAAAATGACATTTGGAGCTTAAGCTTATTTTCTGCACCATGGTTACTGCTTTTTTGTTTTATTGAAATATGTTTGTTTGATTGTCTAGATCCTCAAACTTTACGCATGGGAACCCGCATATCAAAGGAAGCTCATGAGCATTAGAGAACATGAAGTGGATGTTTTGAAGTCGTCTGGGTACCTGACGACTTACTCCATGCTAACATTGACGTGTATTCCTTTTATGGTTTGTTTTATAAAAATACTCATTTATGCAGGAGTATTTCTCATGTTTCCTGTTGCTTTAGTAGCTGAATGGCTCACAAATGTTGCCTCACAGTAAACATTAAATCAACACAATATATTCCAATTCTCTAGGTTCTAATAGTATGTATGTATATAACTGGAGAAGAATGAGAGAGATTATGAATTGACCAAGCTTTTAAAGACCTCGGTTAGAAAGTTGAATCAAATCCAAAGCTCCTGAATCTCATTTCACTGTTTCAATTACACAGAAATGACCTACCTTCTTTATACCCCTTTTTAAGGAAATGCACTTTTGATCTGTAATTTTTAGCTATCCCTTTTCAAAGACTAAACTTCTAAATACATGAAAAAGAAAAAAACCCAAAAAATATGAACCAAATTCATCCTGGCCTTATTTCAGTGGAATTCTATCAGGAATGCATTCAGATTTTTGGATCTTTAAGTCCCTCTGTTAAACTCTGTTGGAAGGTAAATGGAGGCTTCAGGGCTTTGGGACAAATAGTTAAGGGATCAGGAGCACAAGTAGTGTTCTCTGTCCTTCCAGTTGCAGGGAACGATGAGGGAAGAAACTGGAAGAGCCCGCAGATCAATGTCTGGCTCTGAGCCTGGTGTCACCAGCAGAATTTTGGGGTTTTTTTGATTATGGGTTGGTCTGCAGGACACCAGGCCTGCTGGCAACAAATGGGGTACAACTGTCTCAAAGGGGTGAAAGCATCTTTGTGCAGGAGCTGGCAGGACTCATTGATAGAGCTTTAAACTAGATTTGAAGGGGGAATGGGGTAAACCCAGGCTCACTAGAGATAAGCCTGGGCTCAACACGCCAGCGTTTGAGGGAGGGTGTGCTAGCGAGGGCCTTTAGCCTGCCATCTTAGTGGAGGTAGGGAATGGAGATCCATGTGGCAGCAAAGACACAAGGTTTATTGATGTGTTAGAAACCATGGAAGTGCCTGAGAACGATCACATGGGAATTAGGGCTTCCCCCCAAAAAACAGGTGACCCAAGTGAAGTGCATCTGCACCAATGCATGCCACATGGGCAACAAACAGGAGTTGGAAGCCATTGTGCAGCTGAAATACTGTGATATAGTTGCAATCACAGAAGCATGGTGGGATGGCTTACATGACTGGAGTGCTGCAATGGATGGCTATAAACCATCAGAAGGGTTAAAAGGGTTATAAAAAATCAGAAGGGATAGGCAAGGAAGAAGAGGCGGTGGGATAGCCTTGTATGTTAGGGAGTGTTCTGACTGTATAGAGCTTGATGATGGTGATGAAAGGGTTGAGTATTTATATGTAAGAATCAGGGGAAGGGGCCAACAGGCAGATATCATGGTGGAAGTCTGTTATAGACCACCCAGCCAAAATGAAGAGGCAGGTGAAATATTCTGTAAGCAGCTGGGAGAAGTCTCGTGATTGCTAGCCCTTGTTCTTGTGGGGGACTTCAACTTATTGGATGTCCCCTGGAAATATAGCACAGCAGAAACAGTCTAGGAGGTTCCTCATAACTTAATGTTCAGCTTGACTTCTTGATACAGTGGGTGAGTGAGACAGCTATGGAAGGCACTGTGCTGGACCTGTTGGGTGTGAACAGAGAAGGACTTGTGGGTGATGTGATGGTTTGAGGCTGTCTTAGGCATATTGACCATGAAATTATCAGAGAAATAAGGAGGAGGGTCAGCAGAACTGCTGCCATGGACTTTTGGAGAGCAGACTTTGGCCTGTTTAGGAGACTCGTTGACGGAGTCCCTTGGGAGGCAGTCCTGAAGGGCAAAGAAGTCCAAGAAGGCTGGACTTTCTTCAAGAAGGAAGTCTTAAAGGCACAGGAGCAGTCCATCCCCATTTGCTAAAAGATAAACTGGCAGGGAAGAAGACCAGCCTGGCTGAACAGAGAGCTTTGGCTGGAACTCAGGGGAAAAGTAGAGTCTATGACCTTTGGAAGAAGGGGCAGGCAACTCAGGAGGACTACAAGGATGACTTGAGGTTATGTGGGGAGAAAATTAGAAGGCCCAAAGCCCAGCTAGAACTTAATCTGGCTACTGCCATAAAGGACAATAAAAAATTATCCTATAAATACATTAGCAACAAAAGGAGGGCTAAGGAGAATCTCCATCTTTTATTGGATGCAGGGGGAAACATAGTGATGACGGCTGAGGAAAAAGCTGAGGTACTTAATGCCTTTTTTCCTTCAGTCTTTAATAGTAAGACCAGTGGTTCTCAGGATATCCACCCCCTGAACTGGAAGGCAGGGATGGAGGAGCAGCATAAAGCCCCCGTACTCCAAGGGGAAATGGTTAGTGAACTGCTACACCACTTAGACATAAGTCTAAGTCCCACTGGATGGGAGTGGAGGTGCTCTCCAAGCCACCTTCAATCATTTGGCAACAGTCCTGGCTAACTGGGGAGGTCCCAGCAGACTGCAGATTAGCCAATGTGACGCCAATCTGCAAGAAGGGCCGGGAGGAGGATCTGGGAAACTACAGCCTGACCTTGGTGCTGGGGAACGTTAGGGAGCAGATCATCCCGAGTGCCATCATGTGTCATGTGCAGGACAACTAGCAGATCAGGCCCAGTCACCATGGGTTTATAAAAGGCAGGTCCTGCTAGACGAACATGATCTCCTTCTATGACAAGATGACCCATGTAACGGATGATGAAAAGGCTGTGGATTTTGTTCACCTAGACTTTAGTAAAGCCTTTGACACTGTCTTCCACAGCATTGTCCTGCAGATACTGTCTGGACATGGCTTGGATGGGTGTACTCTATGCTGGGTAAAAAGCTGGCTGGCTGGCTAATCCAAAGAGTGGTGGTGAATGGAGTTACATCCACTAGCGGCCGGTCACAAGTGGTGTTCCCCAGGGCTCAGTTCTGGGGCTAGTCCTGTTTGATATCTTTATTGATTGTATGGATGAATGGATCGAGTGCACCCTCAGTAATTTTGCAGACAACGCCAAGCTGAGCAGGAGTGTTGATCTGCTGGAGAGCAGGAGGCTCTGCAGAGGGGTCTGGACAGGCTGGACCAATGGGCTGAGGCCAGTTGTATGAGGTTCAACAAGGCTCAGTGCCGGGTCCTGCACTGGGGTCACAACCACCCCACGCAGCGCTACAGGCTGGGGGCAGAGTGGCTGGGAAGCTGCCTGGTGGGAAAGGGCCTGGGGGTGCTGGTTGACAGCCGGCTGGGCATGAGCCAGCAGTGTGCCCAGGGGGCCAAAGAGGCCAACAGCAGCCTGGCTGGTATCCGAAACAGTGTGGCCAGCAGGACTGGGGAAGGGATTGTCCCCCTGTACTCAGCTCTGGTGAGGCTGCACCTGGAATCCTGCATTCAGTTTTAGGCCTCTCACTAAAGAAAGACCCTGAGGTGCTGTAGCATGTCCAGAGAAGGGCAATGAAGCTGGAGAATGGTCTGGAGCATGTGTTTTATGAGGAGCAGCTGGTGGAACTGCGGTTATTTAATCTGGATAAGAGGAGGCTCAAGGGGGGACCTTATTGCTCTCTACAGCCACCTGAAAGGAGGTTGTAGCAAGGTGGGTGTCAGACTCCTCCCCAGTAACAAGCAACAGGACAAGAGGAAACAGCCTCAAGTTGTGCCAGGGGAGGTTTAGATTGGATATTAGGGAAAATGTCTTCACCGAAAGGGTTGTCAAGCATTGAAACAGGCTGCCCAGGGAGGTGGTGGAGCCACCATGCCTGGAGGTATTTAAAAGATGTGTAACTGTGGCACTTAGTGACATGGTTTAGTCATGGACTTGACAGTGTTAGGGTAACGGTTGGACTTCATTGTCCTAAAGGTCTTTTCCAAACTGAATAATTCTATGGATCAAACTGAAATCTTTAGGGATAAATGACTGCCATTAACTTCATTTACACAAACTGGCATCTTCTAGTCATTAACTCACAGAGGTGAAAAGGAATATTCCTTAGGAGTAGTGAAAGGGAGGATTAAGGCCATCCTTCAGTCTATGACCTTGATAATAACTGAAATATTTGAAGCAGTGAGCAAGAAAAATACAAAGTTTGAACTAAATGCAGTGAAATAATCAAGTTGTTATTTAGGGCTTATAGGAGTCCTTATACTTTATAAGTAGTTTAGTTTAGGATTCCTAGTATAGTTTAAGACTATTAAACTCAACAAGCAGAAGAGACCCCATAGGACAGGTTGTTAAATTCAGCATTTTCTGTCTGAAGGTTTGACTACCTGTTGTGTGAGAGCCCATCTTATTCTCTGATGACTACTGACTAGATTTTGGGAAAAAAAAAAATATCCAGTGATCAAAATAAAAATACCTGCAGTAAATAGTTGTATTTCATGTCCAATATCATAGCAAGAGAAAAAAAATATGAATTTCCTGAAACGTCATGTTTGAGTGTTTTATAAATGAAGAAATCAGTTCCTAAGATGGGAAAGTTAATTCATATAGTTTCATGTATATCTGGTTGGGTCAAATGCAGTACCCATGTTTTTTGCTCACTAAAATTATAGTATGTGTTCCTACACTCAGTATTGCAGCTATGCAGTAGTGTCTGTGTGCAGCAGTTACAGTCTCTGTTTATACATGAGCAGAAATGGGATCCCACACCTTTCAAATGCAAACAAAAATAGTATCTGTGTATAAATTGTAGTTATAATGTGATTTTGATTGTGGATATATCTTTTTCTTCTTTCTTTTTTTTTTTTTTTTTACTTAAAAGGTCTCATTGGCTACGTTTGGAGTCTTCTTTCATCTGGACGGAGAGAATGCTTTAACAGCAACTAAAGTTTTTACATCTATTTCATTATTTAACATTTTGCGACTGCCTTTGTTTGATTTACCATCTGTGATCTCTGCTGTAGCCCAGGTAGAGATATTATGAACAAGTGCTGTAAAAGGCTGATATTTATACTCAAGTCATGTTTCATTTATTTCTAGGAGTGATTAAGTAATTTAATTCTTTTAAGTTCCATTTTATTGATATGAAACTGCACGGTATTTTTATGGAAAGATTAAGTGTGAAGGCTGTGTTTAAAGGATGTCTCTCAGTCTCTTAAGTAGAATAAAAATTGGGTAGAACACATAATTGTTCTTAATTTGTATTATTATTTTATGTGTATAATTATTATTTTATTTGAAAAAAGTGAGCATTCTGTTTCTCACTATTCTTCCTTCAGTAGGCTAGTCTCAGCTTCTGCTCCTACTCTCTCAACTTTTTTTCATAATACACTGAAGACAAAGTATGAACAATTGGGGCTGCACACGTTTGAATCACTCAGCTGTTGTTACATATTGGAGCCCTTGGTACCAAGCAGGGAAGACCTATTGTGGACTCTGCAATACTGTGTTTGTCAAATCATTACTGAAGGAAGTGGAGAAAAAAGGAGCAGAGCTGTTGAGATACCATATCAACAACCTTCAGTCCTAATAGTGCACCAGTAGGGTTACCATATGAGTTGGGAACTGCTAGCTTTTAAGACTTTGTTATTGGGTATATTATATGAGCTGCTCATGAACGTGCTCTGTCACAGCATGTACACAAATCAGTTTTTTGTAAGGAAGGGGACCACTGTAAGCAAATACTTTTCCTGATTTGATTTCATTTTTGGTTAGCATAATGTAATATCGAAACTTTGTCTTTTGCTAAGGTTTACTTCTAATAGATTAAAAATTAGCACAATCTCATCTCAGTTTTTCACAGCACAGTAGTGGACATCTCATGATGCATTCAGGAAAATGTTGTCTTTCTTCATTATTTGGAGAGAGAGTTACTGTGCACTGTTTTTTTAAAAAAACAAAACCACCTAAAATGTTTTCACCACAGGTTTATGAAAACAAACTAATTGAGTCAAAGGAACCAGACATTCACTGATTAACTATATCTTCTAACACTGAATTATGTCAAGCATGCTCTGTTACTTTATAACTACCAAGCAGTAGATCCTCAAAGAAAAAAACCACTCATTTATTACTTTAGATTGTTTAGTATTTTAAGGAAAATAATTTTTAAATACCTAAGTACCTTTTTTGTCTATCTTCAGATAAGGAATATATCTTTCCATAATATCTAGAATTTTTAAAGTATTATTTAAAAAATTAGGCAGCACAGACATGTTATAAATAATATATATATGTATATATATGTTCATCTTGCAGACCAAAGTTTCTCTGAGCCGTTTAGAGGATTTTCTGTGTGCTGAGGATCTTAACCCTGAGGATGTCAATACAAACTACAGTGGAAGTAAGCAGTAACTATTAATTTTTAATTGCTCATCATTTGATATGGATGATCACTAAGAAACTCAATTAAGGGGATGGATTAGCAACGCTTTGCTTTTTTTTTATTTACTGAAACAGATCATGCTGTTGGCTTTATTGGTGCTTCTTTCCGCTGGGAAAAAAATGGCCTGCCAGTCTTAAAAAAGTAAGCTGTTTCTTACTTATTTCTATGTGCTCCTTTGGCAGAATGTGATGTCTATAGAGATTTTGTTCAGGTTTACTATATTCTGATTCAGAATTGTTCATGATGTTACATAGCCAAAAGAACATAAATGTGTGTGCTTTGGAAGATCAAGTCTGACCTGGTCTCCCTGATGCTCCAAGAGGAACCACATAAAGTGCATGTTCTCTGTCATAGTACTGCATAAGTACTATGGGAAGCCAGTGCTCTTCTTCCCTCTTCCTTCCTCCTTTCCTACCACCTGTCCTCTCAGTTTGCACAAGGGAGATTTAACTATAATATCAATGTTTCCTGAATTGCATTTTGGGGAGCATTAACTGCCAAGATGCCTTTTTGCCATTGTAGCATTTTATATTGCCGACAAGTAAGCTAAGGTAGTTTATGCAGCCTTGCGTTGAATACTGATCTTAAAATTGGGCTGTGACTTCCTTTGGAAAGAAGAAACAAACACTAAATCCGCTTTTCTCACAGTTTTCTCTTTTGCCTGAAATAACCTCTCTTTTTGTTTGACAATACCTAACAAGGTATTGCTTAGGTGTAAATTACGCTCTCCTGAAACTGCTACGCATTGGAGGGTTAGTAAGGTGAGGGAGTAACAAAGCTCTCAAGTGGAATGAGAAACCTATTTGATAAGGGCTCTACAGCTGTTAAATTTTGCTAAGGCAGCTGAAGAGGTTGCAACCCAGCTGGTCTAACCCTCTCACCACATTATCTACCTTATTCCTCTCAGGGCTGGGGGGATCACTTCCCGTAACGTGGCATTCAAGTGTCCACATCTCAGCCACCATAGCCTGCAATATAGTACCCAGGTATAAGCTGTCTTCAGCATCACATACAGACTTCATTAAAGTCTGGTATAGTCTCTGGGTACAGTCTTTCTCTACCTCATCTGTTCTCCAAGCTCCAGTCTGAAGGAACTATGCTTATCTTAGCGTAGGGCCTTCAAATCAGAACACACTGAGATCCAGATAGCATAAGGTGCAGATGCAGCAAGTGGCTCTCCTTGTGTAAAGTTTATGAGTACACATTGTACTTATTTTGACAGCAAAATCTGCAGGTTATGAAGGGCAGCTTTTATTTACCCAAACAGCTATTTTCTCCCTTAAGAGGGATCACTCATTGACTACAGTAGATGCTACGTGAGAAGTCTAGCAGGTGATTGTCAGAGTAAGATGGAACATGCACTGCAGGCCTTAGAAATAAGACCACCTATTGGTTAGACTGTCTCCCATTTGATTTTTATTATGATCAGATGAAAGCACAATCTCTTAACTTGCAGACAAATAAATTTATACTTGAAGTCATTATTGCAAGTTTCCGAACAGTATATAGTCAAAAGATATGCAAACTGAAGTACTAGTTTCTCATCATTCTGAGAGTAAAATAGAGTATCTCTTTCTTCAGTGACCACAACCCATACATGATGGAATGTTTACAGAGAGGATAACTAACTTGTCTTCCTCAATATTTCCAGCTTGAATGTCAGCATTCCTGAAGGCTCTTTAGTTGCTGTTGTGGGACAGGTTGGATCTGGAAAGTCATCTTTTCTTTCTGCTGTTCTTGGAGAAATGGAGAAACTTGAAGGAACAGTTCAGAGAAGAGTAAGATTGTCTGTCCGTGTCGCCCTGCTTTGCCCACTCGTCAATACCTAAATTAAGCAGAACTGCATTTGAAAGTGTAGTTTTTCCTCCTCAACTATTTATGATTGTATAAATACTGGCAAAGGTAGCTCCAGCTTCCTAAATCTTCAAAGAAAAGCAACACAATGACACTTTGTTAACGGTGTAACAGTTTCTCTTTGTTTTCAACCAAAGTGATTACAAAGCTATTTTCATTTTTTTATAATCTGTATAATTCAGTGCAAAAATCATGAGTGTTTAAGTCATATATTGAGCCCAAACATCTAATGGTTGCTGGTTTTGAACAGCTGTACAGACATGACCCAGTTGGAGCAGTCATAAACTGTTGTAGAAGATGATCATGTTTCTTGCAATGGCTTATGTGTAGAGAAGATACAGGATATGGAAATAGAGGGAAAAGTTGAACTTTATGCAGAGGTGGAATTAAGGTGCTGGCTTACCTGGTGATAGGAAACCCTGTAGCTTAACTTGTCTTGTAGTTACATAGAGCAGGGAAAGTCCCCATCCCAGAAAAGGGTTTAGGAAAGTTTTTTATAGGTTATAGATATGGAGGGAGTTAACATTTGAAAACCGACTACAGTGTTTGAGCCAATAAATTTCAATGGATAAGCACAATGTGGGTTAATCTGGTTGCAAGTGGATGTGGCAACATTAAAAGTGTCTCAGCCTTGAAAATAAGTGTTGAATAAAAATCCACTCCTATGGAAATCTAGTACAGTATTCTGTCACTCTTGGGGGATGGGGGAAGAATATGAAGTTGAGGTGTTCTGAATCTGAGAGTAGGAATTAAGAGGAAAAAGATAAACTGTGTAGAATCTTAACAAGGAAGGCATATACCCAGTAAGTGTGTGCTATCAATTTGTTGTTGTAAAATTAATAGATTTTCACAGGTCATGTAGCTTAATGGAAGAAAAGATCTAGGAGCATTTCTAATTATCACTTCTGTCCTGTAACCTTAATTTCTAATGACTGACACATTCCACAGCATGTTATGTAAAAACACAATCAAATTGTATTGCTGCATGTAAATCTTACAACCAATGCCTTTTTGTCACTGACATCTTTCCTGCAAGACTTTGCTCAATATATGTCCCAGCTTTGTTAGTTTTATTCAAAGTACGTGCTCTTAAATTAGTACAGGCAAGCTGTTATACAGGAATATTCAACTGATTCGTTTTATTATCTGACTTAGTCAAAATTTTAACTGTTTAATAATACTCAAGTTTTGGAGGTAATTACCGGTTACTTTGAGCTAAAGCTGGAATTTAAAATGTATTCTTAAAAGCTATTTTTCATGTTCAGAAAGCCCAAGTAAAAAAATTGTTTCCTATTCTTTTCAGGGTTCAGTGGCATATGTTTCTCAGCAAGCTTGGATTCAAAATGACAGTTTACAGGAAAATATTCTTTTTGGTGCAAATCTAAATATGCCGTACTACAAACTTGTTTTAGAGTCTTGTGCTTTACTGCCAGATTTGGAACAGCTACTGAATGGAGACCAAACAGAGATTGGAGAAAGGGTAAGAATTTGAGGTGTCAGAAATGATGCGATAAGTTAAGTTATGGCTTTTATGGTTTTATATATTATCTATTTTATAATTGTCACTGATGATTAATCAGTCCTCAGCCAAATACATCTAGCCCATCTCCTTACTTAGCTTACTTACTTTGAACTTAACTTCTGTTCAAGCTCTGAACTCTTATAATTATTAAAATAGCTCTTCTCTATACAGAAGTTTGAGTCAGCCCTGTCCTGTTCTCCAGGTTTCCTTTATACTCTAAAAATGCCTGTATGACTGTAAATAAAAGTTATTTTGTAGTTTTCTAAAGTATTTGCATTTGCTCATTCTGGAGTGGGAATTTAATCAACAGAGGCCAGGCTTTGCTCTAATTACTTGAAAATCCAAATGCTAACCTTTCTATTTTCATATCTAGTATAAAATTTACTTTGATTACCTGAAAAAAATAATGATGCAACTGAGTGTGATACACTGGTCTTCTTTAGTATTTCATATTTAAATGTGGATTATTTTGTCTTTCTTTTCTTAGGGTGTCAATATAAGTGGAGGGCAGAAGCAGAGAGTGAGTCTCGCTAGAGCTGTGTACAGCAATGCTGACTTGTATCTTCTGGATGACACCCTGTCTGCTGTGGATGTACACATTGGGAAACACCTTTTTGAGAAGCTAATTGGACCTTCAGGTCTCCTAAAAAGCAAGGTGAAGTAGGGTGTCATCCTTTCAATTTGGGGATGAACTGCTTTGTACAATACAACAGTAGAGGTCCCGGTCATTCTGCAAACGCTCATCTCTTACCTAGCATGTTGATGAAAGTCATTCTGAAGAAAGGGGCTAAATAAAAAGCACAGCTGATTGTGCCAATTTGAAGCCTATTGTGAAGGCATAGCACAGACCAAAAAAAAGATTGAGGGCTGGCCTGACCTGGGAGCCTGGAAGATTCATATAATATTTGCTCATTTTTCTTTCCTGGCAGCTTTTGAGGAGTGCTGTGATCTGCATATTGATCACTCTTGATCATGGTCACTGTTGATGCCTCACTGCAGTAAATAGGTTATAGCCAGTATAGGTTATAGAAAGAAAGGATTCTTGTTGAACAAAGAAATTCTTAGGGGGAAGTAGAATCAGAAGGAATAGACTCTCCTGTTTAAAAGCTGTTCACATGGGAAAGTAAGACAGCTTGTAAAAAATCTCTCCTCAGTGTCATGAATTAGGACAAATCATTCCTGCTGGCTGATGCCCACAAAATACATGTATTACTATGAAATACTTATTATTATGAATATGTTACTTACTATAAAGTAAATGTCTTTCACGTTCCCTCTCTCGCTTCTCCCTTTTCTTAATTTATCTGCTTCATGGGTTATAAGTGTCTGGCAGAAGCAAGAACTCTAGTGATGGTAGACTTGTAAGCAGATTTTGTTATTGAGATTATGAAACTACATGTAGTATGTTAAAACCTGTAATATCTACCTCTTATCTTTACAACCTAATCTAAACCATTCCTGACCAGGAGATACACATTAAGAGACAGATAAGTGCAAGTCATAGCAAATAGCTATAGGCATAAAGTTTGACATTACAATCAACAATTAAAATTCATGTAATAAAGTAGGCAATAAGTAACAATAATAATAATAATAGACAAATAAATGAGCAAAATCCCAGAAAAATTCCATATCTTTCCAGCTATCATAATATAATGTCTGCTTCTAATATACACTTTGTATTCTTTGTATTTATATGGTACATTGTGTTCCAGACTCGTATATTGGTGACCCATAACGTAACGCTCCTGCCTCACACCGATCTTATAATAGTAATGGAAAAGGGCAGAATAAGTCAAATGGGGACCTACCAAGAACTAATTTCAAAGAGAGCTAATTTTACTGAGCTTATTCAAGTCTTCAGTGCAGAGCATACAAATGAAAAGACAACCCCAGTGGAAGGTGAGAAAATTTGTATACTGTGTTTGCTTAGTATTTTTAGTTTTCATTCAAGCTTGTCAAAATATTCCTCCTCTTCTTCCTGTAAATGAATACAGTAATTGCTGGAAAATGTAGGGTATTTCTGTCTGTGTTTTGGTATAGAATTATAGGGTATAAAATAAAAAAAATCAGGCTTTAATGTCTTGAGATCAAATGGTTTACTCTTTCAACTAATGAACGTGTGATAAAACTGCCTTATGCAGCTGTTTACTTCTTTTACATACTGTATTAATTACCTGTTAAAGTTACCTGATTCTGCTAAGGATTTATTGCCCAATAAATAACTTATGGAAATTTCAAATTAATCTTGCAGTGTCAGTGATTATGTCCTGATTTATATTGGATGTTCCTGTTTCCATCACCTTAGACTGCTGTAATCGTTGAGCACAGCAGGGAAGGAGAATATGGTCCATTTGTAGGCTAAAAAGGCAAAACCAAAACCTTTTAGTACTCATATGAAATACTTCCAGCCAACAGGTAGACAGCATAAACAAACAAATACTGCATAGTACCTTAAAAAAATCATACTTACAAATCATTCATATAGATTGGGATTCAGCTTCTGTACCTGAGTTATTCAATACGGGCCCTTTATAGAGTTGCAGGAAAGGAACACGTACATTGACAATGCAGTCTGTTTGACCTGTTTTCATCATGTACTTCAAGAGGATATTAATTGTGGTTATTTAATTATGAGAGAAGCAATCTCTCCACATGACACAGAGGAGTCCTATGAGAGATGAATATCTGCAGACGTTTATAATGCTGGTTTCCAGTTAGCTTAGCACCTCTAAACTGAGCCTGTAGAAAGTACAATGCACAATCTGGTGCATTCAGGCCCTGTACTGGAGCCCGCACTCTCAAATATTTGCTGGGGTTTGACAGGGGGGAGTGGACAGACAGAATAGCAAATTTGCAAAAGAAAGCAGTGGGCAGTCTTGAGTTAGCTGTGTTGGGATGAAGGTATGAGGTAGCCATGTAAGGAAACATGTATTATTCGTGAAACGTAATAAAGAGAGGGAAGGGGAACCAAAGCAATGAAGAGAAGAAATGGTATGCAATGTGTTGTGATACAAAATTATACAGCAGAGGCACATTCAGCAGGATAGATGGACGCAGGAAACATATCTATGTCTTAACAGGTCTGTGGACAAAAATAACATCAAATATGAAAAGAAGAAAAAAATACATTCCTGGAAGAAAAAAGTATTGACTCCTTTCATTAACACATAAAGAACAGAAATGCAGGCCATGATCCAAGAATACTTTGAGATAAACACTAACGTTAGTATTTACAGGGATAGTAATACTTTAAGCAAGACTGGAATTCCAAAGAGACTCTAGGCTCATGGGGGAGATTTACCTGCTCTCACAGTTCTAGCATTTGGTCATAAGTGTGTCTGTCTTGTGTAGTACTTATTCCAAGACTAGGTCGACTTAAGGTGTTCGTAATTTAAATTATTGCAATGCATCAATTTGTTCCCATTTTTTATTTTTAACTTCTTGTACTGTATCTGTTTACTCGTGGTATAATACTGAAAATACATTTTTTATTCCCCCCCCCCCCCCCCCCCCCCCCCCTTACAGTGATTTCTTCAAAAGAAGGGGGCCAGCTGGGCAGGAGTCTGCAACAAAGAGAACTGCTGAAATATAAAGAGTAAGTATTTTGAAAAAAAAAAAAAAAAATTAGCCATTGCTTAAGTGATGCAGTGCTAGAACAACACAAAGTGCTGAAGGCTGCACCACTATGCTTCACTGTGTAAACACGGGTTAAGCCTGAATGCCCATTAGCAGTTGAGAGCGTGTATCTGGAGCTCACATTGTTTTCACTTTATACAAAAGAAGTCTCGTTAATGTGCTGCATGAGTTCAGGAGGTCCAGTTCATGGGCTGCTTCACAGTGCGTACCAAAGTACATTAAGCAGGAATGAAGGGGACTTTCAGAAGATCAACTGAGGTCACTGGTGTGGATGCAACCACAATTCCCTGGCAGAAATCTGACTTTTTGATATATTAACAAGTTGTTTATGCTCTTTGTTTTTCCTTTGTAATATTGATTTGTCTTTATCCACCTTTAAGAAAACCTCTGGGCTTTCTAATAGTGAATAACCACCTAGATGGATTTGTAAAGCACTGTAGTGCTGTATTTGCAGTTATGTAAGGTAGTGCAAAGATGAAGTAGATGAGACTCAACCTAGAAAGTTCAGAGAATGCAGGACACTTAAGCTTAACCACCCTGGTCCAAAAGTAGTAGGACTGGAAGCGTCAAATAATAAGCCCTAATCCTGGGCCCAGACAAGGTCTGAGAGCCAAGTTGCACGACACAACACTTACATGGCCCAGAAAAGGGCAGTCTTACATCTCTCGCTGATGTTTATGCAGGGCAAGCTCAGTTTTCTCTACACATAATTATACAAGAAATGAAAAGGTCATACCTAGTGTGTCTTCTGCCCATAATATTATTATAACAAGAAAAACAGTACACGTGAGGACAGTTTGTGTCTCCATAGGAAAAAATTACAAGATTTTATAGTAACCATTTTTGCTGAGAAATAAATTGATTATTCTTTGTATGAGGATTCACAAGAAGACTTGAAAGTGTTTCTTGTTTGCAGTTCTTCCTTCGATCAATGGAAAACACTCACTAACAATAAAGAAAAAGTTACCACTGGTGGCGTAAGTATACTAATAGAAAAAGCTTTGACTTTATTTTTTTCCCATAAACGTATTATTTTGCAGTTACAGTTTTCTGTTTCTTGTTAAGGTTGCCTGACATCTCATTACTGAATTTAAAATAAATTTTACAGGTTTTTATCAAATTTAAAGTAGGTATCTGAGATTTTCTATTTTGATGATCTGCTACTGGCTGTATTTTCACATTACATCTAGCTCCAGTCTGGTTTGCATATTTCATAAAGAAGAAGATGAAAAAAGCTTTTACCTCTGTTAGAAAAACATTCTGCCTGTCTTACCTTTAGGAAGTTTATAAATACCTGTGTACTGGAGGAGGGAGTAGAAATTTTGCATGGTAATACTACTGCAGTATTGTTTTATGTTAGAAGCACACTTTCTGCAGTTTCCATTAAAAAAACGTGCCAGTTGCTAGGGAAGGGAAAAAGAACAAGTGAAACAGGAGTGTGGAGAAGGTCAAAACTTACTGGGAAGCTGTAGTTTAATTAAAATAAGAAGGGGGGAAGAAGGTGTGAGTTTCTAGCAAGATGGTAGAAATAGACGCTTGAGAAAAGGAGTTTGCAGAAGAGACAGAAAAGTTTGTGCCAACTACAGCTCATTTCACTTCAGACCCTGTAATGAAATCCAAGAATCTGTCATTATTCTGCTTCTGCAAGTTCTGCCTTTCCAGTGGCCTAGCTGAGTTTGGTCCCATTAGTCCTCATCTACACCAAGGATGAGATTTTTCCTGCTGACACTAATGTCATTGACTCCGGCAGCCCAGAGTGGCAGGTCTAAAGTTTCTAGTCCCATTGATGAATAGAGTAAGATTTGCTTCATACAAACTGCCCAGGAATTGCACTTTTGTTTCCTTGGGTTTTGGGGGGGATTAGTTTGTTTTGTTTGTTTGTTTGTTTCGTATAATCTACATGTGTATGTTTTTTTAAGTCTTGACACTGGAAAATACCACAAGTAAGTTTGCCTATGATATGTATCCTTAAAGAGCAGAGTGTAGTGGGAGGGGAAGTGTTTTTACAGTATGTCTTCATATACCTAAGTTGTCAGATTTATTTAAAAAATAATTTAGATTTATCCCGTTCCCATTATATAACTTGGATCTGTATTTACAATGATAATGATTTTAAGGGTAACTTTTTAAAAAATATATTCTTTTTTTTAAAATGTATTTAGATGAAAATATCAGTCGTTTTGAAATACCTCCAAGCCTTCAACTGGCGATGGATGTGGCTCACCATAGCTGCTTATTTAGCACAAAATGCACTAGCCATTGGACAGAATCTGTGGCTGAGCACCTGGACTGCAGAAACAGCCAAAATTAGTGATTTTACAGAGTGGAAACAATCACAAAACTATAAACTTCTCATCTATGGGCTTCTGGGATTCATACAAGGCAAGGATAAACATTTTTGACTGTTTTCTCACCATTTGCTGAGTTTAATCTGCCTAAATGTGTATTAGTAAAGAAATAGTCCTGGTTGTTTCATAAACAGAATTGTATGCAAACCAGTATAATAGTTTAACCTGGGGAGAGAAGAAATATACAGACATGTAGAAGAAAATGCTATTTAATTTTATGATACTTCTGTGAATTTTTGGAATATCAAAGCGTAACCAAATGAAGTTATGTTGGCATCTCAATGAGGAAGGAAATCAGTGTTGATGTGTTATGGCATGCTAACATGAAAGACTTAACTGCAGGAAAAACATACTTATGAAATAGTCACATGTATCAACAAAATACAAAAATGTGCATTTGTAAAACTAAGATGTGAAGCACAACTGTTGGATTGCTCACTGTGGTAGAAAAGTGACAGAAACAAGTTCCATCTCCTTTCCCTCCCCAACCATTCATAATGTCTTTTAATTTATCCATTCACAAGGTCTTCTCATTTGCTGTGGTGCTTATGTGCTCACCAAGGGATCCCTGTCTGCCTCTCGGACATTGCATCATCAGCTGTTAGATGACGTGTTGCACCTTCCTCTTCAGTGTTTTGAAACTAATCCAGTTGGTCAGATCATCAATAGATTCACAAAGGTGAAGGAGAAAAATCATGCGTATTTTCCATTTTATGAGAATGAAGCTTGAGTGACTACAGATTTAATTCCATTTAGTATTGTTGAAAACTTAAAGATATCAAAATAAGTGAATGCGGTATCTAGCAGTAGAAAGCTGTTTCAGTGCATAAAATCTTAAAAAACTGTCTCAAGCTATTTTCTTACAAAACCATCAAACCATATTATTAGTAGTTGTATAGACCTTATCCAAGACTATTAGGAGGCCATTCCTCTAAAACTGTTGCTGCAGTGCAATGAGTTTACGAGACCTAAACCTGATCTTTTTAAAAAAAAACCAACCTGTATTTTTCTTAGATAGTATACTGTATATCAGAATCAAATGTTATTGTCAAAACCAATTAATACATTAAATTCATGTTCTTGGAGGTGTATAGACATAAAGTGGATGTTATTTTCTGTTTGTGGTGTTTTGGCTTTAACTGGAACCTCTAATACACATACAAGTGCTATTCACTGTGACTTTAATACTTCCCACTCTCATCATAATTAGATCGTTGCATTACTGATGCATTACTGATTACTTCAAATACAGTGACTGTTGGTGGCTCTGCTCTCTAGAATAGAAGAGTGGTTGTATAATACACTAAAAGATCAGTTGATTTAGGTTTCACTAAAGCCCCTAGTCTTTGGTAGTGATATATTATAAACTGGGTTTGAAAAAGCTTTACCACATATAGTAAGAGATTAGTAATAGATCAATATGCTTCCAGAACTATGAACAGGAGTATACAGAGTTAGGATTTGAATTCCTGGCCTCCTTTCAGTCTGATATGCTTTATGTAAGCTAAATAATATTGAGTAACAAAATAGCAAGAGCTGTCTCTTTTTGACTTTACACACTCTGAGCCTGTTCTCTGACATACAAGTAGTCTAAAAGCTATTATGTCTTTTTCATTTTTAGGCAAATAATAATATATGAATACATTCATTAGGATATAATCAGGGGGGATGCTACTAGATATTTCAGTTTTATTCCATTTTTAAAGATACTTTCTTGAAGTTTTTAGTGGAATTTACACATAAAATATTGATTCTTCTGTGCATCGTTACAGGACTTATTTATAGTGGACATACGTTTCCATTACTACCTACGAACTTGGCTAAATTGTACACTAGATGTTATTGGAACCATTCTGGTTATCACATCTGCCTCACCACTATTCATAGTGGTAGTTATTCCCCTGGGATGCATTTATTTTACTATCCAAGTAAGTGCATTAAGCTTTTATAAGGATTTCTCAATATATGTGGATCAAATGTTCAAAACAATCAAGGATACCGGCTTAAATTATTCTTTATTGCGAAAACCAAAAAACAAACCCCAAACATACATACATACATATATATATATATATGTATACAGAACACATGTGAAATTGCTTTCAGAAAAAAATCCTCAGCTTCTTAAAAGGAAATTAGAACTCTTCTTGAATATATCCTGTAATGCTTGGGAAATTTTAACATCTTCTGTTTTTCTCTTTATATTTGCCTTTTTCTTAGGAAGATACAGTATTGATACAGATCCCACTGAAAAATTTGATTAAGTTACCTGAAAAAAACGCTGTATATAATAGTGAAAATTAAAAGTTGAAGGGTAACCCTGAAACAACAGATGTAAAATAGAATAACGCCTAAACTACCTGTGCTGTTTTTTGTCTAGAGTGCCAGTTACACTACTGAGAAACCAAAAAGTAATGTTTCAGGAAGACTAACAGCTGCATTCTTGTTTCTTGATGCTCAAAGGGTGGTCTGTGATTAAAGACCTTAAAAGATTCTTAAAATAAGAATACAGAGGAAGGAAAAGAGTGCCTGGATTCAGTCTGTTAAATAATTTAAATACAGATAATATCTCCTTAATAATGAATGAAATAAAGGCTGAATTTCATCTGAGAAGGAAACAGAACATTCTAACTTGAAGTTTACACAAAAGTTTTGGTCGGTTGTTAGACACCTCTTGTGCTATAGCACGTTTTCTATAGAATTTGGAAGTAATAGTCTCCTATTTTAAACTTGCCAGTAATTTATATATTTCAGTTATGTCAGCACTAAAATATTGGTGTGTCCCAAGAGACAGATTTTTCTTTTTCTACAATGTTTGTGAATAGCTTTTTTTATGTGTAGACACATTCAACTTTTTCATATTCAAAATTTGCAGGAATTACTGAACAGATTTCTTAACTGGAAATACATATGGCAAATATTTTAAACAAAAAAAGGTAAAAGAAACTGTAGTGACTTAAAATGTCTGTTTTGTCTCTACTGTTTTATTAGCGATACTACATAGCGAGTTCACGACAAATTCGACGACTAGCAGGAGCATCGCATTCTCCTGTGATCTCCCACTTCAGTGAGACTCTTGCAGGGCGCTCAACAATTCGAGGGTTTGGCCACCAAGGAAGATTCATTAGAAGAAATAATGATGTCGTGTATGAGAACTTAGTGTACTTCTACAACAATGTTATCTCAAACAGGTACTTTACAGCTGATCTGCATCTGTGACTAAGACTTTCTTCTGTAGAATTCCACAACTAAGGGTTTACCTCTAGTCAGAGGAACCCACTGGGAAAAAGGAGGACAAGAGCAATTTATCCACCACTTTTTGTAATGATGGGTAGATTATGTCTAAGCACTAGGGTTTCTTCTTTATGTACCAGAAACTAGCAGGTTTATAGAAAATATGCATAAACTGCCTGGGATGAGACTGTTACGAAAAACCAACAACAACGAACAGGAAAAAAAATTTAAAAAAAATGTTTACCAATAGGTCATGAGCATGGAGTGTACTACTTTCAGCTAACAGTTCCTCTTACAAGTTTACGAACAAATTGAATTTATATTTTGGTAGTTCACGTGAAAGTAACCTGGTGTCTGTACCTACAGGCACTGGGCGGGTCTTAGAGAGTGGAATCTTGCGTTTAAGGAAATACGTCCATTTCCTCTCCTTCCTTTGTGATTCAGTTCAGCTATGGGCAGAGATTAGCAAGGTGAAGATTTTCAGATCTGGTTTTCAGTCATACACCAGATTTTTTTCCAGATAGGAAGAGCAGGAAAGCAGTATGAAGAGTAAAGGGAGCACTAGCCAGGAGTTGAGACACCTGCATTTTGTTTTTAACAGTGCTGCCAGTTCTAGACATGTTATATTCCCTCCCCCGTCCACCTGTAAAATGGGAATAATAGTACTTATCTCTTTTGTAAAGTGAGTATATGGCTAATACAATGATCTCAAAGAGTCATTATATTAGCAATATGTTTGCTGTACTATCAAAAATTTTGTAGGTAATTCACATTTTTTCTTTGCCTTGATTTAATACAGGTGGCTGTCTGTCAGGCTTGAATTTCTGGGAAATTTAATGGTCTTCTTTGCTGCAGTGTTTGTAGTACTGGCTGGAAATACAGTGAGTTCTTCTACAGTGGGTTTATCAATATCCTATGCTCTAAATGTAAGTAATGTTTTTCTTTTTTTGCTGCTACCACATTGCATATGAAAAAAGAAGGATACATACAATGTGGCTGAGTAGGTGAATATGCACAGTAGCATTAGCAACACTAAATCCCATGGGCAGAACAGAGTTTTCCTTTGCATTCCATTAATTCTGAGAAGCTTCACATCAATTATTATCCACTTTTGAATTTAGATGAAACAATAACTATTAAAACATACTTAAAAATCAAGTTAACTGAGTATGACTTGTTTTTAAGTGTTCTGATAAACCAAATAAGAAGCCTAGTCATGCACAGCCATACTTCATATTTGATTTCTTGTTCTTGTTCACTTACTAAATGTTATGTAGGAATGCTTACTAATAAAATCATTTACTTGGGTGTTGTCCTTGTAAAAGTAATAAATGAGAGCCACATTTGAAATGTGTCTCGAGGTAAGGTAAACTGTACTGGTAAGTTGCTAGTTAAAGTAAATCCTAAGCATTATGTATACAGAAGCTAAGCATCCAAGTTTTATGTTCTTGTGATACTCAGGAGTCTAGTGGTGTTCAGATTCTCACTGTGGTGAGTGCTTCAGAAACGCAGCTGAGAGATACTCATGAATAGAAATACAAAAAAATATATAGACCTGTCGTGGCATAACCACATCACCCCCAAATCACAAAAGTTCCATTTTCTATTATCCAGAGATAGAAAAATCTCCTTTATATCATCTTAATCTTGGTGATGACAATCACAGGTACTGCACAATTTTTCAGCTTCATCTGATGTCAAATTGGCGCCATTCTTTATTTAGTTACATACAGCATCTCAAAATGGTTGACTCCAAGAATTCTTCGGCTCACTTTTTTCCTACAGAAGTGGGAATATTTAACCACAGAATTGGTGCCACGGGAGTGGTACCTATTCTCTGTGTGTAAGCATTCCCAGTGCTTGAAGATGACAAATTTGGTAGACATGGTAGACAAATATCTTCATTAAAAATTCTTTGTTAAGTACTGCTGGTTTACTTTACATGGGAGTCGTGCAATAATGTACATACAATATGAGCCATATAAGTTTTTCCTTTCAACGTATCGTACAATTACCTTGCACTTTCTGTTGATCTTGAAGTAGTTTCAGATTTCTGGAGCTGTTATGTTAGTGAAAATTACAGTAGCCATTGGGCAGTCTGAAAGCAGACAAGAACTGCTCAGAGGAATGCTCAGATCAGTGATTTTCTAAGAGATAGTTCATTTGGTGTACCATCATTTTCTGTACACTTTTTTGCTTCTGTGATTAAGCATCCAGCTTATGAGGTAATTAAAGTCAGGGTAAGTTTTGAAATCAGTATGCTTTATTTTAGCAGAGTAAAATTTTTATGTTCTTTGATGGAACTATTTCCCCAGATAATTCAGAGTCTAAATTTCTGGGTGCGTAAAGCGTGTGAAATCGAGACCAATGCAGTTTCAATTGAAAGAATCTGTGAATTTGCAAAAATGGATAAAGAGGTGAGCATTTTTCTTGAAATGGTGAGCATTCTTCTTGAACATAATTTCTATACACATAATTTATGTGTATAGAAAATTACTGACTTTAATATTGATGAGTGGTAATAGCAGGTTATAATTTGTTATTAAATACTTTCTGATTTTTTTTATGTTGAGAGTAATATGTAGCTTCTTCATTACATATATAGTCATACCAATTTTATTCCTATTTTGAGTAGTAAATTTCTTGGCATTCTTCTTAGCAATGGATTTTGTAGTAAGACTAATGCAGCTACAGCTCAGGTGAATTCTCTATGCTACGTGCCACCAAGAGAAACATTTTAAGAGGGGAAGAGAGGAAGATAAGCCTTGCAGACCCCTAAATGTTACTCACCTCATGTGTGGAGAGATATTTGTTTCAAACCAATTTGCCTTGGTTATTATGCTTTTCTGAAAGCAGTTCCCATGTCAGGGAGGCATGAGAGCCTTGGTCTGTCTTGGAAACAAGATGCTTTTCTACTTTGTCATTCTCTTTTACCCTCCTGCCATGTTTATGTTTCTTAACCTTTGTCCACATCTTCCTGTTCTCTCCTACTCTACTTCTTAAAACAAAATGTTTCTCAAAACCCATGCATTTTAAATATCTGGGAGATTAGGCATCAGATTAAACTCAGTTCCTGTCCATTGATGGAACAAATACCATACTATTAGCAACTACCCAGTTACACAGAGTTTACTTTTTTAAATGTGTATAAGGTGTTAAAAAAAGACACAACCCCAAACCAAAAACCCAGTCAGGGTGCTTCTGCCAAGTTGTGTTTATGAAAGTAGGTTCTCCTTCCATTACGTGGCATTGGAATTATCCTAAACCTGCTGGGATTTTTAAAGAAATATGTAATCTTCCTAATGTTTTTATTAATTTGCAACATTTTTACTGCCATATGCTGAAATACCAATGATTTTAATTCCAGAAACCATGGATAATGTCAAAAAGGCCACCAGAAGGGTGGCCGGATAGAGGGATAATAGAGTTTGTTAACTACAAGGCTCAGTACAGGAAGGATCTTGGTTTAGCACTGGATGATGTTTCTTTTCAGACACGGAGTAAAGAGAAGGTACTGTATATAATAAGAGATAAATCTGGGTATAAAATTCTGTTTTCCAACTTTTTACTTCAAAAAGATTTCATATGAGGAAACTCCAATACTAGATATGGCAAGATGATGTTGAACAGGGAAGATGTTAAGTGGGTAAGACATTAAAGAAAAGACAAATGAGAAAAGGAAAAGTATTTTCCTCTACTATGTAGACATTTTTATCCCTGTAAGAAACTGAGATAATGTTTTATGAATTTGGTAGTTTTAGGGAAAGTCCAAATTTGAAATTAAACCTCTTGTCCACTGTGATGAATATTTATGTAGAGAAATACGCTGCCAGATTGGTGCTAATCAATTTTGGGTTTGGGATCAAGGAACACCAAGCAAGACCTAGTTTAGAGTCCTTGGATGGAGCTGAGGAGTGCTAGACAAAAGGGAGGAGAAACAGAAAGGGTTCCCAGGGAACCAGGTGTAGGCTTCCACAGCTTCTGAGGGAGAGCTGATTGTCAGTCACGTGTTCCGAAAGTGGGTTTCCACCTATAGGGTTGTATGTTGATCAAAGAAATTGATGTTTGGAACTGGAAGTTGAAACTGAATTCACTAATAATTTTTCATGTAGAATGTGTACATTGGAATGTTAAAGGCTTCATCAGAATACTTTGTTTCAGGTTGGAATTGTTGGAAGAACGGGAGCTGGTAAATCAACACTCACAAATTGCTTGTTTAGAGTTCTAGAGGGATCTCAAGGCAAAATAATTATTGATGGAATCGATATATCAACTATTGGACTCCATGACCTACGTGGAAATCTTAACATTATTCCACAGGTAAGATGTGTTTTAGCGATAACTTTTTTTTTTTTTTCCCTGTACTAACACAAGACACTTGTTTGGGTTTTTTTGAGAAATTATAACCCTGAAGTCCACAGGCTACCAAGAGACAGAGGCATAAAACGCCAATAGAACTTTACTGATCTTTGAAAATAGGTCTGTTATGGTCTATCAGGTTTTAGAATTGAACTTTCGAGAATCTTAGCTATTTGATTAGACATTAATCTTCAGTACTTTTGGCATAATGCTTTCCTGAAAAATGTTCACATATCATTAGGATTGTGTTCATGCTGGTACACTGATTTACATTCAAATGCTCTAGCGTAAAGTAAAACCTAGAAAACAAATTTAATGGTCACCTGAAGACTTTTTGCCAGTTCCCTGAGTGCCATTCATAAAACCGTTTTTGTGCATGGGTGATGTGAACATAATTTTTAATAAATTTATCTGATATTTTCCAAAGGAAGGTTTGTTTTTTGTTTTGTGGGGGTTTTTTTGCTTGCTTTTCTGGAGCTTTAATCCTGGTAATATTTCCTATGTGTCTCTGCCATAGACTGAGCATGGAGACAAGGCTAATATTTAAAACCGAATAGGCTGGGTCTTTCTAAGAATGGGCTGAATAGAAAAAAATGCGTATATATTCCTTCAAATCCTTTGCTGCTTTCCCTTTGAGAAATATATTTGCTCAGGGGAATGATAAATTTACAGGTTTTGATACAACTTTTGGTTCAGAAATGAGAATACTGAACCAAATGAGATTATGCTGCAGGACTTCAAAACACAACAATTCACACATGCTTGGCTGTTAGCTGCTTAAAACAAGAAAAAGGTAATACCCTACACATCTGGATGACATCTGACATTTGTAAATTGCACAGTATTTTTCTCAACTGCAGTTGCAGGTCTGGTTTACTGTGGACGGAGTATGTCGGATCCACATTAATGCAACTAAGTTGAGAGAGGTACAGGAAAGTTCAGTGGACTAGCAAGCTGGGACCAGAGAAGGAAACTAGAACTGGAAGGGTGGAAAAATGGAGACTGGAGCTTGAAGAGAATAGGTGGTGTGTGGAGGGTTGAACTGCCTAGGTCAGTAGAATGGAGCTGTACAAAGATAAAAGTCTGGGACAGAAAAAAGGGCATGGCAAGATACCAGAGCTTTCAGTGTGCACATTCACTTGACTGATCTGAAAAAGTATCTCATACAAACGATTTTTAACAATTATATTGAAAGGTACAGATTTGCAAATTACTTTGATGCTGTTCTAAATGCAAGTAACATGCAGTTTAAATGAGGAATATGCACAAGATCTCATACAGTCCTTTTTGTTTGCTTAGCTCCCTCAAAATTACCGCTGTTCTGTTTGCACGGAACTTGCTAGTGAATGGTGTTGGCCTTTCACAGTCTAACTATTGGGTCACAGTGACTGTGACTGCACTTAGTCAAGGTGTCTGTTCACTGCCTCTAGAAACATTGGTTCCATTTATAAATCTGTGCAGGTATTCGTACGTTGTCAAGTACTGTTTTCTTAAATTCGCCTTTTTAAGAAAAAAAAATTCGTGTGCATCCAAAAAAGGTGTTTAGACTTAACTTGTTTCTACGAGTTGTTTTAGACTTAATTTGTTTCTAGAGTACTTGTTTCTACGGTTGTAAGCACTAGATGTGATCCATATGCATCCTGGCATTTACTAGTCTACGTCTAGCGTTCCAGACATTCTCTGCTGTATCCAGTGCACAAAAGCTAGTGATGCTTATTTATGCAATAATTGCTTTTGTTCTTATTGCTGAATGTCACCTTTCCTGGACAAAATAAAGAATATTTGACTTACAATCATAGCCTGCTAGTTTTTCTTAAAAGTGCTTATGAATGTAGCATCCAGTGCTTGGCAAAGCTGACAACAGTAATAATTCATGTGGTTTTGCAGTTGCCAGGTGCCAGGCAGGTCTTTAAGTCAGCCATAGACCCGGCAGCACAGAGAATGCCTAAGAAATCTGTTGCTCTTCATATTTCACCTTTATGGAAGAACTGAGCACACAAAGACTCCACAAGATATTTTTTTTTTCATCCACCAGCTTCAAAACGTTACAATTTACCTCGCAAAGCTTCATTTCCAAAATTATTTGTCCCAGTTCCCTATGTTAATAACATAAGGATTTATGGCTGATTGTGTTTTAGGTTTGTGTTGGCATTGTGCACTCATGTTCTGCTGTTATTTAGGACCCCATCTTGTTTTCTGGGACAGTGCAGTCAAATTTGGATCCACTTGGAAAACACTCAGATCTTGAACTGTGGGAGGTACTGGAACTGTGTGACTTAAAGGTTTTTGTCCAGTCACTCCCAAAGAAGCTTCTTCATGAGATTTCAGAAGGCGGTGAAAATCTCAGGTACGTAAACAAGATAGTGCTATTGCAGTTATTTTCTGTACTGTAAAACTGTGTGTTCCTTCAGAGAATTTACTTCAGAAAGTATCAGTGTAAAAATGACACTTCTCCCATCATTCTAAATAGAATTATTCTGGTAGTAGGAGTTTCTTTGAGGTGGCTTAACTTGTCACATCTCTGTAAAGTCTATGGCCGGTGCTGCATGGGAAGCCAAGAAGCAGACTATTTGCAGCCCAAGTATATAAGTAGGTGTAAATCAAGGAGCAGGGAGGGGAGCGATTTGTGCACCACCTAATTAGATTTAGATAGAAAAGTGCTCGTTTATTTAAATTAAAAAAAAAAACAACAACAAAACAAACCTCCAAAAATGCCAAACCTGGAAAGAAGGCAAAACTGGAGAAAGCTCATTCCTTTGCTTTATTTGCTTAAGCAAAGCAACCGATTATTTCCTTGTAAAACATTAACCCATAGTTATGTAAGGAAGGTGACATTTGGAATAAAAGGACTCTTAAGCTCAAGAAGGCAAATACTGAAGTTTTTGGCAGCAAAGGGGCGGGTCTTAAATGGAGTGTACTGAATATCAACTTTTAATTTTTTTGACAGATCATTTTCAGGAGGAAGTTTCTAGAAGGCATGCACCACAGCTAACATATAGGTGTATCCAGACTTTTACAGTGAACAGTATTAAAAAATGTTTTAGCATTCAATCTGGCTTACAGAAATCGAAGGCAAGACTGCATTTATGCTACAGAGCTCAGCCACAGGTGTTTAAGAGTCACACCTTAACTGTTACTGGTATGCTGAGCAATAAGAAATAAAAACTTTAAAACGAGCTGATTATATTTCACTAGTCTTTCCAGAAGTCTAAAGTGTTGTTAAGAAATACAGAACAGGTAGGCTCTACAGTAATCTCTACTTTACATTATTCTCCCCTTCCTCAGTGTGCCTGACCTGACCTCAAAATTTTTTTAACAGTGTTGGGCAGAGACAGTTGGTCTGTCTGGCTCGTGCTTTGCTTCGAAAGACAAAAATCTTGGTCCTAGATGAGGCAACAGCTTCTGTTGACATGGAAACAGATAATTTGGTGCAGTCCACCATCAAAAGGGAGTTTTACAACTGCACAGTATTAACTGTAGCCCACAGATTACATACAGTCATGGATTCAGAGAGGTAAGTTTTGCTAAGCCATTTTTAAAATAAAGGGCTTCCTTTAAAGACATCAGTTTTCAGAAATTAAATTTTACACTTTTTATCCTTAGTATCTTTGTATCTGTACAATCCAAGGTATCACAAAAGACTTGAGCAGCAATATTAATTATTGATAAACTGTGTTCTGTTTTCCCCTTCCAATTATAGAATTAATTTAATATTTTTCCTGCTAAGGTAGAGGTATAAGCTGCTATTAAGACCACTTAATTCTCTAGAGTAAATGGACAACACTGTAGCATTTTTACCAATTAAGCGTAAATGCCAGTTTCAAAAGGCTTTTTTTTTAATATAGGAGTTCCTAGCTTTAGAAACCAACGAATTACCTAGTACAATGATATTTCTTGTAAATAAGAGTTCCCAGTATCCACAAACATCTGTATAAGGACTGGAAAATAATGGGTGAAGGGCTGGTTTTTCTTTTCCTGTAATCTGTGCTTTTGCATTGTAGAGTGCTCGTTCTGGATGCAGGAAGGATTCTCGAATATGATACACCACATAATTTGTTACAACGAAAAGGTGCCTTTTCTGAAATGGTTGCAGAGGCTGGCATAAGAACATAAAGACAACTAATGACTGATTTCTTAATGAAGATGAGAATTCCTTACTCCAGTAAACACTCAAGGAATATCTGGCAGTCCACATATTTTATATGGAATATATGATATTCCATATAAAATAACTAGCTTACTCAAAAGCTCCTCACAGCATTGCTATTTACTACAACTACTATCTGTGTATATTGATCAAGTTTCTTAAAATGTCTTTCTGATTTTATACAAATCACATATTTTGATCATACTGGCACTGGAAAACATAATGAAGCAGTGATTTTCATGGCATATTTTAAGTGTTGCACTAGTAAAGACTGAAAAATAAATCTTGCTGTTCACACACTGGTTTTAATTAAAAAATAGTACTTAGGTTGCTCTGACATTATGCCTATTTAGTTAACACATTCTTAATATAATTGCAAATTCATAAAAAAAACAGAACTGCTTGTTGTATGGACATACAGGCAGAGGTCATTTGGTGCTGGTTTTTAGGACACGCATATTTGCCTGTACGCTTAGGTAATTCTTGAGGCAATAAATTTGCCACATTAAGTTAATTTTCCTTTCACCCTTGTGATTTCTGAATAACTAAAAAATTATTTCAAGTAACTGAAACCCACATCTTATGTATCTAACTGAGCATTACAAAATCACATGGTAAATGAATCCCAGAAAAACGGAGTTAGGTGCGGCTATCTCTTTGCTTGTAGATTCTTATGCAAACCTCAATGCTAATTACAGCAGCAGGACAGGTTGTGTAAATTTGCTGAAAGTGCGAGTTAAACATACCTAAACCCGTATAGGCCACAAACATTAATTTTAATTTTTATTATAGTCCCTGAAACCCTTTAAATTTAATACCAAATCAATCAATGCAATCTTCTCTTCAAAATCTGAGAGAAGATCCCCATCAACTGCTTTAAAAAAAAAACCAAAATAAAACCCAAGTCTGGAAGAGACTGGTATGACAACATTTCTCAGGAGAGAACACAGCTTTTTGCTTTTCATCTCATTTTCCTCTTCCCCCATGCCCTCAAGTGAGGCCAACAGTATCTTCCCAACAGAGCAGACCCTTTCCATACCAACATTTAACTTCCCTGTGACATTCAAAGTGCCACCGGCAGGCTCTCCTGGGGCTCTGCTTCCCCCAACCTTGTCCCCATCCCTCACCCACCTTCGTGCTCCCCTCCAAACCCACCCTTACCTGGAAGTATCACAAGAGGAACGGGGAAGGACCGAAATGAGTCCTATTCCTAAATTGCTTAGTAAGTTTTAGGCATAAGGCCCAGGGAGGGAGACTCCAGTACCTCAAAACCCAATCCCTTTTACAAAGTTCACAGAAAATAATCTGAGGACTGGCATTAGTGCACGGTAAGTTTTACTTTAATTATTATTATTATTTGTGGGGTGGAGGGGTTTTTGTGCTTACTGGTGGGCTGACATCGCCGTACAGCTTTGTCCTACCTTCAGACCACAGTTGGAGAAAGCTGCTGACAGTAATTGCAAAGTCTTAGAAAAAATAGAATGGTGGACTAGCGTCAGCAAAACCCAAATAGCCATTCCTGGTCGTTCTGCAAGCTGTAGTCCTCCCATATAGCAGTACTTTGGAAAAGGAGGCGCAGTAGAGACAGAGGCAGCATAATGTGCTCCCGATACGTTTTCATGCAGCAACAGCTGACCAAAGTGAATGACCTAACAGGCTTAGGGTAGGCAGGGAGAGGCAATTTTGCAGTAACCCCTGGGGGTCAGGTCCCAGCCTTGTCCCATTGGGGCTACTCATAGGCACCCACCCCCTGGGAAAGACTCTGCCCCCCAGGGGCCGCTGACTGCTGAGGCTGCTGAGAAAGTGCTCGGGGCTGTTCTCAGAGAGCCCTCTGCCTGGGCAGGTGGGCTCCGCTTGGTTGAAGATGGCGTGAGGGACCCAACTGTCCATCCCTTTGAGGAGCTGCTGCTTCCCTTCCTTTTCCAGCTAGGCTGCTGGGGTTAAGGAAGGGAAGGGTGGGACAGCCAGGGTGTTGGGGCAAAGTCTAAAGGTGCAGAAGGGCACGATGACTGTTTTTCCTTTTCACAGAGAAGCGTGGAGCAGAACCTGCTCATGCTTTGCTTCAACTTCCCTGCAACATTCGAAAATCCCACAGGCAGCACCTGCTCAGGCACCACTTCCCCCAGTCCTGCTTCTAGCCCTTGCTTGACACTTCCCTGGCAGCAACACAGGAGAAACTGGGAAGACGTTTGAGGGAAACTCCGCCTTTCTCCCACAGGACCATCCCCATTTCTGCCCCTGGCTGCCTGTTGGGGGAAGGCTGGACTAGGCTTCGAGATCATCATCATGGCTTTTGCCCTGGGGAAGCAAGAGGCTCACAAATGCGCTGTAGCATTTTCTCTGGCTCTGTTTCTGGGCAGCAGTAGTCCATGAACACGCATAGTGCAGGCTAAAAGATTAATTTATGAAACTGCACCATCATCCAGGCTGTCTAGACCTTACATTTCCCAGCCTGAATGCCAGGATGACATACATGCAGAAAGCCTCTCACAGCTGGAAATACCAAAGAACAATTTGGCACCTACCTGGGACAAGCTTCCCAACCTGCAACTTGTCAGACATCACATTTACTCATATTCTGCGTGAACCTGTCTGCATCCTCCACACTGCACCTGCAGGGAGCCATTCCCCACATCCATCCTGCAGGTGCTGACAACAGGAGGAAGGCAGGCTCTGTTCCTGCCCCACATCCTGTCGTCCAGCAGGCAGGGCACAAGGACAGGAAGGACAGGAGGGGTGGGAACTGCTCCCATGCCCAACAGGAGCAAATAGTTCACCGTCGCCCCCTTTGACCTGGGTTTCCCTCCCTGTCAGTGCTTCCCCCTTCCTCCCAGTCACTCCTTGCTTTTCCTTGCACCAACCTGCGTTTTTCTTCACAGTTCTGTTCTTCCACCCCAAACTGCAGCTTGAAGAGGTTTTTTCCTGTTCTTCCACCCCACTTCCTAGCACTTCTGCGTCAATTCCCAGAGAAGCACTGTCATTTCAGGGTACAGCAACCCCCTGACCAGTTAAAGGATTACAACCTCATCCTCTAACCTCCAAAGGCATCTCAGGAAGACAGGGAAATAGTGCGGTTACAGTATTTCCCTGCAAAACTGAAACAAATGTCCAAGGGACAGAAATTGCTTTTATTAAAAATATTCTAAAATGTTATTTATAAAATGCATTTCAACATCTGCACTTGGAAACAATTCAGGAACATACAACTGGTGAGACATTTATACTTTCAGAATTTTAACTCGTGAAACAAGCTTTAGCTAAATAAATTTGTTACACACCCACCACCACAGGCAACCACACTCAGATTTCAAGGACTGCAGGAAGATTTCAGCCTTCAAATATCAATTTAAAGAGAGACTTCTGGTAAGCAGTATATGTGCACAGCAGGAAATACCCACTTAGTACAGTGGACTCATCTTAAAATCCAACAGTTTGTGCCAAAATACAGTATTAAAATTAAAAGATACAAAATAAATAACTTTATGGCAGAATTCAGAAAAGTTACTTAATAAATACAGATGCATTGTGAAATACCCAATGTGCAGCCATTTTTCTACTAAAAAAATAATCTGCATAGAAATCTGAATAAATAACCTTTTCGCGAAATATTTAAGATAAACAACTCGCCCTTCCCTTACAATTGACAGATTAACACTGAAGGAGATTTAACTCCTCCAAGTGAAGGAGTATATGAAAGAAAAAAAGTACTTCATTTATTTGCACTGAGAGTTTTAAGTTTCAAGTTACTCCCCACACTCCTACCCGCAGTCCCAAAACTGCAAAAAGCCTCCAGTAGTTTAAACTTCACTGTGATATGGTTCTGTTTTTATACAGGTCTTCTCATTTTACACAGTGCATTAAAAAAATGAAGACTAAAGATCTACTGTAACTCCAGTAGACTTTGAGATGAAATTTACAGCAGGGCAGAAGGAAAGGCCACAATGACTCCAAAGACACTGGAATATACGTTGAATACATGTTTACATCTGCCCCAAACAGCAACTGCGTACGAGAACCGTACCATATCTTGGCATATTAAGCCATGATTTCACTGAAGAGGCACTTGTTTCAATGCAGATGTAGTTCCTGGAGTTCCACACAGACTTAGACAGGGTCACTTTCAAAGAGGTTACAAAGAGAAAAAAAAATTCCTCAAAAAAAAAGTCCCTTTGGTTTAATAGAGGAAATTAGTTGGTAGTATTTTGGGAATCGAAGTTAAACGATGCTGACAGAATGGTTGTATGGAACTATGATCCAATTCAAGATGTTTATAATTGGATTACTTCAAAGATACCTTTAGACAATAGCTATACAAAGAGCTGAATCAGCACAATTGATCTTTGGCAGTACCGTAAGTCAGGCCTACCGCCAGGAGAATAATAAGCCTACTTTAATAGAGTCATAGATTAAGTAATAAATTTAAGCCCCATGCTTTATCATGGCAAGCTTAATGCAAACAAAATTATTCCGGAGAATACAAGAAAATGCATAGAACCACCTGTCACTAGAGCTTACCCGACTAAGACTGGGTTGATAGATGATGAAGCCAGTCTTAGCTGAATAAAGTGTTTTATCTGTGTAGAAGTTTCTCCAATGAAAAGAATTCAACCCACCTTTAGATACTGATTTCACATTCCAAAGAGAGCAGAACGTCACCAATATTTTTTTTTCCTTCAGGTCATTAATTTTTGTCTCCTCATGCATTTGCCAGATAGCTGTGTAGCAAACTATTTGCCTAAAATGAAGTCCTAAGAAGTTCCACCTCAAATCCCGAGTTACACACACTGCTGCCTGCCCAAAAGAACAGCTACAGTCTCTGATCCACATTCAGTTTAGAGTGAGGGTATGACAAAACTTAAACCAGAGACACAAGCTAAGAAGTACGAAGTAGTTGGGTGAATTTTCATGTACTAGGACTACAGGAACTAGACTTCATCCAGGTGGTCCCTTCTGTCCCACACTTCCTCCCTGAGAACAGCATGGTTTTGGGTACTCCAGGGGTAAGACATCACATGCTTGCAGATACAGAATGAAATTCATGTTGGTCAAATTCAAGGAAAGATATACAGGTGTGGCTTTAAGACACGTAAAATTACTGCAGTTTTCAAATAAGGCAGGGGAGGTATAAATAACTGGCAATATGCCCTTGTTCTCTGTGGAGAACATCAGTGGTATGACAGCAACACCTTATGTTAACCATCAAAACCAGATCAGGAAGTAATAAGCCCTTGGAGACACACTGAGTAACTCTACATTAGCAAGGGACAAGTTTTAATATAGTTCGGCTGAAACATGAGACAATTTGCCATATAGCCTCAGTAATACCATTATGCTGTTATGAACAGCAGAAGAATCAAGTGAATGTGTTAAATCTCATTCAAGCTGCATCATGCCTTTTAGAAAGGTGTTTAAATGCTCAAATGACTCAACGTAATAAATACATTTAAACTGAACACTGCTAGTGCTATGTGCGTTAACACTGTTTCACATTCTTTCCAAGTAAACACATTGGACCTGGCAACATCTACAGTACCACACCACATTATCCCTAACCTTTGGTGACATGCCCTTTGTATTTTAAACATACACCTCTTCAGGATTTGCTAATAAAATTTAGCAAGAAAACATGGGTGCGTCATCACTAGCATTTTCATCCACAGTCCAATCTACAAGCAAATACAGGACACTTCAGAACTTCAAAAATTACTTGTACCTTTAAAATAACATCTAACTTTAACAGTTATGCATACAGCGACACCAAACTGGAATAGATTTAAAGAGAAGTATAATACAGCTATAATTAGGCTCCACTGCCAGTCAGACAGGTATACACCATCAGAGTACACTTGTGGAGAGATGGAATGCATTGGGGAAGAGTTTCTTTTCAGTTAAAATTAGTCTTCCGTAAATGCTTATTAGGAATTTCTATAGCACTGACTTGAAGAGGCCAGGACCCACCAACAATTCCTGCTTGGATGGCCACGCCCGTTACAACTGCTAGATCAGGATCTACAGAGGTGTTAGGTTCCTTTCCAAAGAAATCCTGAATAACTTTGCGTATTTGAGGAATCCGGGTAGAACCTCCAACTAACACGATTTCATCCACTTCTGCTTTGTGCAGGTGGCCTTCCTTCAAAACTTGTTCAATGGGCACAAGAATCTTCTGAAAAAGATCCTCATTTAACATCTCAAATAGCTTCCTAGAGATTTCCATTTCAAACACAACTTTGACAAAGTTGTTCTCTACTTTTGAAGTGTCTCCAAAGTTTTTCAGATCTTGTGTTTTTTGTGAAGGCTTGCCTTTTAGCATAGTGTCTGGTTTTACCTCACTTTCTGGAAGTTCTTTGGTAAGTTTCCTTTCTGGCATAGTCAACAACAACCTTAGTGTAGCTGCCTCATAAACAGTCAGATTTAATTTAACTGCTTCCACAGCCTGTCTGAGGCGATGTATTTCTTCTTTTCTTGTTGGCAGAGAACCGTATGTTTGACGGAGCTGATCATACAAATACAGCATCAACCTCTGATTAAAATCCTGTCCTCCAAGTTTGTTGTTACCTGAAAGATCAGAATAGAAGACATCACACACATCACCTTCAAAGCTTCAGAAAGCAGCACACACTGTCTTTTTTACTGGGAGACTGTGTTCAAGGGGCCAGAGCAGTGATAATAGGACCATAAGCACAGCCAAGAGCTCACAGCACTGCAAGAGCAGAGGTAACTTGTCCGCTGGAAAACACATGATGGATAGTAATTTCCAGGTTTTTATTTAACAACTATTTCAGAATCCACCTTCCTTAACATTTTCTCCCTGGAACTAAAAAAAAGCAGCGGTTGTTAACTCAGAGGTACTCTCTATAGAAGAAAACACCGATACATTTCTAGCTGGAACCCTGTAACTGAAGTGCAATGTCTCACAGCAAATTGTTTTTCCAATTAAAATTCCCAGTTTCAAATTTCTCTCTCTGCCTGCAGTACAGCTTTATTTGGATTACTGTTCTAACAGTTTCAAGTTATTCAACATCTTCATGCACCCACACAAAAAGCTACATGCTACTGAAGTATATATATAAACCCTGCTGAAAGCAGAAGGAAATGATAAAATGCAAGCAGTGAACGTCAAGCTCTGTTAACAGGTGTATCTTGTATTAGCCTTCAGAAAGAAAGGGGAAAAAAGTATAATATATAACCAACCTCAACTGAAAGATTATTTTTGCACCATGTTTTCAAAACCTTTCCAACAATTGTTCATGCTTTCCATTCAATAGTGAAAAACACGCCCTGCAGATTTTCACCTGTGTTGAACAATACTCTCAAGAGTTTCCACCATTTTGTTTTGACTGAAAACAGGAATTCACCTAGTGAACCTCTGTCAAGATAAATCAGAATGAAGCTGCTGGAGTATTTTTTGCTGTTCTGCCCTTACTGGACTGCACAGCAGCTCACATCCAGAACTGTTGACTGAAGGCAACGCAGACAGCACTGCACCTCAGACCTGTCTGAATCCAGGTCATCTGAAAAGCAGTTGCATATTCACTACAGTTTTACCAAACACTGCTGCCAGAACTCTTTGTCAGGTGATTAAACACTCTGGCACATACATATCACAACACTTACCTCTGGGTTAACAGTTCCCAAGCCCTGCCCAACTGAGGTGGAGCCAAACACAAGGCGAGGATGTTCTAAGGCACATGTCAATGATTTGGCAAGTATTTCCAGCTTGGACAATGGCAATAGAAAGATTTGTAACACTCCCAGACTCCAAAAGTCCAGTCAAAGTAATTCTAATACTCACCAGCACTTTACTAGTGGGCACAAAAGTTAACAGTCACAGATAAAAGGAAGCCACAACTTACTCCTTTCAGTCAACCAAAACCTGTAAGCTTATCTGTCCTGGTTTCAGCTGGGATGGAATTAACTTTCTTCTTAGTAGCTGGTACAGTGCTGTTCTCACATCAGAGCCAAAGCACAATGCTGATCACGCATTGATGGTTTTAGTTGTTGCTGGGTAATGTTTACACTAAGTCAAGGACTTTTTGGTTTCTCAGGCCCTGCCAGCAAAAGGACTGAAGGGGCACGGGAAACTGGGAAGGGACACAGCCAGGACAGGTGACACAAACCAGCCAAAGAGGTATTCCATACCACAGGACATCATGCTTGGTATTATATAAACTTGGGGGGTTAGCTGGGGCTGGGGGATCATTGCTTGGGGGCTGGCTGGGCATTGGCGAGTAGTTATACTATGCATCACTTGTTTTCCTTTCTCCCTTTTCCTTTGGATTTTATCCTTCTCCCCACCTTTCCATTGTAACTGTTATTATTATTGTTAGTGTTGTTCTTTCCTTTTTATTCTGTTTAAATTATTAAATTGTTCTTATCTCAACCCTTGAGTTTCACATTCCTTTCCAATTCTCCTCCCCATCCCTCCAGGTTGGGAGGGGGGAGGGAGCAAGCAGCTGCATGGTGCTCGATTGCCAGCTGGAGTTAAACCACAACATTATCTTCATCTCTGACACCAGTCACAAACCTAATTTTGCATGAAAGGCAGCTGGGAACACATTCTGTTTTAAAAAAAGCCCCTCTAACAGTGACTTTAGGTGTACCTTTCCTTTCCCTCCTCCTCCTTGAGGAAAGAAAGCATTTTTCTCACCTGCCATAGCTCGTGTGAGGAACATCCCTCCCTGCTTGTTCAACAGAGACACATCCAAAGTTCCTCCACCCAAATCCACCACCAGCACATTAAACACATCAGCTTTGTGGAGCCCATAAGCCATAGCTGCAGCTGTGGGTTCATTGATTACTCGCAAAATCTGCAGCCCTACAAAGAGCAAAGATACAAAGCAACAGTCAGTACACTTCAAGAACCTGCAGCTCTCACATCATAATGACATTTGCCATTAGCTGGGTGGTTTTGGTTTGTGGGTTGTTTTTCCCCCCCCATCAAATTTACCCAAAGTAAAACATGAGATCTAAAGAAAATAGTCTTCTAAGCAGTAATACTCAATGAACTCTTTTCCTTATTTAAGGTAAGTACTACTAAAGTAGCACTGCTTCAGCATCAGGGCAAAGTAATGTATGATGATTTGCTCAAACACATTTCTTCCAGGAAAACCTTGCTAAGGAGACTTATTTCACATGTTCTGTTTCTCCTTAAATTACTGTCCAAAGGTACTCTGTAAAAACTCTCTATTTAAAGAATACTAAAACCATTGTTGTGCCTGAAGTAAAACTTAGTTGTTCTAGCAATCTGTGCATTAGTAGCTGCACCTGTCATTACCCAAGAGGTCTCTGCTGCTCCTCACAATTGTCAATGGTCTGTAAAAAAACTAAGTAATATCCATTCTAAGGTTTTCTATCACCTCCCCAAAGACTTTGCTGTGAGTGAAATAGACCTAAAAGTTTCCCACAAAAACACTGGAATAAAAAGACATCACCTGCGAGGTTAGCTGCCTTAATGGTAGATTCCCGTTGCCTTTCATCAAACTCTGCTGGCACAGAGATGACCGCCTTTGAAACGGGGATGCCAAGAGAGTCTTCTGCCATTCCTTTCAATTTCAGTAGCAGCTGAGAGCCAATGTGCTCTGGAGTGATACGAAATGTTTTATTAGTCATCACAGAAAATTCAGCTGATCCATTGTTGTTGAAAATCTAGGAGGAAAAAGCAACACAACCCAGAGGTAAGAAGTCTTTTTCTTATGCTGTCCCCCCCTGCTCCTGCTAAGTGTTTTATTTGCATACAGTCTGTTTATTCTGGAAAAACATGAATGTGCTTTTGCCACTTCCTAAATCACTTTTGTTCCTTGATCACAAGTATTATACAAAACATGCTACTTAAGAGGTGTGAGTGTACCCAAAGTAGTGACACCCACTATGCACAGGCAAGACATTAAGAAGTTAAGACCTAGCAACTGCGTAGTAATCTTCAATACCACACTCAGAGATAAAATTAATGCTTTTTAACGACTAGGTCTAGCCAGCTGATAAAGCTTCCCACATGTGGTTCTTTCTGAAAGGAAGTAAACAGGTTGGTACTGGAACAGCTTCTCTTAACAAGGAAAGAAAGCAAAGATCGAATGCAGTACCTGAGAATTTGTCTCTTTTCAGCAAATACTGCACTATGCTAAACTAACGCAATACTTTTTTTAAAAAACAGCTTTCAAGATCTGCTGCTGGTCGAGTAAGCACTAGAAAAATACTAGGGGAAAAATGCACTGGGATAGAGAAGACATGACTTTTTTTTTTAGAATATTATAAAAGAAGTCAAGTTTCAGTTGGAATTTCAAGTTGAAATTTATACTTTTATAGAAGTAGATGGAAGTTTATGCAGAAACACATTCCACAGTATAAGACAGAGTCCTCTGGAAAATTACTATCAGCTCTCACACAGAGGAACAGAACTTCTACAACCATTTCCTCCCCCCTTCTCTGGATACCTCTTACAGTTTTCAAGCATATCAGATTTAGCCAAATGACTCAACGTCTGACAAGCTGGTCACCTACTACATGTTTCAAGCATCCTATAGCTTACTGCTTGGAGAGAACTGAATAAGATGGCTACTTACCTTAAAGGGATACCTGCTACTTTCACTTTCTAGTTCTTCTGAAGTAAAGATTTTGCCAATGAATCGTTTTGCATCATATATGGTGTTCTGAGGATTTGAATCAGCCAGTTCTAGGCCATCATATCCTACATACACACCTCTGTCTGTGAATGAGACTATACTTGGTATGCTGTTGTGCCCATTTTCATCTGCAATAACCTTCACCTGCCCTGTTCCAGGAAGAAAGACACCAACAGAGCAGTAAGTTGTGCCAAGGTCAATGCCAATTACTTTTGGTGTAGGCATTGGTAAATATTGCTGTGCTAGATAGCCAGCTAACCAGAGAGCCAGAATAGCCGAACCTGAAACACAGATTTTTAAAAAGTAAGAGTTAGAATACCTACTGCTGCGAACTTCGAAATCAATGCAAATTACACAGTATTATACACTAAAGCTCATGCAGTTTTATTTCAGGGTCTAAAGCCTGTTCAGCTACTTCCTTAGTTTTCAAAATCGGGCACCTGCAAATTCAGGTCTCTTAATTCAATAAAAAGTGGTCAGAAGAGTCAAAAATCTTAGGCACAAAACACTAAACTGATTTTTAAATGCCCAAGAGGCACAGCAAAGGCAAACTATCACCACCTTGTGATTCTTTTTCTTTCTGCAAGGTCTTTCAAAAATATAGGCTAACTAGTATTTTGGGAGGAATTGCCTATGAATAACCCCTAAGGGACATCTAGTTAATGAGGCTGCACAGAATCACACTGAAATAACAGAATCCCAACTCAAACATCTCGTCCAACTTCAATGGAAGTCTAAAAATAAGGAGATGCAAGACATGCTAACTCCAATTTCAGTCACAGCCCCCAAAGAGCATCTTCCCACACCTCTCAATCTCTTCTGTGCTTTGAAACCAAGGGGTAGACTAGTTTAAGTGCAGAACAGGGTTTTTGGTTTTGTCGGGTTGTTTGTGTTTTTCTAGTTTTACATATAATCGACAAAGCAAGAAACCAAGAAGTCTACCTAAAAGCAATGCCTTGGAAGTGGAAAACCAAGCACCAACATGCAAAATCTGAGAGACATCTAAATAGGTTAAATTTCAAAGACTGGGCAAACTTTTTGCCAGCAAGGAAGGGTGGTCACAAGTACGCTTCAAACGGAATAGCGAGAAAGAGAACTTTTACTTCTGGCCGAGAATCTTCTAAGGCGTTTCTCAGCAACACGCCACCGCACGCCCCGGCTTTCCGAGCAGCGAACGCCGCCGCCGCGCCAGCCTGAAAAGCCGCCGGCAGAGACTGCGAGAGCCCCAGCGAACCCAGGCGCTGGCGGTCGGCGCCCACCGCCCCAAGAGAGGTGACAACAGGCACCCGGGCCCTGCCAGACGGGTGCCGCCACCGGCGGGGCGGCCGCTCGCCCGCGCTCTCCCGGCCCCACCGCCGCCCGCCCCCTGGTCACCACATCCCCGCAGCCGCCCAAGGGGCGGACCGGGCCCCTAGGCCACCGTCCGCGCTCACCCAGCACCGCCAACTGCCCGGCCATGGCCGCCCGCAGCAGCGCCGGCCGCCGGCTGCTAACGGCTGCTTCCGGGCCGGGCCGCCCCCTCACACGCAGCGGCGCGCCGCGGCGGCGGGAAAACCACAGCTCCCAGGGGGCGCGGGGCGCGCTGCTTCCGGCGAGCGCCAGCCAATGGGCTGAGGGAAGAGGCGGGCGGCAAGCAGGGGCGGGGCGGCGCAGGGAGGGAGGGAGGATGCGCGGCACCTCGCCAGGCGCATGCGCAACCAGCGCCGCGGTGCCTGCTGGGAGCGGTAGTTCGGCCCGGGCGGCCGCCTTCGCTGTGTGGGGCGCGCTGGGCGCCGCTGCGGCGGCCTGGGGCTGTAATGGCGCCCCGCTTCCCGCCCGCCTCCAGCCTCCTCCTGGCCTGCGGCACGGGCCGGTGGTGAGCCGGGGTACCGGGCAGGGGCGTGGCGCGGGGGCCGGCCCGGGCAGGCGCCGCTACAGTCGCCGCCCCCCGCCCCCCCCTCCCCAGCACCCTGCTGCCGGCGTGAGGCGTTAGAGACCGTAGATCTGGCACTGCCGAAAACAGCGCACGTTAGAACTCTTTGGCCTTTAAAAATAATTATAGCAATTGTTATTTCTTTTTTATGGTTATTACTGGCATTCGTTTTCCACAACCTTTAGCTAAGGCGAAATGGGCAGCTGCCCTGTCAGCCCTGGGGCAGAAACAGTGAAGCGACGGCCCCAACTATCGCACAACATGGGGCTACTGAGGCCACGGCCTTTTGGAACAGCGCCGGGTGCTGTGGTGAAATGGCCATGGCTGTGGGCACCCACAAGGAAAGCCCTTCCTCAGGGGCTTCACGTTTCCTCTCGGTGCCAGTTTTCATGGCAGACCGAGACCATCTGGGACCTGGGAAGGGGTTTTGGCCCAACACATTACACTGCAGCAGGGTACTTGCATTTCATCTGCTCTCTTACCCTGTCTCTGGAGAGAGCAGCAGGGTGTCCTGCACCAAGGTTACAATCTCCCATGTAAAAACTTTTCGTCTTCTCTCCCTGAAGTGCTCTGGTGCATTTTTGCAACTTCACAGTGCTCTTTGAATGCAATGGTTCAACAGTGAGACAGCCATGGCAGCTTTTACCTCTTTATATCAATGGTGAGGGGAGATTTCCTTATTGCCGACTTTACATCTAGTCAAGTAAGGAGAATGCAGATGAAACCTGCCCCTCAAACACATCCTGGAGGAGAATAAGTAGTTACTAATCCAAGAAATAAAATGTGAAGTACCATGCGGTTTTGCTTCTTATCACCTGTTCCTCTGCTAAGCACTGCTCTCCTAGGGAGTAACGGATTTTCAGGTTCTTGCAGATCAGGTTTCTGTCTCAGGCAGAAATTGTGAGAATCTGGTGTTTCCTTAATGCAGTATAAATGAGATATTTTTAAATAGAAAATGATCATAAATGAATAGTTGGTACACAAATAGCGTAGTGGAAGAAAAGTTAGACTAAATTCTATTGTAGTTACCATCTCTAGCATCTGTTTCTCCTAAGTGATGGAAAGACACAACCCAAAAGTAATTCCCAGGAGCTTACTTCTTGTAAGCTGCTTCTATATGCAAAACGCAGCACCGCTTTAACTTAACAGTAAAATATGTAAGCATTCTCCATTTATGGTTAACATAGTTAACAGTGATGTGGTTCATTCTCTGCATGAGAAAGTGGAAATTCCTTGGTAAGGGAAGAGAATGTTAAGCCATTCAGCTTTCTTAATGACTCATGATCTGACTGTTTTCTAATTATGTTTCTAACTCATTTCTTTTCTATACATAGGAGTTGGATACTTTAATTGTCTTGAAGTGGGACCATTGTAATTGTACTTATTCTGAAGTTATTTAAGTGGGGGGAAACTTGTAATCATTGTTTACAGTATTTCTTTGCTTGTATAACTCCAGAGCAAGCACTTTGTATTTTATGCAAATGTCAGTGGGTGGTGAGGAGAAAAAAAAAGGTTTATGCTAAACAGGACATACAATTAATCTGAATTTTGCTCATAATTTTTGATAGTTAATAGCAACCTGATGCTTTAGTACATAGGAACCATCTGAAACATCACATTGTGGAATGTAGATACGTAGGCATGTTTTTTAAAAAATACTGAATCAAACCCTCATTTCCTTTTTCTAAAGGTTAGGCCAAGCTCTGTTTTTTGTCCTTGAGGTTAAAACTTGGAAAGATAGTGGGATCACTTGGTGATCTGCTGAAGGACAGAATTAAAATGCCCTTTCCTGTATAGCTTCCATTCTATCTCTTCAAAGCAAAGGTGCTTAATGAATTCAATGTATCACTCAAGGCCTGGTCTCCCCACCTGACTCTTACTCCCCAGAGGCCTGGCTGTTCCCCGCAGAATTACACAGCACAGGCCACCTGCCTGGGAGTCAAATCAAGGAGAGCATCTCAGCATGCTTTCTGCCCTGCAGCAAAGGTATATAATACCAGAAACTTCTTCAGAAGCATCTTTCTCCCTGTAGCTCTTTTTGGCTTTGATGAAGTTTGAAGATCGGATCCACCATGCGTACTCTGTAGTCTTTTGAAGGGAACGTGATTTTCAGCACCCATGCTCAGGTGAAGTCCAGAAGTGCCCAGTTTTTTCCCCACATCTTCTCCATGACCTATCAGGACCTGCTCATGGATACTCCTGGACTCTGCACAGAGATGCCAGACTCATCTTGCATCTGCAAAACTGGCAGAACTAATCCTAGTGAGCATGCCTTTGGTTTTTTGGGGTGCTATACCCAGGGGCAGGTTGTTCAGGAGCACAAGGTAACATTCAGTGTTTCTGGAGAAAATAGCTTGATTTTGCACAGAATAATTAAATATATTGGTCAATAGAGGGGAGAGGCTTATTTGGCTGAGAAGGGAAAACCGTGCGTCGCCCCTGCCCCACAGGCTGCCATGTGGGGAATACATAAATGTAGTTAGGGGCAGACACTGAAAGGCTGGTTTGTTTTTTTTTTTTCCCTGAAACAACATGCTTTAGCCACTTCCTGTAACAGCAGGCAAGGCACGTACTGCCACGTTGAGCATCCTCGCCTGAGGGTGGGCAGTGCAAGTTCAGACCCATAACAACCCCTTCGAAAAAGCCCTTCATTGCGGTAAAGCTTCACTGGCTGTAGCTGCATGAGGGTAAGCGAGGTGCTGTGGTGACGTGGGCTATTAGGGCTGAACAGATATATTCCTATCTGCTGGTTTGGCTGCTGGGTCTGTGTTGGCTGTGCAGCATCAGCCGGCCCTTGGCCACCACCCACCAGGACCTCAACTCTCACCCACTGCAGAACTGAGTGGAAGGTGGGCATGCAGCTAACTCCCTGCAAGGGTCTGGGCCACATGCTTGTTTGTCCTTATTCATTCATCTATTCACTCTGGTAGTAAGCTGTTTATAACATTTCAAAACAGTTTAGGGGATTAATTTCCTTCAAGGGGCTGTTGTTTTCCCCTGGTGCTTTGATAGGTTGAGGTAAACATGGTTTTGTCTGCAAGTAGCTTGAGGGAGAGACTTGTTCTTACAATGTAAGAGCAGAGGCTGGTTCTAAAACAGTCTCCCATCAGATGTGAACTGGTGTCTGCGGGAAAAAACCTGCTACACTGGGGAGTATCGCTCAAAACGTAGACCTGTGATGTGCTAAACACAGTTCAAGCATTCAGTATGCGTGGAATCAAATACAGCTCATTTTCATTTGTAGAATGCTTTGCATCAGCTGTATCCTCGCACTTAGAGAAAAGGGAACTTGCAAAACATCCTCTTTTCTGCCATCATACAAAACAGGGCCTCATCTTTCTAGGGTTTGCTGAGTGAGTGCTTTCTGCACCATCTCAGTCGTTTTCAAGCCGATGTCTAAAACTAACAGAGGGTGCTGGGATATGGTCAAAGCACAGTGTGATCCCAGCATCCCAGTGTGATCAAACTGTGTTTTCCTATTGTGAAGGAGGAAAGGGGAGAGGGATTTGGATCCACTTCTTAGGTGGAGAATGTATTCAATGTCTCTATGAGAAAGGAGGCAATTTATTTAGATGCTAAAATCTGAAACCTCATTTTCAGTTTTAACTTAGGTGAAAGTAGGTTCACGGCAGGTAGGCTGGAACGAGATCATCTTTAAGGTCCCTTCCAACCCAAACCATTCTGTGATTCTTAGCCTTAGTGCAACCGCATTGTCAAATGTACAGAGAACTTCACTGATATTTCCTTTCCCTGATTAAAACATTGATCTTCTCCTGCTGTATACAGTTGGGAAAGATTTCACTAGTGCCCAGTCTTCTCTGACAGCCAGTTCAATATCAGGCAATTGCAAGAGAAGTATAACCTTCAGTTTAGATGCAAAAGTTTCCATTTAAATTCCAGCATATAGCTTAAAGATTTCTGGCTCCTGTTGAGTGACTGACTGACCATTGCCAGACAGGTGCACGATGAATTCTTCGTTAGCCAGAAACCCGTTCCCCAGCTGGAGGCAGTGGGAGCGGCTCGGGCTGCTCCAGGGTTTGGTAGCCCCAGAGAGCTGAGCCACGAAGCCTGAGACAACTGTGAGAAGCTTCCAGCAGATGTCCCTGCCATGCAGCGCTGCATCCTCACACTGCTTTTGGTCTTTGACAGATACCTGCAGATTCATACAAAGTGTGTTAACCTTTTGCAATCGTTATCCAAATTCTTGTAAAGGCGTAAGTCATGAAAACGGTGCCTCATTTTTCATTACATTTTAATTGCCTTAACATACCCATTTCACTGAACCCTCATGAAATCATTTTGAGGTTAACAATGAAATTACTATTTCCCCTTTCATGAATACAGTTGCAGTGAACGTAACCCCGTAGATGTCCAGGAAAAACAGTCTGGAAGAGAAATGAGATTTTCACAGGTCTCTCTTCCCCTTCTCTACTTGAATTTCAGTTGGTCTGCACACTGGTACAGTTTGCTGTGGTGTGGGGCAGAAAAAAAAAAAAAAAGGCAGCCACCTTTAATTGAAGAGACAAAGCAGTTTTGACACGGGTCTGGTTTCTTTTCCTGCTTCACCATAGTGCCACTTTGGGTAGGTGTTGCAAGGCCAACGGCTGAACGGCAGCTGTAAGATTAGCTGAATTCTCCCCAGACACAGCAGCCTGGGTTAGTGGGGCTGAATCATGTCCTGGCTTGAATTTGTGCAGATGTTTGGAGCACATCATCTACCTTCTGCTCAGCTTGGTGTCCTATGCGGAATCAGGGAGAACAACACCGCAGTAACTCCGAGGGTGACAGGAAAACTGATTATTGGTACAACTGTTTGGTGACAAGATGCTGCAAAGTGCATCCTAGTGCACAAAGAGGATAATACAGCTGGGAGTCTTACCATCTACATGAATCATGACAGTGATAATGATAATGAACAAGAGTCCCAGCAGTCTCCCAGGAGGCCATTTTCTCATTCATGTTGTTGCTATGTATATGAAATCCATACAGATGTCAGTCAGGCTTGTCAGTTTTGTCTATTACAAATGACAACAAAAGGATAAACAGAGGAATGCACTCAAATATAGCTGCTTTAACAGCGAGCTCCCCAGGTAAAGGAGAAGAGGTTTGGCAGTATGTGTGGTTAGAGAAAAGTCCTGCTTTTTTTTTTTTTTTGTGGGTACAGAGGCTAAAGTATCAGAGTATTTATTTTACACTTGATTTTTTCCTGAAGGTGTCACCTACAGTACTTCAGCAGGTTTGTACATTGGATAAGAACGTTTGGGCCTTTACAGTGAATCTTTCCACTGACACAGATCTGTTTCCATTATCACTGGCAGGTAGTGTTATGCTACTCCAGGAGCTGTGTTCATAGAAGAGCTAGCCCCTGGCCCAAAGTACTTCTAATCCAAGTATACAGGAGAAATAATAGGTAAGAGCATGCATTCCTCTTTGCATAGTTTGAAGCAGGGCAACACAGAAATTCAGGGACTCAGCAAGTCAATATACAACAAGCTTGGAGGGCAAACACAGTCTGAAGCAAGATGTCTCAAACACCATTCCAGGGAGCTCACGACAACATCAGCCTTCTTCCATTCTTTTAAGGAAAGGAATCTGTATTAAAACGGGTCAGCAAAGATTTGATGGGAAACAAATGTCCTCATTTATAATTGCTGTTTGAGCAAAGTGGTAGTGGCAATTCCTAATGATCTTTGTAATACATATCTGTCCTGCAGAAACCAGGGTTATTATTGTGTAAAGATTCACAGAGATTTAGTTCAAACACAACTAATATGTGAACAAGCTCATCCAGTATTACACAAACTTACTTTGGTTTTATTTCTGAGTGCAATACATGAAACCAGTATCCCACAATGCCTCTTCCATTCTCTAGTTCATCTGAAATAGGGAAATAAATGTTGAGAACACAGAAGAAAACTCAGTGTCATCAGCCTAAGTCAAGGTCCTTAGTGTTGCTTCGTACCTTCTCAGAACCTCTGGTCAGTTGGCATCCACTTCACATTAGTCTGCCTGTGCCAAGGATTGCAACGTACCTGGAGGGCTCTTAAACCTATTTCTGACAATGTTGATGGAATCATTCCGACATTAGTCAGATTACGCTTACAAGACAAGCAAAGATGTTAGCCACAGCGTGTCTTCTTTTCTCAGCATCACTCCCCCATGCACTGTCATGCGAGTAGCAAGTGTCTGTTTAGCCTGGAGAGAAGTTTGTTGGAAGCAGATACTGTAAAGTTAGAGCTGTTCCTGAAGAAGTGTGCACTGCTATGGAAAATGATCCATCCACGGAAGCAGAAATGAGTCTGTGCAATCACAATAAGTGCCAGCTTCCTCTCTGGTTCTTGAATGATTGTGCTGTGTGTAGGTCTGCTGGACTGCATCAATACCTTCTTGCAGCCAATAATTCATTGCCATGCTTTTGGCTCAGTCCTGCTGCTCAGATATGCAAGTGCATGCTTTTGCCTATTTGAAAAATTGGCTATTGCATATGCACACACCAGCACAGTAACAGACTTTACAAGATTTGTGAAATCTGTGTGCCAGCATATCTGTGGGCACTGAGCCCTTAAGCTTCAGAATATTTTTACCGAATATAAAATACTGATAAAATGCAACTGTATGTTTATGTTATGCTTCTAAGAAACATTTCTGACTATGTGCAAACAATCTCACTGGGCAGGACTGCTTTTGGGTTTTTCCTGTTCTTAGCACATAGCACAACAAGGGCTGGGGCTGCCAGCATGCTGAGGTGTTCCCCCAGTACCAATAATTCCAATTAAACAGCAGTGTGAGGGAGGGATTTTGCAACCTCAGAAAGATGTAATAGAAGTGTATTAATTTCTGATGAACTGTTGGGACAGAGAATGTATCTCTTCATACGTTCTGGAGAAGCCCCAAATGTTTCCCATCTCAGTATAATAGCTCTTTTCTTGCTGTCAGTCATCCCAAAGTGAGCAGAGCTGACAGTTGTCAATTCTTTCAGATTTTCCCTTTCCTAAGGACTTTGACAGCTTCAGCTGCAGGAACAACAAACTTAATCCTTTTTTTCCCCCTTTACCTGTTTACTCACACAATAGCTGTCCTCTCACAAGGAGACATAGATTCAGTTCATATCATGCAACATCAACACTTCACCCTCACTTTGCTGAAAAGGATCCGAGGAGCAACACAACATGCTACCTGTTCTTCTCTGGCTGCTGTACGCTACAGTAACCATCTTCCATGCTTTAATTTTGAGAAGCAGTTAGGCATGACAGAAGAGCTTAGGATAGATGCAGATATATAACGATGTGCTACTGAAAACCGATACAATTAGGCAACTGCTACACATCTACAATACCTGCAATACGCATACCAGCAATATAAACAAAAATAAATGGTAAAGAAAGGTTTTACAATTTCCGTGGTAATAAATAATCCAAAGTGAAAGATCTGTGTCTGCATCCTTGTTGCTATCATGTAAACCAAAAGAACAGTTGTATATCATGCTGTGTATGGATAAAGTTAGTAATATGCAGATTTTGAAGTTGAATTACACATTCTGGCTCAATATAGGGAAAATATGGCATGTCTGGATAGTTCCAAAGGGTATGTGATATGATTGGGAGCCAAATAGTTAAGCCTCTTTGGTAATTTGATTTTTTTACAGTAGATCTCTTATAAACTAACATTGAGTTGACTGTTACCTGCAGTCACTGAGGGCTACTAATTCATTGCAATTCCATGTCTTCATTCTGATTTCTGTGTGTGGGTAAGAATGCTGTATTATATATTTTAGTTTTGAATTGTGTGGCCCTAAAATCTGACCGGGTCAAGCAAAGCCTATTTATTTTTTCTGGAAAGTTCATTAGACAAAAAGCTTTACTAGCTAAAACCTTTCCCCGGTTCTCAGAAGAACTCTTTAATTTTTTTAGTGCAGATTGATAGATTTTAGCTGAAATGTATGATAAACAGGAGCAAAGCTCTTCCTGTAAAAGGCAGCCCTAAGAAAAATGTGGTTTAGTTTTCAGCCTACGTTAATCTTAATGAGATAATTCATGGAGGGCCTGACAGGAAAATCAACTTACTATCTCTATGCCAATTTAAAACAATGTGTATTATCTATCTGTTTTTCCTCCTCTTTATGTAAACACAAAGCTTTCTCTATCCTATACTGAAGATTGGCAGAAAAAAAAAGGCACTTTTTAAACACAGACATTTTAATTGACTTGGAGGAAATTATTGCTGCTGGGAAACTGGTCCACCTCTCTTCGCCTGCTGCTGCTGATCTCCATCCAGCTGGGTGCTTTGCAACCTCCCTTGCTCCCGTGCTGTTTGGCACCGCTGGCTTTTCCAGCTCGTGGAGCATTGAGAGAGCCCTACACACAAAGCAGGGTGAATCATGTGCCTGACCGTATGTGAGGAGTGCACAGTCCGACAATGCCATCCAGTAACATCGTCTTCCTGGCTTATTTTCGGCAGTAACAAACCCATCTACACAGCAATATTTTGAGCTAAACAAAATTGAGAAAGTATCAGGAGAAAACTGTTCGCGATGAAAGAAAAAGGCTGCATTTGTTGGATAGTGCATTAGTGAGCCGAACTGTTTGGTTCAACCTGCTTTCACCACTGTTGTACCTTTCCAAGTCCATTTTCCAGCTCTTTTATTTTTTTTTAATATGGAATAAATGTTCCATCTACCATTACATTTAAGTTATTCTATGTGACTATAACATTCTGCTTTTCTCTCTGAGCAGGCTGTGTTCCATCTGAATGGCAAAATGGATAGAGGATTGCAGCAGTTAGAGAAGGAAAAGCTGTATTAGACTGGAGTCCATCATCCTGTAAGGGTATGATATAATACTGTGACAGAGGCCATGTCAGATATTAAATTGATATAATGCAGAAGTGTTTTACACTATCTGAAATTATAATGAGAGAGCAGCCCAGGAGTGGATTTCTTGTTGGCGCAATAGTCAGTTTACCCTAGGAGCGAGAGGTAACGCACAGACTATTACAAGAAACAGACTGCTGGGCTAATTTGTACAACTGTCTTCTCCAGGACCAGCCCTGTATGTCTGGGTCGCTAAGGTCCCAAGTGACACGCTGTTGCACCACCAGCGACATGCTGCGATCCCCATGTCTCTCGCCAGCCAAGTGGCAAGGGGCTGATTCAGTCCTTAGGGCTTGAAAGAAAATCCTTCAATGCCAAGGGGAGTTTTGCCTGTGATTTCGGAGTAACCTGATGGCAGGCTCTGTGCAGCACCAGAGGGAAGGACAGGGCTCAGTGCTGCGGCAGGTGGCACTCTGTCCCCAGTCAGCCCAGCCCCGTCCCCGCTCGATTGCAGGAAGCACCAGGCAGCTGGAGGTGGTAGGGTTTTGCTTAGCATCTGAAGGCAACTCTGTTGTCTTGCTGGGAGGATGAAAAATCCCATGGCATGTTTGAAGAAGAAGAGGTATAAACCTTTTGGCATCCTGGCTGGGCCCAAAATTAAATGGATCTATTCTACTTAATTTCTCCTGCATTTTAATTGATGCAGTTGTAACTGATGCCTTGCTTCTCTCCCAGACTGAAGCAAGCTTTGAAATAGCCCTTTAAGTGTACATTCCCTCACTCCTCCCTCACTCCTTTTGCCCACCCCCACCCCCCACCCCCATTGTCAGATAAACCAACATCTAACAGTGCTTGTTAAATTTGTACTGCACATTAATACAGTTGTGGAAAGTGGCACTGTAGAAATATCCTCTTTCATAACTACTTTCTGTAGATTTTTTTCATCAGAATATAGATCATGGAATAGAAATTATTTTACCCTCTTCTGCTGCTGGAGGTACAGTTGTGAAACAAGGAATATCTGTAGTGCAGTGCTTTGAATTCTCACAACAGTTTTTTTTCTCTCAAAATACTTGTAACAAAAATACATTGCACCAGGTGCCCTGGTTTCATTTCTGTATGCTCTCTTCTCAGAGGTTTCATATAACTCAGAAATGGAAAGTCAAACTACACAGCATGCATTTGCTGCTGCTGAGCGTATATATGTAGGGGCAGACTAATAAAAATACCACGTTTCTTCTCAATACAGTGTACATTTCCAATGCTGAGTAAATACTAAACACAATGGCTGAAAGATCCTGTTACTAAGGAAACGAACTCCCATGTTATCTTTAAATATATATACATACTCCTTTTGCTACTAAAAAAAAACTTCTCAAGATTTAGTGAACTGAATTCTTGATGAGATCTGTCTTATAAAAGGCTAAACGTGGTTGCCTCAGACTAGACTGTTGAGTTGACAATAAGAGTAAGAACAGAAGCTGATGGGAAGGATAATGATTTTCAAGTCACAGAGTTTTGGCCAACTTGCACAAAATAGGTGTTAGGACAAAACTTTTCTAAGGCCTGTGTATGCCATAAGTGCCTTCAGAGAATTAATATATGTAAATATTTGATAGTGCCTCCTTCTGAGACAGCTCTTTTTGCTTGCTATGTTAGGCAGACCAATGTATTTCTCTAGTATGGTAATTATTGTTACTAATGAGCCTAAACAAAGGAATGCCCAGCGGCATGGAGTATGGTGTGTAGTCTCTCATCTTGCTGTTCGTATTTATTTCTGTATACATATCCTTGAAATTAGAACACAACATATACTATATAGCAAGCCAGTGTGCGTAACTCAGTGCTGCCCCAAAAGAGTGAAGAGCGCAGCTGAGGCATTACTTGCACGGCAGTTCTCACCCAGCTGTCTCAGCCACAACTGACTGTTTTTGCCATAAATATGTATTTTGGGGGCCACTCAGCTGTACTTTATACCTAGTGAAAAAAGAAGAGTTCCCTCAGTGGGAGTTTAGTGCTCATGCTTGTGCTGGTGCAGTGTCAGTTTAAGTCAGGTCTGAAAATTAACTCAGCAATACCACCCCAGCAGGAAGGGTGTCTGAAAGCCCAGAGCTTCATGGGCTGACCTAAGCCATCCTTGGAGGCAATCTTTGGTTTCACGGCATGATGCCTGGGGAGTACATATACTCAAGTGGACTGGACAAGTTTGCAGCTTCCTACAACTCACTATACTTTCAGTGAAGTACTACAGGTAATAATAAGGTCTATATTCAAGTTTGTAGGAATTACTTTTTTTTTTTTTAAAAAAAAATATGTTTAAATAACTCCAGCTTAAATATCCCAGCAACTTGGGACACTAAATTAAGTTGTCTCTGAACTGTGTTATTCAGCCCCACATATTCACTGGCAGTGAGTATCTCTGGAGAGCCCGTTATCGGCAGGTATAAAAGGGATCACAGAATAAGCTTGAGAAACAGTGAAATGGCATTAGGTGAGCCTTCCTCTTCCAAGCGGAGTCTTAACCTTAGTCCATCTCTTACAGCTGTAAGTACTAAGGCGATTCACAAATACTTTTTCCATCCTTTCTGTTACATCTAAAATTTATTGTCCAGAACTGGGGAAATTCACCTGTAGGGCACAAAGACCTCTCAATGCTTCAATGCTTTTTTGTTGTTGTTGTTGTTTTTTTTTTTTAAACCTGAGACGAGTGCCTGTCCCTTTTCTCAGATCATGTAATAAGGCTGGGAGGTCCTTATCCATGTCCCTCAGTTAACTTGCTCTCTCTCCATGGCTGGAGTCCAAGTACTTTCAGCTCTTTTCAGCATCTCAGAAGTGACACCATTCTGTTCCCATTTTTAGAAAATACCAGTGATACACTGAGTCTCAGAAAAATCCTTGCTCCTAAATAAGCTGTTCTGGAAGAAACTTCTCTTGTCTCATTTCCTTCCCAGCCTTTTCAGAGGTTTCCCTCGTGTGGTCGTAAAGGCGGTACTTGTAATTAGGGAAACTCTTCGTTCCCAGCACAATTGATACAGTCCTTTTGCCAATTATGCCCCAACAGGGATAATAGTATTTTATTATCCTTAAATCCAAAGGATAAATGCATTTTAACTAAAGTGCCCAAACCCAACGCTTAACTGCAATGTAAATGAGGTCTGTCCCATACAGTCGTTTTCCTGGCTTACCAGCAGATGCTGGAGGAACGCACCCTCCTCTTGGAGGCCTCTGTCCATCTGGAGTTCCCAAGCAGCCCTTAGGCTGTGCTTCTTCCTTTTCATCAACAATAAGCTCCTTGCTCTCAAAACCTCCAGGGAACGCGGATTACACACGCATGGAAATGGGATTTTTTGTAACAAGTGGCCAAATGTTCAGGCATCTTCTCTAAAGACATTTGTGCTTCTAGTGAAAAAAAAAAGAGCTTGATCCCAATAAGGAATCTATTTCTAAATTAATAATTTTTAAAAACCCTCAAGTCTGAGATACATTAAAATACAAGGTGACATTTGAATATGTACTGTGGGTCAGACTCTGGTGCTCTAGGGCACATTGAGTACTGTTTTACTTGCAAGTGGTTCCATTAATTTCAGTGACCCAGTTACAGAGTAAGACACCACCCAGCAAGAGAAAAGATGTTAAAAATCTGCCCGCAGTATTTGATGATAATTTGATTTCTGTACTGCCTCCCAGACCCAGTCACCCCATTCTGCTTTCACCACAGCACAGCATTTCTTTCATAGATGCTGACATCTCTAGATGGCTGTCAGCCTTTGTGGTGAAGAATATTAGAACAACATTGTAGCTGTGTCAATAAAGCAGATATACATCCATTCATGTGGAGGATATTTTTTCAGTGGCACTTGTGAAATTCCTTGGATTTTTTTTTCATTTAAGTTTGATATTCAGGTTTCTGTGACTATGGTAACTTCTGTGCATTTGCATATTGTAGGCTGTGCAGCCACAAAACTGCATTGGAGATAATTGATTTTCTCCCAGAAGTAATTTGGTGCTCTTCACTTCAGAGATCATCCTTTGGATTATCGACTACTTATTATTAGTCATTTGCAAAATTATTGCTGTGGCTATGAGGTTCACAGCCCTGTCAGTCTTTCGGCTTTTTTTCCTCAGGGTTTGCTTCCTGACCAGGAGGGTTTTAATCCTCTTGTAAAAAAAAAACCAAAACAAACAAAAAAAAAAGCCAGCTAGCTCTGCTGGTACCTTCTCCCATAAGGCTGACATTTCAAATCAGTTCTTTATCAACACATGCTTCTTGCTTGCCTTTACGATAGCCTCAAAAAATGTTAGAAAGAGCTTGGTCAGTGATGATAACCTCTGCTGAGCACTGACCTATAGCAAGGAGAGAAGTGTCTCAGGATGACTACAGTATATTAGCAAATAAGTAGTTTGTGCTTGCACTTGACTATACTGTCACCCTTTTCAGTGTTTCACAGTTGGACTAACACTTTGTTTATAATTGCTCAACCCCATTTTTTTTCTGTTTCAAATGAATTTAGAACTTCAACATAAAACCTTGCTCTAGGCTAAATGGTACATAAACTGCCTGCTGCAATTAATTGTATTATTTAGTCCAAAATTTTCAAAATTATCAAAACAGCTTTTGAAAATTCAGAGCGGTCTGAGTGTGTGAGTCTTTTTGGTTTGGGTTGTATGTTCTTTTAATGACAAAAGGAGAAATTCCTGTTTTAGAAAATGTTCACCAAATGTATTGATAGCTATTAAACTTAGGGCCAATCGTTGCTTATGTTGAGTTTCAAAGCATTTAGGACTTCACAGAAGTGGTAATGATAACCTAAATATAAGGGCATGTTTGAGTTTTGGATACTGCTTTTCTCTGCACTCTATTTTCATAGCAAGAAAGTGGCATTTATCAGGCTCTACAGTGTTCAAACACTGCAGGTAGTATTAGGAGTGACTCAGTGCTTCCATTACCATCTGTGGTTCCCTGCTTGTGCCTTTGATGGTTTCTGGCTTGAAGTTTAGGTAATCACTGAGTAGGAAGGACCTGGGTTTAGTTCTGCTGTTGTATCTGAACTAGGCATAGGGGTGAAAATGATGAAACTGTTGCAGTAGCATCCATGGCAGTACCATGGTACCTTCCACATTATGTGTTCTTTTGGTTGTGAATCAAAGTCCATGAGCTTCCTGACGAGTTCATCACCCTGTGCCCTGTGGTAAAAAGAACGCAGAACTGGGACCCAAGAATGCATATAGTTATACTGATGTCCCAGTCATGGTTTCTGTAGTGCTGGAGAAAGACTGATGTGGAGGTGTGGTGTTTTGGGACAGAACGTGGGATAACAGTAAGGGTTGTGGCTCCCAATAACATTTCTTTTGTGTAGCATTCGTATACATACACATGCAGGTGCGTATTCACAAACCTTTCATTTTCCTCTGAACTGATAGGTTTCTCTTTATTAGGAGCCCTTGTCATCTGCCTGTGAGGGGCTCAGAAACATTCCTGTGCACTGGAGAAGGATCCTGAGTTTCGTTAGTCTCAGCCCGGCCCTGACAGACGAACCTCTCATCCCAGCCACAGATTTCTCAGTAGGGGCGATTCTGCAAACTTCTCTGTAAACTTGTTCCATTGCTTAACTTTTCCAATAGTTATAACATTTGCCTAATATTACATCTAAATTCCCCCTTGCTGCATCTTAAATCTATTACTTCTTGTTCTGTCCTTGTTCTCTAATGAGATTAATTGGCCTGCGTCCCCTTTGTAGCAGCCCTTTGCATATTTGTAGACAGTAATGCTTCCCCTCAGTCCTCTTTGCTCCAGACCGAGCAGGCCCTGCTCTCGTAACCTTTTCTCAGAGGTCTTATTTACTAACTCTTAAATCATTTTTGTTGCTCTCATCTGAACTCTCTCCAATTTCTCTGTCTGTTTTAAAACACGGTGCCCCCAAATGCGTGCCGCTCTCTGAGCGAGGCCTAGCCAATGCTAAGCAGAGCACAGCGATGATCTTGCTTGTTTAGCGTGAGGCATTTGCCTCCTGCTCAGGGACCCTTGCACAGGGGGCGAGGGATGGGTCTGGGGGAGGGGGGTGGCTGCCACCAACACACTGGTGACAGAAATACCAGGGTCCAAGGAGGAAGAGCAAAAATAAGTATCATTTTTTTGGTCACAACCAGTGAGTGGAGGATATATTTATCTTACTTCAGAAATGGTTATCAAGGCAAGGGGGTTTATTCTGGTTTTGTGCCCCATACCATTCCTGATGCTTGCTCGGGGGCTGGGAGCGGAAGGCGCCGGGGTGAGGCGGCTTTGCCAGGGTGGCCCGGCAGCACAGCCATGGCTTGGGCCCCGTGGCCCCGCAGCTGGTAGCTCACTGCCCGAGGTGGGTGGGCACTGTTTCTGAAGCTCCGAAACAGCAGCTAAGAGGTTATTTCCAAATCCTGTGCCAGCTCGCACCAGCGAGAGCTGAGGTGCTGGTACCCTCAGAACTGTGTGAACCCAGGGAGAATGTAGAGAAACACAGCAGGGTGTCACCCATAACAGCAGCCACCTCTGTCTTGTGTAGGACCTTTTAGCAAAACTTGCGTCTCTTTACAATTTACACCCATGATACAGGGACAGCGACACCTTCCAAGGGGTGCCATGTGACGTACTTAAAATGTCTGACAGGCTTTGGAGCTGAATCCAGACCTTTCTCTTTCAAACATCCCCTGTGACTTTGCAAAGCTTGGAGTCAGCCCTGGAGACCCTCTGACTGGAAGCGCTGCTGAAGATGATTGCTTCTTTCAGAGAGCAAGACAATACTTGCTGACACACTGTTTTGCCTGCGAAGAATTAAAAACTCAGCAAATGAATTCTGCATAAATGTTCCAGTCTCAGACTTTGAGGGAGAATGCAAGCAGTAAAAATACAACTCCATCCCAGGCTCCATTTTCAGCAAAGGCACTGGGCCAGAGCTTCAGCTTTGCTGAGTCCACGTTTGTTAAAGCGGAGCGGGAAACTGGTTATGGCTTCCTAACTCCTGGCCTGGCTGCCAGCCCACAGCCAGGCTGGGGCAGCCATGGAGCTGCTCTGACATGTAGCATCAGCAGCATCTCCAAGGCCTTAGTCACAATGAATATGGATGGACAGTGGTATAAACCGGGCGCATCCCCTGTGCCCTTCTTTCTTTTCTTCATCTCTGCCTCCCCTGCTGACATGACCCTTGGAGCAAAGGTGGCAAAAAAGCAGCAGCACGCTCTGAGGGAAGATTTCGGTGCTGGCAATCAATCATGCATGCAGGTAGCACAGCTTCTCTCTTTTACCTCAGCACCTCTTAAGCAATGCAGACAGAGAATGTGCCCACAATTTACGAGGCTTGTGCTGAATGCAGCCAGCATCATTGACTGCTACGTTTTTCCAGATCGGTGCACCAGTATGCTGCTTAATAGACCTCTGGCATAATGTGCAAGAGTACCGAGCTCTATACCTTAGAGCTAAAAATGAGAAGACAGGAAGAGATGAACAGCATAGTTGTTTTTCATACTGCATGAAGTAAAATTACACAGGAAGTAAGTCACCTCCTGAAAAGACTAGACACAGAGGAGTTATCTTTCTCAGGTAAATTAAAAAGAATGATTAAATGCCAGATAGTTTAGAACATGTATGGCAAATACAGCACAAGTACTTTTCTTGCTAAGAAAGTGGCCATGTAAGTTACCAACTGACTTTAAAACAACAGAGAAAGTGGAGTTACAAAAATTGCTACTGCTAATTTACCTTCTGGCAGGGGTAGGAGAAGCCGGCTTTGGCTGGGCATATTACTTCATACGGTAGTAAAATACTGCAGCTTGTAAAGAGTGCCTGAACATGTGAGGACATGGTGTCTGGGTAGCTCCATGCTTGACTGATGGACTTGCATGGCCATCACAAAAGCTTCACGTATTGGGCAAAGAGCTGTGAAACCCAAACCCACCTGACTGCATAGTCTGCTCTCTTGGCTCTGTAAAGGTATGGGACACTGGATTCACATAGCTGACTGAAAGCAGAGACACTAGAGCAAGGTCTGCAAACCTGTTCTCAAATCTGCCATCTCTTTGGCATTTCTTGTTAGCCAGGGTCAATACACCTGCCAGAGGAAATCTTTTTCCCAGGATTTTCTCTTGCTGTCCCAACACTAACCGTGTACTGCCTCAATCACAGCAGGTAAGCTAGGCCACAATGGTCCCTCCAAAGCATTAGAGGGTTTTTACCACAGCCTACTTAGCAAGTATCTCTATATCAGATCTTGTACCCAAGGAAAGATTTTTTTTTTCACCTGTGTTCATCCCTTTCACTTCTCACCAGCTAGCACATTACTCATATTTAAAGGAAAAATATAATTCATTTTAAAGACTGTCCCACTCTGTATCAATTTTTTTCCATTCATCTCAGCAGATGCTGGCAAGTTGCAAACCTAAATACTAAGGGACAGTCCTATAGGGGACTCATCCCATCTCTAAGCTCTGTGATTCTGGAGTTTAGCAATTTTATCTTTTTGAAGATTTGCCTCCTCCAATAAATAAGTGCTATTGTAATTGTCTGGGGCTTAACTGGAACTGATCTGTACAAAACCTTCCCCCACAACCCTTGTTTCTTCATAAAAGGGAAAGAATAGCTGTATTACAGCAGAATAGAATTGTCTGCAGAGAGACCTGCATTACTGCACAGAGAGCAGTATCACTACCCCGCATGGGTATTGGATGCAATCAAACCTTAAGTTAGGACCTAACAGCTACAGACCTTTCAGCTCCCCAGTCAGTGGGAAGTTTGGGGGAATTTCTTCAGAGGCTCCTGCTCTGTCAGACTCCCAGCATGACCACAAATTCTCTGACTCAGTGGAATAGTAGTTAAAAATAAAGAAGGGTGCATGTGTGTGTGTGTGAACTCATCTCTCTAGTATCCTGGGCCAGAGAGAGAAGCAGAAAAGGTTTTATTATTCAGATCAGCAGCATATAAACTCAGTTCTTCCCTGCTTTGGTTTGGTTACTTCTCCAATTGCTGTCTCAGAGCAATAGGGGAAGAAGAACACCACAGACTAAAATTTTCTGTTTATATCAAAACATAATTGTGCCAACTTAGCCTCTTCCTCCCCCACCCTTATAAATGATGGGGGTAACTTCTACAGGATAGGATAGGAAGGGTTCAAACAGTTGTTGTTTTACCTTGTTCCTTTGAAACTTATACTTCCAGTTGCCTGTATCTACTTTGTTACTCAGCTCCTAACAATGTGATATATCTATAGGCTATCTATAACCTTTTTAAAAAAATAATCTTTAAAGGATGAGTGGGACAGGAAACCCCTGTATCTTTTAGAGACCAACCCTAAAAGCAGATTCCTTCTAAATCCAGCTATTCCAGTTAACAGGGCTTGGCACAGCCACTACGTCTACTATCCCAGACCTTAAAAGATAATTTATTACAGAACTTTGAATGTTTCCTGGCTCAATGCATTTTTTAATATACTGGATCATCTGCATCAGTGTCTCTGTTCACCTTATATTTCATGAGTAAGTAAATTGTGGAAGGTTAATCTTTTCTATAAAAAAATAGAACTTTATGTGGAAGTCAATATTGGCACAGTCTGTAGAAGAACTGTGTCTCAGGTGTCTGGGTGAATGTTTTGTCTGGCCTTCATTGCAATTCTTTTGGTTTTGCTCAACCTTTCTTCTTTCTTTTTTGCTAAAGCTAAAAAAAGAAATTTAATAAACTAACATTAGTATCAAATTCTTTAAATTGTCAAGTCATACTCTGGCTAGTTTTTGCTCCTGCATAGTGCTTTACACCGTGGTGAACATTTATGCTTACAGCACATCCCTTCGTGAGTGATTTATAGTGTTTAAAAGCTTAGATGATCTTGTGGGCTTCTTGGTTCCTTGGTGCTTAAGTGGACTTTTGGCTCTGTAGCAGCGATTCCAGATCTAGCAGGCAGCAGTGCTTGATTGCTACCATACTCATCCAAGGACATAACTAGCGGTATGAAAGATTTCTCCAAAGACTGATGCACACAATTAACTGAATTACTTCAACAGGGTGTAGGTAGAATAGATTTAAAGTGGAACCTGTTACTGTGCCAGTGGCTGGATGAGGATCCTGCTGTGCCAGTGGAGGGGGAAGAAAATCCTTCTCTGCCAGTTCTCAATGAAGAAGTTCTTGCTGTGACAGCAGATCTAGCTTGCACACTTGATTTAATGCCCTCAATTACCATATCTTTGTAATTATCATCCATGTCTGATAAGTCTTGTGGAAACTATCAAGTCTTGAGTAGAGGATCTAGGAGTCTTGTAAGAATATAATGTCTTGAATTGATCTTTCTGTTTAATGTTTCATCACTCTGCTACCGATTGATCATTCTTTGAATAAAATGATAGCATAGCTGTATGCCAACACTTGTGATTCATTTTCACTTAGCTAATCAAAATGTTGTTTCACAAGACCCTGATGATGTTCAGGATGCCTTTTAGAAAGTATTACCTTACTCCAGGCTGGCTGACTCAGATGGTCTATTTCTTATAACGTTACCAGACCAAACCCCATGATTTATGAGGCACGCTTTCTGCTAGCAAATAGTTCTTATGGGGCTGCAGAACTGTTTCATTGCAAAGTTTTTCAACTAGTGAGAAATCATTGTAATTTTTTTTTTCAGTTGAAGGAACTGTAGCATATCAGTATATCCTTGATCAATAACTGCACATTTTCTCTTTTTACATGAAATTTAGGGATTAGCAGAAGATTTCTAGCCTGGTCTGTACAGATCAACCATTCATCATTAGCTAGCCAAGCCAAGCATCTGTTTTCACTCTGTCTCATGCTGAAACCATAATGCTGAGATTCAGACACTGACGTGTTTTTAGGAGGCTTCTTTTAGCAATGCGAACAAATTAAAAGAAAATGTTTCACTTCTTCTGTAGTCATGAACCATGTTCATGTTTGTAGCTGAACTGAATTTTGAAAACACATACCTATCAGCCATGTATGTGACTTGTACTTTTTTAACAAATACTAGTTGCTCTTTTTACTTATGTAATACTTTATAAACAGTGTAATGGAGTTTGATATGTGCTATAGCAATGAAGTGGTAAGTAAAGGTCACCTTTAGGAAGACCTAGGCACTGAGGTAGTATCATAGAATAATAGAATCATTTAGGTTGGAAAAGCATGCAGCAGTGAGTCAGGATACCCCAATGTAGTTACGAGACTGTAGTTCTCAGACTGCAATAGTAGGCAAATGTTTCATAGGTCTTAGGGACACAGGCAAATTTTACCCAGAAGGCCAAGCATTTTCCTACAGTTCCATGTCCAGTATAATTATGTTGTCAAGTTTTAGCTTTTTTTTTTATATATATATATATTCCATGAGCCTCAGTAGCAGTAGTACCAGGAAATTGCACTGTAGCACTGAGCACTGTCTGCCTACAGCAATGACGAAGTTTGTGAAGGACACAGAAAGCACAGAGCCCCTGTTAACCTTCTGTGAATGCAGGTTTGTTTGTACACTCTGAGAAAGCAATCTTTTTTCCCCCTAGGTCTTTGCACAGTCTCGTATGTTTTCTTTTCTAAAGAGAGAATACAGCACTGTAGTCATTTTATAACTATCATCAGCTTCAAAAAGACTGTAGAAGCATCTGATAGGGCCAGAATTGTGATTCATGGTGTCAGCCACTGCCTTTCCTGTTCTTTTTTATGAAGTGAGTTAAACAGCCTCCCAAACGTTGACAGGTTGGATATAAGCCTGACTCAATAGCTGGTATGGTCAGTGGCTGGAATGGTCACTGGATGGTGTCCTGCAAAGTGATTGATAACCCATATTGGTTTTCATTTTGATTTGTTTTGTTTTTTCTTTTTAATTAGCAATGCCATTATTAACATCTGAGAAAACAAGCATTTCTCTAAGTCCAGTGATTCACCTGTATTTTCCAAAGTGTGATTATTAATATTCTCATTTAAAATGTTGTGCATATGTTTCGCAGACCAATATGTCAGACTTCTAACCATTTGTCTTTGCTTTCTACAGCATTGATGGTCCATTGAGTTAGTGATGCTTGTGCAATTCCGGATGAGAGCTCCCAGTGCTCACGTGGTATCATTTCTTCCTGATTAAGCAGAACAAGTGAGCACCTGATTGACTTTTACCATAAATGCTGACATTCTGCAGCCAAAGGGGAGAGGGAAAAAAATATCTTTGGTAGTGTTTAAAGCACACAGGCCATTTTCAGCAGGGATTTCCATTTCAAGAGATTTGTTAGTGTAGTCTTGGATTAGTGTATGCATCGAAAGCTTTACTTAGGAAGATTTTCGTCCTTTGAGGCACAGACATACCAAAGCTCTTTGTTGTTCCGAATCCATGATTATATGCTGAATAATGAATATTTTTAAAAGCCTTATGCAGCTACACTGTGACACCTCACTAGTTTCAGCCAATCTCACTCTCTTTTTTCTTTTTCTTTTTTTTTTTTTTTTTTTTTTTTTTTTTACAATTCCCAACATAAAACTTTTTGCAAAGACTTTTAGCAATTTAAAAGCTCTTCAGTACCAGGCAACTGAATTGCTGAGATGCTGATTAAAAAAAAAAAAAAAGTATCTTACACTGATTTTGTTTTAGAACAAGCTGACTAGCTGCAATTGAGGTTAATTGACCTTTATAATGGATACACAGGACAGTACTAAAGCTGTATACATAAACTGCAAGTTTATTTGAAAGCAAATTGTGTTAATTGACATTCATTGTGCATCTTTCTGTTGTTTATTGCTAGTTGCTCATGTGAATAGTTTGTTGATATTATAGATAGGACAAACATTTGTTTCAGATAAATAGGATTTTCAGTTGAATAGGTTTTAATTAAATGATCCCCTGTACTCAATTTTGAAACTGTGAAGTACTGTACAGTATGTAGGTAATCCTGTTATCTAGGATCTTATATTGTTGAAACACATCTCACACAAATTTGTTTATTTTTGGCAAATGTGTAAATTCTCTGCCAGTTGTGCAAGGTTTAGGTCTTTCTCCAGAGTAAAATATGAAATTATGGTGCTGCAGAGACTGAGTTTATGCAAGAATTGTAGGTGGTTGGTCTGTCTCACAGGACAAACCAGTGTCATACTAAACACACATTCATTGATATGCAAGAAGTATAAGTCACAGTATATACCACTTTTGGCACACATGGGTCTTTTTCTGCTAGACACTCCACCACTTTCCTTTCAGAGACCTCACTGTAGGGCCTGTCCTATATAGCTATAGTCATCACACTTTTCACAACATACAATATTTTTGATCCCTTAACTAAATTTTTACATATATCCACAAATCCAGTCCAAACCAGTCAATTTTCCCATTATTTTTTTTCCTCTGGTGAAGCTGACAAAGTCACTGGTCGTACAACCACTTCCACTCATGATGGCTTTCCCTTCACTCTGAAAACAAAATGAAAAAGCAACCCCTGCAAAGTCCCAGATGGAAGCCTTTTCTAGGTTACAAAGCACATTTTGCTTAACAAAACTAAAATGAGCAAAGATTGCTAATACATTTTTTCTAAAAATAAAGCAGAACTAAGAAGACAGGTAGATGTCCTGTAGGCATGTTCATAGCATTAATTGAGTGGAGCAGAACTATTAGTTACGCCAATAATCTTTTAGCTCCCTCTGATACTCCATCGCTGCCTTTAAATAGGTATGTAGCTAGACAGATAGGCAAGGAGGTGAAGTAAGTATTTACTGTATATTTTTACCACAAAGGTATTTAAAGAGAGATAACTGTCCTTCCACCAAGTTACATTTTATTTTAATATGTTGGTGTAAAGAATGGTGCTAGTCATTCACCTCTTATGTTAGAGATGAGAACAAACTTAGAAGGCACAGTAGTTAGGTAACGTACAGAGATTTCTTTGAAAGCATGAAAGTTTTGCTGTATTCAGTTTTATCTAAAGCATATTTTCCCCACATGAGTGGCTTTCTCTTTCCATTTCTTTTACATTTGCACTCTGTAAAGTGTAAGGATATTGCCAACAGTATTTTAAGAAGTGATTTCCCTGGAGGATGTTTTTTTGATAGCCAGCAAGGGACTGCTTTCAAATAGGATGGTGAACATTTTAGAGGGATTTGTGATACAACATGCATTGCAGGCACAACGTACAAGTATCTTCTTTCTTTTCACAGAAAAGTTTCAGAAGTCTGGGGCCCTGGCTGAGCTAACCAGATCCACTGAGACCTGCACTGAGTACTGGGCATCCAAGCAAAGCAGGTCAGTGGTGTCCAGATGAAGGTGCTTCCAAAACTGAGAGAGCAGAAGCAGCAGAGGCTGGCTGTCATGACGGCAGAGTGTATACTACTGTATTCAAACTCCATCCCAAGTCACCAAGTAGCTCTTAAAGCTTGTATGCTAGTTTGCTCTCAAGGTAGCTGTGATTCACGCAGTTTGGCTCCTTCAGCAGAAAAAAAAACACTTGAGAATGATTCAAGTTGAAGTCCTCCCATGTCCTCCCTTGACCATATGGACATGACTGGTAGCCAATGTCAAACAGTTTGTCCACAGTCTGTCAAAACTATCCTAACCCTCACACACCCTTGACATGTCTCCATGTCCTAATGCTGAGTTGCACAACATGTCTATACCTTTGATATTCCACCCTAAACCCCCATGTACAGCACACAACAAGAGAGCCCTTCCATATGTGGAGGACACCCCTAGAAACCATGACTGAGGAGGAGGGACAAGTATTCTGGAAGACCTGGGTTGCACAGGGAAAGTAATAGGAGAGTAGTGAGGGTGCATCTAATCCTCGCTCACTGTGAGCATGGAGGAGCCATGGAGAATCAGACTTTGAAATCTGAGATCTCTGAATGTGGATAATTTGAGAAAGCCCAGAATTTGCCACAGCCTCACATCAGAGCACCACTGAGCAAGGGGACATTAATGTCGTTGGTTGGCATGTGGAGTGGGCCTTAGGAGGTGAGGACTTGTGGGCTCTGCCCAGGGAACACATCTATTGTGGGATGCTGGCCAGGTTTAAAATAAGCACCCCAGGTATGTGAACTGTTAAGAAACACCACTTGCCCTCCAGCCCTCTTGTCCCTTGTTTATATATGACCCCCCGGCACAGGCAGCTTTTCTGTGCTCTTGCTGTCAGCAGACAGATCTCATGCCTAGCAGACAGTGCTAGGCATGTCAGACCAAATTCTGCCTAGCCACAGAAGATGAAATGACCATCTCAGATCCCCTTAGCCTATCACGGGCCTCCTTCCACTTGTTTCCTCCTAGAGAATCCATATTTCCCAAGAAATTTGGGTTCGTTGCAATGACTGCTGTTTATCATGCATACCTGATGCAACTGCAGATTTAACAGCTGTGTTTCCCTGAATGTGTTACTAACCCCAAGTCCATTTTGCCATGTGCTTTTAGTGGCATTTCTTGTCTTTTCCTAGACAGGAGAAAATACAAGAATTGACATAACTTTTGTTGGTCTTCTGGTGAACAGAGAAGCCCTTATTTTATGGCCAGGTAAAATATAGGGCTTGACAGAGCTGCTGGCTGGTTGTCAGCCTGCAGCAAGGTTGCTAGTTAGTGCCAGCCCACAGGCCAGCCCTCAGGACATCAGAGGCAGATAAGGAGCTTCAGGGTAATGTGTTCATGAGGTAAGAAAGACAAACACTGCCATATTATAGCCTCTTTGACATTCTCCCCTGAGTTGTAGGGAAAAACCTTGTCACCTACCAGGAACCAAAGATCAGGGATGCAAGTGAACACCTCATGCAGGAAATCCTAGACCAAGAGAAGACATTCACACCATCCTATGTAACACATTCCTGGAACTGACCGAAGAGCATCATTGCACAAAGCAGTAGTACATGTACACAGCCAGCAGACTGAGTCAGAGCATGATACAAATAACCTCTTCAGTGGATAATGTAATCCAAAACCTCATCTTTGAGCTGTGAAAAAGAGGCAGAGGGTTTGCCATCTGTCATGGTTTAACCCCAGCCTTTAACCCCAGCCAGCAACTAAGTACCATGCAGCTGCTTGCTTGCTCCCTGCCTCTACCCCCAATGGGATGGGGAAAAAATCGGAAAAAGGTAGAACCCATGGGTTGAGATAAGAGCAGCTTAATAACGGAAATAGAGTAAAATAATAATAATAACAACAGCAACAATAGTAATGATGATGATGATGATGATGATGATGACGACAACAATAAGGGAGATAACAAAAACAAAGAGAGGAACAAAACCCAAGAAAAACAAGTGATGCACAATAGAATTGCTTACCACCAGCTGACCAATGCCCAGCCAGTCCCTGAGCAGCAATCAGCCGCCCGGCCAACTCCCCTCAGTTTATATACTGAGCATGACATTCTGTACTATGGAATATCCCTTTGGCTAGTTCAGGTCAGCTGTCCTGGCTCCGCTCTATCTTGGCTTCTCATGTACCTCCTCACTGACAGAGCATGGGAAAATGAGAAGTCCTTGACTTAGGGTAAGCACTACATAGCAACACTAAAACACAAGTGTGTTATCAGCATTATTCTCATGCTAAATCCAAAACATAGCACTGTACCAGCTTCTAGGAAGAAAACTAACTCTATCCCAGTCAAAACAAGGAAACTATGCTGTTACTAGACATGATGGAACTACTTCCCTCTGACATGCAGGAAGGAAGTCTGAGCCATCTTAAAGATCTTTTCCAACCTATGTGATTCTACAATTCTACGCTATGATCTATGATGACATATGACTCAGTTGCAAAACAGCCATCGAGGCTGTCCTAGGACAGACAACAATGTGACCCAGGGCACTGAAAGAGTCTATGACATGTCTTCCTTTAACTGTTGACACCACTGATTTGTGTACATACGTGTGTATCAGTGGGCAGAAAGAATACTGATCTTGAGTTGATGGAACAGCAAATTTCCAGGGAAGGGGTAGGTTGTACTCATCCTGTGAACCTAGTGACATCTAGAAATGAACATGTCTGGTTCATAGCACCTGAGGTATCCTTTTTTTCTTTCAATATTGTCTTGTGCTGTCTGCACCAACCTTCTTTTCCAATGGCTCCACCGGTGTGATGCAGATCCCCTGACAATGCCAGAAATTATTTTACTTGCCACTACCCAGGAGCAAGCACTATGGTATAAAGGTCCCTTTTATATCATAGCTAGTCAGCTGGGGGCTTCCTCACATCACAGGAGACACTGGCCACTCAGTGGTAGGACTGGTGAAGTATGGGACAGATAACTGAGTGGTAAGGTGGGTGGAAAATTGGCTGGACTTTTGGGCTCAGAGAGTTGTGCAAGTGCTGCAGAGTCCAGCTGGCAGCCAGTAATTAGTTGAGTCCCTCAGAGATCAGTCTTCTCTAGAATTTCCACAGATATGCCCACGTTCTGCCTTATGCTTCATGTGCTCATTCACACCTCAGCAAAATGAATGCAAACCCCTCCTTGTTGCTTGCCTCTACACTGATGAATTTATGCCCACTGACTTTCAGAAGTTTTGTTACAAATCCTGGAGAGCAGGATGATGACTGCCAGGATCTGCAGGCTAGTCCACATGGATTGCAGGGCTGCAGTCTGGCACTCTGCTACCCTCTTTGACAGTAGAGCAGCCCTCCTTTAACGCCATGCCAGCTGTGAACGGCAGTCAAAGGCAGCTGAGCATGAGGCAACACTGCTAAAGCGGTGTTAATTTTGATCAGGGATGGCTCTTCCTTGGTGATGAAGGCGCCCGCCACCACCTGATTATTTCTGTGGGTCACTGTCCTGGTTTCAAACTGGGATGGACTTAATTACCTTCTTAGGAGCTAGTGCAGTGCTGTGTTTGGGCTTTGATGTGAGACCTTTCAGTTCCTCAGGCCTTGCTAGCGAAAAGGCTGGAGGGGCACAAGGAATTGGGAGGGGATGCTGCCAGGGCAGCTGGCCCGAACTGGCCAAAGAGGCATTCCGTACCATGGGCCATCATGCCTGGTATGTCAGCCGGGGGGGTTGGCCAGGGCGGGCAGGTCATTGCCCGGGGACTGGCTGGGCATCGGTCGGTGGGCGGTGAGCAGCTGCATTGTGCACCGCGTGTTCCTTTCTTCCTTTCCCTCTGGATGTTCTTCTTTCCCTTCCCCTTTTCATTATAACTGATTTGTCATAATTGTTGTTGTTGTTCTTTCCTTTTTATTCTTTTTCAATTATTAAATTGTTCTTATCTCAACCCTCGAGTTTTACGTTCCTTTGCAGCTCTCCTCCCCGTCCCTCTGGGTGAGGGGGAAGTGAGCAAGCGGCTGCACGGTACTTTTATTACCAGCCGGGGTTAAACCACGACAGTCCTCTGAGTCTTTCTGAGTTAGAAGCTTTCTGCTGCGGGCAGGCAGCAACACACGTGCCAGCAGCCAGCCCTGCGCTGCAGCCCTGGGGGAAAGTCTGCTGCACCTGCACCACAGCCCTCTGCGGCAGGGAAATCCCCACTGGCTGAAGGCTAGAAGGGCTAGCCTCGCTGGCTTCACCTCTACTGATTGGTTTTGCAGCTTTTTGTATGCTTTGTAACTCCAGGGAACAGTGGACTTTTGGTTATGTCCAAGTAAGAGACTTACAAAACTTATAGTCCACCTTAATCATAACGGAAGGTTAATAAAAGTGAAAAGGGATCTGACACCACTGAGAAAGTGGCAGAGAAACAAAACCTCCGCTGTTTGCTTCTCTTCTCTGTCTCTGGGACAGTTTAAAAATTCCTCAAAAGTAGCTGAGATCTCCACCAGACTTTCTCCAACAGCTCCTAGAATTATCTTTTATTCAGTTAGCCCAGCACCAAAGCCAGTCGGAGAACTGTTCGTGCTATTACAGTCTAATCCTTGATCAGTGGGATTAACGAGACCACTGAGAGACAAAAGAAGCCTGCGTGTGCTTCTTTTAGGAAATAAGCATTTTTTTTCCTTTGTGGTACAAAATTTCCTCATTTTTTTCTCAGAATAGCTCGAGGGAACGGAAGTTTCTCAGCTTGAGATTTAATCTGCTCTGCCTTCACAGGAAGTTACGAATGCCTTGAACAAGCTTTCAGTCAACACGTTTTTCTAAATAAGAAACCCTTTGGACAGAGCCTTACTGCTTAAGGGTCAGGAATGGTTAAACCACAGCTCATGCCCATAGTTCCCATCTAGTTAACCTCACACCTTTATGCTCTTACCATTAGCCCAAGATACGCAGGGTCTGATTCCTGTAAAATCGTAGCAGCCGTTGGGCATTTTGCGCTGTTGAAAGCCTTGCCTGTCTCACTGTAACTGGTTAGGGAGGCCTGTTTTCATTTGCAGACTTATGCAAATAAACATTGCTCAGAGTATTTGTGTCACGGTACGTCTCTGGTCTCTGCGGTTGTTAGTCCTCGACCCAGCTAACTTAGCTGTTTCTCGGCAGTTATAATCATGTTAAACTCACCTCAACATATTTTTACAGCTTCAGCAATTTTACAGGTGTCTAGATAGAAGCAACTTGAAGACTAAGCGTCTCTTGCTGCGAAAGCCAAAAGATAAGCCCCGTTTTGAGAAATTCAGGCTGACTTTAGTCATTCTCTAGAATGAAGAGGTGATTGAAGCCAATCCAAATACATTATTTTAGGAGTTATTAAAGTAATATTAAGTAAAGTCAGTACTGCATGTCATGGCATGCTACTATATCTAAAAAACCATCTCTCATGTACTTCATCCCATCAAGGGATTCTGCATCCCCACTATGCCTGGCAATATGGGGTCATTGATGCTCAAGGATGATGATTGTTGCCAGCATAAAAAGTAAGTTACAACCAGAAACAAATCTTAGCATCTCCCATTCCTATTTATTTTTCTAAAGAGAGTTTATTTACTCCAAATCTTTGAAATCTAGTTCATGCCATTTTCTAAAATGGACATTTTTATACTATAGCCTTCAAAACAGGTTTGTGTATTAAAAGTCAGACAGCAGTAGCCATTTGAGGGGTCATGAAAACTACAGAAAGTATTTCAATTGGGAAAAAAAAAGAAAAAAGGAGAAAAGCTTTGCACTTGTTTATAGCTTCTTCAGGAATACTATTTTTGGCATGGAATTTTCCATGTTTCATCTCTTCTGAAGGTGATTTTTTTCTAAGCTGTCATCAAAATGTGGAAACTTTAACATAAATGCAAAATGCCTGGAATTATGAAAATTGTGTGACTAATTAGTGAGCAAAAAGTTTCACTATTGATTTGATACAGATTATTATGCATAATAATAATAAAGATAAAATATAAATAAAGCACTGATAAAAATGCTCAGTGGAAGTTGCCATTTACTGTGCTAGTCTTGGAAGACAGCAGGTTTTGAAATGTAATGACCGCATTAAAAATCAAGTAGTTTTTAAAGGGCTCAAACACATGATTCTGTTTATTATTGAAAGAAGTACTCTAAAAGAAGACAGGCAGTTAAAATGTGTATTCCAGTGCAAAATGTACTGGGAAATACAATAAAATCTCATATGAAAGACAATAGTGCACTATAACCATATTAGCTTCCAAATTTTGTATACAAACAAGTACTTTATTAACAAACTTCACACCACTCACAAAAGGCAAGAGCTTCACAAAAAATTATCATAAAAACATAGCATAGATATTGATTTTTTTTTGCTCCAAGCTTGCATTCTCTGTATAATGCTTGAGAAGAATGAGAACACGTGTGAAAATAACAATAAAGAAATTGCCAGTGCATAAGCCATTCACTTGGCTATGTTCTTTAAAAGATAATGAACGCAGAGAGCTCGATTCATATTTACACTGCAGTTTTTTCGTACCTTCAGGATAAAGTGTACAAGATGATAGTCTACTTTAGAGCTTGTCTTGGAGAAGAACAGTGTGAAACAGCTTTAATATTAATGAGAATTAGCTTGATACTTTTTAAAGTAGGATGTGAATGTATCCACCTTTTTATTATGTTGATATATCAAAGAAAACACATTCTGTACAAATATTAGTAAAACACATCTGAAAATAGAGACAGTGTAGTTAATCTGCATCATTTTAAAATAAATTTATACAATATTTACATTTTGGATGGTTCCAGAAATTAACACATCCAGATTGTGTACCACTACTTAAACCAATTCTCTGTTATTATAGAAAATGCATTTGCTGTACAAATATTTATAAATATGTATGTATAAACCTTTTCACTGAAATGTCTGTGGATTCATTGAAAAGAAAAGCATGAGATATTCTTATTATCAGCTAACATTTAGCTATCAAGTGTCCACATATTAAACAGTCTAAAGCGTCAGACATCAGACAGAAGTAGATTTTCAGTGTTGAGAATATTTTGTGTTCTGCTTCTGTGCTATCATACCAGCAATACTGATTGTCTTTTCTGAAAATCTGCAGAAAAGCAGCAGGGCTGAGTCAGTTTGACTCAGTGATTGTTATTGACTGCACCATGTCAGACAGGGTTTCTGGGTCTACTTCTTCTTTACCGTTATCTGAATTTTCTGATGAGATGTAACAGCCAGAATCTCTTGGGCAGTCATTTAACTGTGATTTGTCAAAGCCATGGTGAGGGCTTAGGCTTCGTGTCTCCTGACCACCCTCAATTTTCTGCTGCTGTTCAACTAGAAAGAATAGAAAAAGAAGGGAAAAAATGTCAAAATAAATATCCTGGGAAAGAGTTTGAGATAGAAGCGTGACTGTTCTTGAAGAACTGTAGAAACAGAGCTGGTAATATACACACGACTAGATCAATATCTTTTGTCTATCAGAAACAGAAACATCAGTATCAAAGAACTAAAACTACAATTACACGAGTATAACAACATCTAAGTTGATGTTGAGGTTGGCTTTGATCCTGCAGTGTGCTGCTCAGAGATGAATGCTGGAGCCTCTGGCATCGTTCTTTAGACAGAGGTGCTTCAGGCTGTCCACGGGTGCAACAGTCACCATGAGTGGTCACCATGCCCACAGTGGAGATGGCAGCTCTTCCCCTCCCACATTCATGTATTTCAGAGCCTGCTCATGCAATTAGTTGTGTAGCCTACTGTGCCTTGTTTATAACGCACTGCATTGTAGATGATGTGTCTTTTGAACGTAACCCCCACCGGTTTACCTACTCTGTGCACTCTGTAGTGAGATAGAATGCGCTGGTCTTCACAAGCACTCAGCAAAAAGATGTGGTAATTGGGTTTTTTAACAGACTGGGCTTTTCAGTGGCTGATGGAAACTTCCTAAGCTTAGCTTGATATCCAAAAGGTTATTTTCCAAAACAGAAAGACCTCAGAGAAAGCTAAGATGCCTAACTCCTGCGTATGATTTTTGAATACTGTTCCAAATTAGAAGCAAATTATCTTGCGAATGATTGTCCTTGTTTAGCTGCTGTATGACTAATCTGTTCAAACTCAAAAATTTGCAACTCCATGAGAGTATCAGCAGACCTCTCAAAAAAAGCTCAACAAGCTGATGCCTTGCAGACAGGCTATACCTGTATATCATACATCTAATATACCTTGTGGCTAAAGTTCATGTTTGTATTTTCTGACTGTGGAATACATGGTTTGCTCACAGTAAATTTATTGAGAAAACAAGCTATAAAGCCTTTCCCTTTCTTACATTTTTTGTTATGTCATTCCTGTAACTGTATTTTTACTTCAGACTGTGGCTTGCGTTCCAAAAAAAAGTACAAGGAGCAATTCTCACAGGAAACAAATAATTTTACCCCAGATTTTAGCCCTTCAGAGAAATTGTACCTTTTGGCTTTTGCAAAGTAAGTTCCCTTTTTTCACTGGACTTGTTACTCCATGTTTAAATACTTAGCTTTAGATCTTTAGTCAGATTTAAGCTGTCTCAATTCAAGTCCAGGCAGAATGGAAGTCCTAATACATGAAGGATTTTATCCTTTGTCAAAATCTAAAGCTAGATTTTAGCTCCCAGAATTATAAAATTTCTAGAAGAAAAATTCACTTTGACATTTGTTTCAGTTGTTGGAAATTATAAGATTTGGTAAGATGGGAAAGATTTTACATTTGGATCCATATATTTTTTTAGACCTTGTGTTGTATCACAAAGAATAAATTAGAAATTAAAAGTTGAAATGTTTCACTCTGAAAATACTGAAATAGAACAGCAGGAGAGTCAGTACCTTTCTTCATTGCATGATATTTCAACCAACTTATTTCACAAAGCATTTTGACGTACTGAGAAACATTTTTAGATCTTGATGGAAGTCTTGCAGATTTGTTTGGACTGATTAATTATCTTTAATATTTTTCTAACTTTCAATTGCCTAATTAAGTGAATAAACTAATTTGATTTTTCGGGAAAAGAATCCAAAGTCTCAGCTTAGTCATTCTTGCATTAAACCTGAGGTTATACACATAACCTGATGTATTTTTTTTTTAAAAAAAATGACTTTAAATACTTTCCAAAGAATAGAAGTCTCACCTTGTTCCCAAAGAAATTAATGGTTAATTGCACTTGGGTGAAAGAGTACACCTTTCATCAGATTTAATTGATATCTGTAACTGTTTGATCTCCTCGCTTTACAGAACACAGTTTGTCATGTCAAATGTTATCTCTCTTTGCAGGGAAAATATTTGATCATGTAAGGTCCAATTGATTTCTGATTTAAATCAGGAAGGAATTACAAAAGGCATTACACCAGTGAAGGTATTCCTGCTGCTGTTAGTAGCAACAGAAGTAGCCCAGCACAAATAACAGCAGATGCCCCAGTAAAGCCTTGTCTAAACTGTGTCATGAGCATCTCGCACCCGTCCCAGGCCTTGGTCACTGGAGGCTGGCAGGGCTCAGCCGGTGACCGGGTGAAGTCCCCCTGCGCAGCTGCGGACAGGGCTCCCCTGCCCTGTAATCCCCTCATCAGCCTAATGCTGCTTGCTGGTACTTTTACAGCTGCTCTAGCATCATCTGCTGCCCTGGAAAGCAGTGACCTAAAAAGTGTTAATCCTGTTTACATTTTCAAGGTCAAAGAGGAACCTCCATCCATTTTGTTTTACAATGGAAAGAAGACCAAGTAACTAGTGGATTAACAAGAAAATGCTGTTTCAGTCAGTATATTAGTGCCCTGTAACTAGTTATGATAAACTGAGTAGTTCATATGTGAAAAACAGATCCTGAATTCTTTTGTAGTGATTTCTTTCCCTTGTTTCTTTCAGGAAAAAAGAGACAGACAAGTCTGGAACTGAGATTTTTTTAAAAAAAATCTCATTAGGTCAGCTAGCAGAATAAGAAATTTCTATTTCAAAAACATACCGAAATTTAAAACCTCTGTCTCTTCCCATAACACTGGAAGAATTTTTTACATGAAAACCAAAAATCTTCAGGTATTTGAGGCAGTAAAAATATTATGTTTTCTGGGTTTTGTTTTGAGCAGAAAAAGTTTAAGAACACCCTGCTCATATGTAAGATTAAAAGACTGAAACCAAATTCTGACAGGTTTTTTTTTCTCTTTAAAGTAGCCTTAAATATTATGCAGCAACTGCTAAACCACTTGAGCAGGATACTGAGCATTATAAATATATGTATGATGCAACTATATCTGTTGCTTCATGAGAAAAGAAACTACGCTTTTTTTTTCTTTTCTTTTTTTTTTTTTTTTTTTTAGCTTTTGGCTCTTACATTCAATTTTACTTATTTCCTTCCTCTAACATATACATGTTCAAGTTCCAAATTAGTAAAGGTAAGTTTGCTGTCTTAATCTTTCAGACATCAGAAGAAAGATACAATTCACAGGAAACAGGAATTGATAAAATTAAACTGCTGTTAGATGTTGTAGAGTCATCAGAAATAACGATCTTATCATTTCGCTACAGTAAAGCAGTTCCATATAAGATAAATAGCTTTCAGTCACTGTTGTCTGATATGGCCAGAAGAGTCCACGATACGCATCATTTTGACACAAATATTCTAATACTGCTTTAGACGGTAGGATTATACTCAGACTGCTGAAAAAAAAGTGAGGCCTTTAGCCTTGGTAATAGCTGTGTGATGCATACTTATTTTCCTCACTGTTTAGATCTTTGAAATGAATATTTGTTATTCAATGGCATAGATGTGCATGACACATGCAGGGATAGATCTTTTTTTTACCTTCACCAGCTTTTCCCCCTTTTTTAATGAGTTTAAAGTCCCGATTAAGAAAGCACTTTAAGCTCAGATTTAAGGCAATTCAGCTCAAGACTGTACAGAGGTCACACATCACTCCTATGTTGTTATGTTGGTTTAAACCAGATGACTGGCAGGAGGCTTGGATTTTGTCTTGGAAGAAAAAAGAAGTCACCCAGCAGCCAGCCATACTTCATGGGTGTGCCCTCTGAGAGTTTGCCTTCATGAGTTTTTCCCAGAAAGAAAACCAGGCTAGGAGCGTGATGCTTTGGCCTGAGCCACTTGCATGCCTTCCTGGAAGGTGCAGTGGTGACGTACTGAGCAGCACCACACAATAACTGAACAGAACAAAGTGCGTCTTTCTGGCTGAGGTTAGACCTCCTAGGTACATATCAAGGCCTTCTACCAGCCTGTAGTGCCTGTACTAGTTAGACCGCCTAAATTTAAACACGAAATGAAAACTCACAAAGCATCAAACTCAGAAAGGATGGTTTTGAAGCATTAAATGGTGATGCTTCTTGAAAAGGAAGCAGAGAAACCTGAAGCGGTTCTGTACACCCATGCAATACTTTGGGGTCTCAAAGGAGTAAACCTTTTGTGGGTATTTACAGACAAGCAGCTTAAAAAATTGTGCTCACTGAAGTCAGTGACATAGCTTTTCTGGGAGGGACACTGAACTGATGTGAGAGTCTATGGTGAAAACAGGAATAAAAAGCTTCTGTTTTCTCTAAAATCTGGAAGCAAACATCTGCCTGAAAAAGGGTGAAAAATACTAATACTCATGCAAGGATGAACTTCCTTGGGAAATCTGGAAATACTATGTCCAGGTCAATGAGTTGTACCACAGTACAGAGGGGGAGATTGTCTTGGAACACTATTTGACCTTGACATTTCATTGTAAAATCCCACGTTCTTGAAGGGACTGCCCAGTGTAAAATGATGCTGGGTCCTCACATAAGGAATGCAACTGAGAACTGAAAGTCGTGTCCTCAGCTATCTACTATCTTGCTGTCCAAGTACAACAAATAAGGAACAAACCATATCTGGTACTGGCAGTGGGATTTCTGGCACTTAAATATGAAAAGTGAGCTAAGGAAGTGGATTTGGGGAAATAAGCATACAAAATTATTCCCCAAATTGCACATATGCACCTTGTTTTTTCTATAAAATGAACTGTATGCACATATCCAATGAGTCTAATTCTTCTTTAACTCAGAATAGCTTCAGACTAATATAACCTGCTGGACTTCAGGAGTGAACCTCTTGACTTACATCATCTAAGTGAGAAGAGAATTAAGGCTATACACACAAAACCGCGTGTCCTAGGAAACAGTCAAGAAAAAAGTTCCAAACTTCTTTTATTACTTTATTCATTAACCATCCAGCAACTGCTTCGCTTTAAAAATAGCATCCTGCAAAAGCACAGACATCCATCTCCTGTCTAGAAGCCATCTGGGAGAAGAATGGAAAGCTATTAAGAAATACTTTATGAAAAGGACCTTTTTTTTTCCTCTCCAGCCATGAATTCATGGAAACCAATCATTTTGTCCAAAATATATAGGTCTAATCAACTTATAAAAAATTTTAAAAGAGATCTGGGAAGAGGGGGGGGGGATGTTGTGAGGAGCTTACAAGACCTTGCAGTTCTAGGATAGCTGTGCAACATGAAGTATTTGAAGATGGTGAATTTGGGCCTGGACTCCCAGGAAAGGTAGAAAGAAGGTAGTGGAGGACCAGGAAGCAAAATCTGCCTAAAACCAACTATGTGGTAGCATTTGCTAAATAAAACTTAGTTTTTAATTCTTGGTATAAGATGGGTTAAGTTTTTCCTTTCAAATCCATTCAGGTCTAAATCAAACGTAAGATGAAAAGATTCTCACTGCCAGAAATGCTACATTTTGGACAGCTTTAAGAAGCTTATAATGCGAAAACTATTGCTGCAGGTCTTTTAGTTAGAAAACTCAGTAACTGCTTATTCTGCAACATGAATTATATAGTCACAAGTATGCGGCATGAAGAAATCACTTAGTATAACATGCAATAAATGTCAAGAAAAAGCCAAGGAAAGGAAAAGACATTAAAAGCCCTGTAAAAACATCTGGACATTTCACAATATCAGATATCACATTAAAGAAGTATTAAATCTCTTTTTACTACATTTATAGTAGAATCTAATAAAATGAGGCTACGTTTGCGCACGCTTGGCTGTTCTGAATAGTAGCAGAGTCACAAAAACTTGGAAACCCTTGCATTTCAGCTCTGGACCGTACCTGAGACCCCATCCATTAATCAAACACATGCTTCACAGAAGCACGAATGTAATGCAAAGACATGGAAGTCTTCCAAGCTTTGTGAGAAAGATGGGCTTAGAACAATAAATATGGTCTATAGCCTTAGTACGTTTTTTCACAAAGCTTATAAAAAGAGTGAACTTTTATCTGGAGAAGTGCTGAAGTTATATCTAGAACACTCTTGGTCGGTAAACAGATTACCTTGTAGCTGTGGGTAATTATGCTGCTCACTTCTAAGCAATGCAGAAAATCAATTTTAATTAAAAAATCATTTATGCTGGACTGAGTCATGCCCATTTAGGAAAGAAAAAAATATTGACCTAGGAAAGTTCAGTTCAGATGCAGGATTTACTTTCACAGTAGCACCCACCTCTTTCAACCCAATTTTCCAATTGGATTGACAGAAGGACAAAGAGGTCAAATGATTTGGACAAAGTCAAGCCCAAGCTGAGCTTATCCCCAAGATCATCTTGACTCCCTGTCTTTCATTATAACAACTTAACAGATAGCTTCTATCAATTTTAGTCTTCATATCTTTCTTTTTAAAGCAGATTTGCTAAATTCTGCTCTGTCCCTACCAGTCATGTGACAAATGCTACGAACCTTTGGCAACCAAGACAAGACAAGGATTTGATTCAGTCCCAATTCAAGACTCTAAACCAGGAAAGTATTTATGCATGGCTTACCTTAAAATATACGTGAGTCTTATGAAACTCAGCTACACTTTAAATGCATGCTTATAGCTGGCACAATTGTATAAAGATGTCTTGGTTCCGGTCCCTGTGAGTATTCAAAAATTCTGGGTATATTGTTTTATTGAATATTAATACTGGAAAGATTGGCTATACCTATCTAAAGTAGATGTGAAGCAAATATTCATTTTTTCTTTTCATCTAAGACTACAGTGTCATCACTGAGTTTAGAGCAAGGGCTACTTTATAAGATTTAATGTTATTATTTCCAGAACCATTACAAGAATTTAAATACTCAACTATCATACAGATAACATCAGGGACACTGTTTTGCCTGGAGAATTGACTTAATTCCATGCTGCCAATTAGGAAGAACCCTATTTGAATAATTAAGGTAATTTCCTTAATTTTCAGTTATGGTACGTGTAAGGACCTTGTTATGTTTGGTCCTTGCACACGTGTGTGTAGAATTTGAAGTGTGAAGACACCTTCAGAAAAAGGAAAACTTGGTCTCATCTTCTAAAAAGGTTAGGTGTCTAAGGCCGCTTGCTATGGTTTTTGTCGCACAAAGAATATAAATAGTAAGCCATATCCTCACACTCTTGTGGTCTGTTAAAAAACATTGTTTTGGTTTCATTTTTCAAACTGCTGCAAAACTGCAAAATTACAATCTAGATTTTTTCATTAACTTTTCTGGTGTAATATACTGACAAAGAAAAGCATACACAATAAAAGGTGCAGAAAGTGCAGCAAGGCTGCAAGTTACCAAGAAGTATATAAAAATGTGCATACAGTCAGTTTAAGGGAAAACTAGGGAAACAAATGTATTTTCAGATGATTTCCAGCTAGATCCCTGCAATACAATTCTTGGAAAACGTAGCCATTTTTTTCCTGGATTCACCCTTTCAATCACTACTTCTACATAGACGGCCCTTCAAGAGCCCTTTTCTAGCCTGTCATCTCTCTCACAAAGCTATAGACCAGAAAGAACTACTGAACCTGGTGGGCAAAGAAACCCTTTTAGTGCCTCTCTAACGTGTTTGCAAGAACCTTACTCTTTCCCTGAAAGCTGACTGAGAACAGGAAAGACTGCATGTACAAATGGGGTCCCCAGACAGCCCAAACACACAGTAAAAACAAGGTCAGCAAACACACAAAGCGGGAGGTTAGAGAACACACGCAGGAAAAGCTGCATGGATGAGGTAGCCAAAGACATGCATAGAAATCCAGAGAGATTTATGTACTGCAGCACACAGGGTATATATGTGCATGGAGGTATGTGCATACATATGTACATGTGCTGCAGTGAGAATTGGAAAGCTGCCTACCTACTGAAGAGATAAAAAGTGGGCATCTGACAGGAACTGATATTAAAATATCCCAGAAAGACATTGCTTTTCTGGGTGTCCTTTTCTTTCTTTCAGATGCTTCTCAGTTGCAAGTGCACATTTGATTAAATGACTGCTCAGCACAGGGGTGAGTATGCACAAATTTCAATGAAGACGAAAATGTCTCCTGCTTTGGCTTAGTGTCTAATTAAGTAGATGCTTAACTGTAGTTTCTAGGAATTTGGCATAAATTATTTAAAATTAGAAGTCAGGCTGGAAATATCATTAAAATATCGTGAGAACAGTATTTGCTGTTCTGTATCCTAGCTTTTCCACTCCCAGTGAAAGGAGCAAGTGAAGAAAACAAGGGTGATCAATACACATACATTTACATACACTGTATGATCAGCTTTCAGAAGCTCACCGGAAACTTGAGTCAGAGTCATTTTGAGAAAAGGATGCAAACCAGCTATTAGTATATATTTAATTTTTTTAAAAAAAACATTGCTACAAAAGAAACTGATTTGGATAAGGATTTAAGTGTGAGATGAAGTGAGGGAGGGAAAAGCTGTCTTATTCTCCAGAATGCTGTTTAAAAAAACTTTAAAGAAAATTCTTTATTGTAGCTATTTGAAGTAAGTTATGTTTTGGTTAAGATACTAGCACAGAGTTTGAGAGGTTTAATTTTCTGCTCTTGCACAGACCTTGTGACTTTTGGGAAGTCACTTATCCCGTCTGGAGGGTTGGGTCCCCAACCATAAGTAGGGTCGTTCTTAAGCAATAGTTACTACTAATCTCTAGTGTAGGACCTATACATAAGAAATATTAAATAATTCACGTGTTGCTAGTATAGTAATCATATACATATCTAGAAGAGATGTATGGTTTGCTATCTGAACAAATAAGACAATCATCTTATTCCATGTTTCATATCTAAAAGAAAACTGGTTTAACAGGTCAGTGTGAGAATCACTATTTCTTTAGAAGTGTTTCTTCAGTTAAAACTTGCACATGACTCTTAACAAAGCTTAAACACTTACTGTCATAGTCCTGTAGATTTTCAATTGCTGATAACAATCTTGCCCTGTCTTCTGGATTTGAAATATTTAATTCAATCAGGTGGCTCTCCTGTAGATCCTTTAAGTCCTCTAGAGTTTCATAGCCATTTAGCAAGAGGGTTGATGCATATTCCTACAGAAAGAAACAAGCAAAGCCTCTCATGTAAACAAGCACTGTGTTTAGTACAGGAATAGGAACAATTTCTCTTTTACTTTTTTGTCAGGTTGAAATGGGCTCTGTTCTTCAGTCTGATTGACCCACCTTTGGCCTAAAACCAGAGCTGGAGAGCAAGCCAGGACAGAGGCAGAGATCCCTGGGGGTTCTCCTGGCCATCCCAGCATCTATGCCTGAGCTGTCTAAAAGAGTCAGGCAGCAAACTGGACCCAGGACAGAGGCTTGCCAGAAATTATTTGATCTGCCAGTTGTCTGGACTTTTGTGTGTCACCCTACGAATGCATCCCATGCTGGGTCCAGGAGGGTCTCTGAGGAAGGGTGTGCTCTGCCTTTGCACAGAAGGAGCCCTTCGACATAAGCAAGGTGAGAATCTGAGGGAGGCCTCAGCTGTGCTGTGTGGTCCCCCTTGACCAGTGTGTCAATGCGGTATGAAACTGCACACACTCCAGGGAAAGGAGTGTTTGCATCAGCACCAAAGCAATAACTGTTATTAAAAATGTTATCTGTAAATCATGACCTAATTATGCTTTGACACTCAGTTGAGAGCTAGGGTTGCAGTGAGGGAGAGAGGTGCAATATGAGCATAGTGCAAAAGGACTATTGCTCCCTAAAGATCACAAGAAATTAGAAACCCAAATTCTAAATGTTGGCACTGGAGTCAGACTGCGGTCCTCTCCCTGCGCTGGCTGCACTCACCCACCTCCTGTGCTTAGGCACACAACTGCAGTCAGGTTATGGTGACTTGACAAGTCACTACTGTGCCTCTTAGCCTACCCAAATGATGCAAAATGCAGTTCTATAAGGCAGCCTCATCAGATAAAAGACAGACACGAAGCTGCTTAGCTTTGCTGACACCAAAACCACTGAAACCTGCCTTTCTACATCTGCCTGGAAATGACATCCAAACCCAAGTGCACAGAAGTGAAACGTTTCAAATACAGCGGGGAAATGTGTTGGCTGACCTGCAGGTGGACACAGTCCAGGAGCTCTTGCAATGTTTTAGGCTCCGTCCTTTTGCTTCCTCTGGGTGGCTTTATCTTTTTGGGTGCAGCTTCCTCTTCCAAGATAATATCCACGTAAATGAACTTGAAGTTTCCTACTTTGTTGTTCAGCATGCCTGTCCATATGCCCATGGGGGTTTTGCAGATGATATCTATGATGTCTCCTTTCTAGAACAATAAAAAAAACCACACCACTGCTTACACATCTGGTTTGTTATATGTGGCTTTTCCTCTGTGTACAAAAACCAGCACAGGCAGCACAGAATCTCAACTGGTCAGTGCAAAGTAACTTTTTACAACTACCCAGCTTTAGCTCCTTTGCTTTTATAAAATCTCAGCAAAGTAACTACAGAAAAAGGAATTAGTCCTTATCTCTGAATTCGTGGGAAGGAGAGGTGTTTGTGCTCCAGCTGGTCCCTGAAAAGGTATAGGGTTGCATCAGCAATCAGCTTTTGCCATGGACAGTGGACGTAGCTTTGGCAAAAAGCAAGGGAACACTGTGAGGTTATCTTTCAAGTATGTGCCAAACCATTTACATGATAATGTTATTATCCAGCATCCCAAGGGTCTTCAGAAATTGATAGCTGAGCTATGTGAAAGGTGGACTTTTACTCAATTTACAGTAAAAAAAAACCAGCTACATTTCTCAAAGGCAATAAAGAACATTTAACTGTCTTAATATCTTCCTGTCTGTCTTTCCCAAAGTACTGACAAATTTTTCTATTACTATATTAACACCAGAGAAAATAGTGGAAGGTGCCTTAGCAGACAGATCTAGAGGCTTCAGCCCCTCCACACTTGTGCATCCACTCATAAATGTGAGGCAAAAAAAAGTGACAACACAGCTACTTCAAAAGGGCTTTTTGGTAAAGGTGTTCACAGGCATGTTGTGAACCGAGGTCTCAGCTTAGCAAAACAGTCACTGGGAGTAATTCTCGTAGTAAGAAGGTTCCCTTGTAAGTCATAGCCCCTACACAACTTGCTCCTGTGACCTCAGAATTGAGTCCTCTCTTCAGCGCAGGTACCACAGAATTTATAAAAATGTTGAAAGCCTTTAAAGAGTTATCCAACAAGTCCCCATGTACAGACTTCATTTGGCATTCTGTTACAAAGTTAAAAATCTACTCAGTTTATTAAAATATTTGTTAACAATTCCAAGAGTTTTGACTCTATTCTGGTCTGGTCAAGAAACTGCAAAAAAAGCAGCCCCCTGGTCTTGGTACAAACCCAAGTATGAAATCGACTGTGTTTCAGTGACCTGGTTTTGTTAGAATATGGAGCTCAGAGCTATGAGCACGTTTGAAATGGAAACTAAGCAAACATTTGTTTAAAGCTCTATAAGCACACATATTATTCTACACACTCATGGAGGTTTAGGAACTTCAGACGTGGATGCAGATGAGGATTAGGCAGTGGCTCTAAGCTAAACTGCAGATGCACTGTGAATTCAGATTCAGGGTACTGAAACTTTGTGAAACAAATTTAGGGGATTTCAATGCTAGAGTAGTTGTTTACAATTCTAAGATACACAGCCCCAGTGACTAAAAAAGGAACCTGTGTGAGCCAGCAGACATTTGCTGTTTTGAGACCAGTTAAACTGTTTTGAAAGAAATCCACTAGGTGGGGGTGGAAGTGGAGGGCTGCAACGTGTGAGTGGTGAAGGCTGCAAGGACTGGCAGGGCAATGGAGAAGGAGACTGCCGTGAAATACAGATGAGGATTTTGACAAAAAGAGGCTGTGAAGAAGAAGAAAAGATGCTGAAGTGTGAATATAATCTGGATATGGATGCGTTTATAAAGAGGGAAAAGAATGAAGTCCAGGTTACAGCCATGAGTAGTCTGAAGGATGATGATATGGAATGCATCTGCATGGAAGGAGCAGAAAACGGCTGGGCTTTTCTAATAATGTTCAACCAGGTCCACATCTAGAGCTCCTTTTTCTCGCTCACACCCCTGCCGTGTTGTCAGGGCCAGAGAAAATTCATAGTTCAAAGGTATGCTTAAAGAAAAGCTTAATGGAAAGGCAAAATGTTTTCATTAAAGACAACGGGTGCCACTGAACTTTTGATATATGCTACTTGTGACTGGAAAAGCTGGGGAGGCAACTTCACATCCCATGAGACTCAAGTTTGTCTTACTCCAGACCTAGTATGCAGGAAGCAACATGGTTTTTACTCTAAGGAAAGCTGTAGTATCCAGGTGGACACCATGATGAGGTACCTACCTGGAGTCTATGCCTTAAAAAGTCTTTCATGGCAGTTGGCTTTGCAGCATTGTCTGAACTAAGTCCTTATAAAAGCATTGCAAAAACCAGATTGATCTTGCTTTTAGAGCATTATACATGCGCTAACAGTTAGAAATGCATTGGTAAACATTTTCTTCACACGTAAAAAATGTGTCCCCTGGCATTCTTACTGGAAAAGAAGAAAACCTGGTGGTTGTCTTACCTTGATTTTCAGAGAGTCGGTGTCATAAGGACTTGGTGTGAAGTCAGTGTGAACCTTGGCTCGACCGCAGAAGGGCCCACTGTAAGGGACTTCATCATCAAACCGGAGGCTGTCCCTGTTGCTCGTTCCATCTGAGCAACTGGTCACCCCACCTTAAAGAGAGACAAGTTGAGAGACCTCCTGTACCAAGACATACAATTCTGCACAGCAGCCAAGAGGAAAGTGTTCGGAAGCACAGAATTGGTGAAAGAGTGTACTCTGTGTGGTTTTGACACATTCCAGGAAAAATAAATTCAATAAAAAGCATATTGCAAGGGACCGAAGAAAATAGATAAGACATCTTTCATTAAAATCATCACTACAATAATCTGTTTCTGGTGATGATACTAAAAGAATACACATTTTACCTGCAGACTTTTTGAAATATTACCTCTGCAGATTAATAAAATGTACTCTAAAAGTGCAATTTAGGGAATTAATTCTGCTGAACTTCTCCTGTTTATTCAAAGAAATGAAAACAAGTACTGTAGAAGTTATTTTATTTCATTACAGAGCTAGCTGAAACATCAAAGGAACCTGCATTGCGGAGAGAAGTCTTAATCTTATCAACATTTCTGCTTGTCATTTTATCCAAGTTGAGCAATAAAATATCAGCAGAGTAATTCAAGCAAATTTGAGCAAGCTCTGCAATATCCCATCCAAATATGTTTTTAGATGACAGCAGCAGTGTGTTGGAAGTAAACTCCCATACACAATTTTCACAAATCACATCATAGAAAATGATCATAAAAATGGTTTTGTTTGAGGTGATTGCTTAAGTGCACAGTTCCGTCTCAGGACCAGATTAACTACTAAGTGCAAATGGTCTGGACTGCATCTCAAGTCCCCACTTAGGGCTCATGTGGTGCCTGCAGTGATGGCAGGGCAATGTCACCATAGGCAGCTGTGGCCTGCTGCCCAGCAAATATCCACAGCAGAGCAATGGACAGAGAGGTGGAGGCGAACTCTGCTTCTCATCAAAGATTCATCTGCCCTCTGACTGAGACTACCCTGTTGGGGGAGGGTTTTCAGTGGGTTTGGGGAGAAGGAGACTGTGCCTCACTGCACCATGACCTGAAGCCACCAGGTCAGGCCTCCATCACCTGTCATCTCAGAGAGACCTCTGACTTGGTCTGCCTCGCATCTGCAGGGCGAAGGATGAAGTCACAGCCACTACCCCAGAAAGGATGCTTGTGTGGCTGCACACAGGGGTTGCAACCCTATGGGTGCCAGCACCACGGCACTGATAACCCCAAGAAACTTTTATGACATATATGGCATATATACCAGCAACATCCCCTATAATATTTTTTTTTCTTTTCTTTTCTTTTCTTTTCTTTTCTTTTCTTTTCTTTTCTTTTCTTTTCTTTTCTTTTCTTTTCTTTTCTTTTCTTTTCTTTTCTTTTCTTTCCTTTTCTTTCCTTTTCTTTCCTTTTCTTTCCTTTTCTTTCCTTTTCTTTCCTTTTCTTTCCTTTTCTTTCCTTTTCTTTCCTTTTCTTTCCTTTTCTTTCCTTTTCTTTCCTTTTCTTTCCTTTTCTTTCCTTTTCTTTCCTTTTCTTTCCTTTTCTTTCCTTTTCTTTCCTTTTCTTTCCTTTTCTTTCCTTTTCTTTCCTTTTCTTTCCTTTTCTTTCCTTTTCTTTCCTTTTCTTTTCTTTTCTTTTCTTTTCTTTTCTTTTCTTTTCTTTTCTTTTCTTTTCTTTTCTTTTCTTTTCTTTTCTTTTCTTTTCTTTTCTTTTCTTTTCTTTTCTTTTCTTTTCTTTTCTTTTCTTTTTTCTTTTCTTTTCATTTAATAATTCCACTCTTAAAAATACTCAGTTTATTTCTGGAGAGGTATATCTACCCTAGCTTCCATCCATTTAGTCAAATTACACTTTTGCCTGCCAGACTGAAGAGCTCTCTACCATCACATTTCTGATCACCAGCTCTGATACCTCAGACTTAAACAGTAGCAATATTGATCCAGCGACTGAATAAGAAGTGTGGATGTCCTGTACTTACTAGATGAGCTTTGGCCACTGTTCAGACTATAGAGACTTTCCATAGAGTCACTGGCTTTTAGGGAGACCTTCTCAGTGTGTGTTCCACCACCAGGATCATTATCATCTTTTCCTTCTTCATTCTTCAACACAAAAAACAGATGTTAACCAGCAAGAAATGTGTTTTAGATAAACATTTGGTTTTTTTCTTTTAAAACATCATTGGAGATTAACTCATCCTTACACTTTATTATGAACCACCCTATGAAAGAAAGCATTTTAGTATCCTGGTACTAAGGATGCCCAGCACCTTGTGATCTTGGAGAAAACCCCTGCCTCCTGTCTGCCCCACTCACTTCATTGACTCCTGCTCAAGCAGCTGAACTGATCCCCCATCCCAGAAGACCACAACATACCACAGCAGTGACAAAGGTTTGTAATGGGGAATTCACAGGCAGCCAGATAGGTCTGATTGTCTCAGAGGAGGAAATATAAAGTTTAATTCCGAAAGCACATGGCGAAGTGCTAGCTGATGTAGCTGTGTTTTGTGTTGAACTTCTGAAGACCATGGGCGCTCGGTGGCAGGCTGGCACCCCAGCCAGGGCATTCAGGAGGCAGGTTGCCCACATGAACCGCATTGGTGTGCTCTAGCACCATGCTCATCACATTGCCTGACCTACACATTGGCCTCGAAACCCAGTGCATTTCAGAATTAATGGATGCATGTTTCCCTCACAAAATCTAATGGTGTATGAAATTGGCCCCTTGAGTTTATAACATTAAATCACACCTCAGGAATCACAGCCTATTCCAAACAATAAGATCCATATTTCAATCACAGGTAAGTTAGGGACAATGTAACAACTAAATGAAATAATGATGAGCTTTCAAAGGAAGGAATTTCTTCAGCAGATTTCACCACATTGTCAACGTCTGTGATATTCTGATGCAAATAAAACATCCTGCACCACATAGGAAGTTACATCATATTTGGGGAAATATGAATTATTCATCAGTTGGCTGATGAAGTCAAGCAACAATGGCAGCGCATGGATGACGTAGAGACCCATACAAGTATGTATAAGGCATAGCATTGACTATGTTGGTTTTCAACAAAGACAGTGCTTGTTACACCAGTCAGCAGCGTAGCCCATAGCTTAATCAGCAGGCCAGTATTGACTGCCATCATCTCCTGCAGGAATTAAAACCATGCTACATGTGTGTCCAGTCAGATAATTCAATGAATTTGTCATGTGAATAATTTCTGTAAATTTGCAGAAGCTAGATTTTGAAATTCTGATTTTTCTTTCTTATAATGTAAAAATCATGGCTTGCAACCTCTTGAACTTTAGCAAAAAAACCCCACACACTAAACTAATGAGATAGGATTCCTTGTCTTTGACCTCCAGAAACTGTCTAAAGGTATCCTGTGAAACACTGCTTTCTACTTGTGAAGTTTCTTATTTATTTTCCCTACTTATTTGATATTGATATGTGTGAGATAGGAGGCAGACTAGCTAGATTTTTTAGGATGATTAATTATAAGAAGTCCTTTTTCCTTATGTTTTAAAATTTGGAACTCACTGTCACAGTATATTGAGAAAACAGGGTTTGCATTGTGTGAAACATACTTTTTTATGTTTAATAAAGATATGTTCATTAAGATTTGATAAGGTAAAAACAGATAAGGCATTTGAATTGTCATGCTCTAAGGATGCTGGGTGACCTCTACAAAATGGACTTCAGAAACAGTCGGAATCGAATAGAAGATAAATTCTTCTAACGAAGCATTTTGTACAGGCTGAGAATCAGACTGCCAGTGGGGTTCATCTGATACTCCCTTGTGCCCACATCAGGACATATTTTTGTGATGCTTATCCAAATGCTTCTTCAGGAAAAAGCAAAATTAAATGATACGAAACTCCTGTGTCTATCTTGGGCCCTTACTGGATGATGCTGTAATTTTATATGTGCATGTGTGTGTACATTAGCATGCACATGAAAGAAAGGGTGCCTACCAAAAGCTGTTTTAATTCAGTATGTGTTACCACGTTTTATGGATTGTGTTAACATGACAATTGAAACATGAACAGAAAAATGCCCATAACATTTTTGTTTCACATGTATTATCATCTAACATGAGATTCTTAAGCTGTATTTACCATCTCCTCAGAGAGTGCCTTGATGTACTTTTTACCCATCTTTTTCTTCATGGTAAGGGAAATGGCTCTCATCTTCTTACCCAAACTTCCTCCATTATTTGCTGCTTTAGCCTGCACTGCTTCTCCAATGTCACTTATAGTCTCCAGCTCAGATATCTGCTTTGAAACAAAAAAGTAAGCAACAACTCACCATGAAAATGAAATTTGTTGTAGTGGAATAGGAATTACAGGGAAATATTAAGGACACCAACGCTGTTAGGATGACAAAGTCAGTCATAGCCGTTTTCCTGGGGAATTGTGTACCTAAACCCGTTTGCAGCACACCACTGTATGCATGAATGACAGAAAAAATGTATTTTATGCTAGAAAATGTTATTTCCGATTGTCCTTGTTCTTAACCCAAATAAGAATTGAGGGGATTTTTCATGGATCATGAAAACAAAAGTGACAGATCTGCAGGTTGCGTACGTGTGCCGGTTACTTTGGGCATACACCAACCTGAAGAGCACTTCTGTCTTTCTGGGAAACTGTTTCTAATCTTCACATCAAAGTACCAAAGTTTAGGTCTGATTCTCTTGTTCATTTTGGCAAGGACTTAATCACCGAGACAGACCCAGGTGCACAAGCAAAGTTCTCCCCAGTGTACATTTCCACAATGGTTTCCCAATGTTTTTGAATAATTGTTGTGGGAAAGTGAACTGCAAAAAGTAAAACTTTGTGTTATACAGACCTCAGCTGAATCATCTGTCTTTGATATTGAGTGGTGCCTGAAACGGTCAAAGCTTCCAAAGCTGCTTGTGCGCTGGAAAAAAAAATTAGAAAAAAAAATGAGAAGACAAACCTTGACCCACCGGTGGGGTTTTGTTCTGTTATTAAGACTTAAATACAACTGTCAAGTCACTTGTTTGCGTTAACCCAGATCAGCGGACCATCAACTGCTATAACCAGCTAGAAACAAACTAAGAGGTAACTATAGGGAAAAGAATTGTAACTGTAAAGCCAGAAGCAGAAAAAGTGAGTAAGAGAAACAATACTGCTTCAAATACTAATTAGATAATGGATATAATTATGAGTTCTTCTACATCAGTTTCACATTACTTATACACAGATTTCTATGAGTTACTTCTAAGTAAGATTGCTGTCTATGAGCTTAGAAAAAAAGATGTTTCCATAAATGTCATACAAGATATAGAGTCAGTTTTGGTGGTGTAAACTGTGGCAATTTATACAGTTTAATTTTGCAGTGGGGAGACTGTTTACAGTCCTTTGCCAACAAGAATCAGCAAGAAGTGACAAGGATTATGAATACATCTTGTCCAAAATGCATACATTGTGGAGGGTGTAAGTAACAGAATAATCAGGCAGGACTCATGTTTGTCTTCCCAGTCCTCCAATTCAAAAATATGATTTTTAAACATAAACAGGTACAGTTTTTCCCTGTGCCACAGCTTTGCTTAACATTAGAAAGGCTGCATCACCTGAGCGGTACGCTAAGAGACCATGAATGGATTGCTTTTACTTCCTTCTACTTTTCACCCTTTCTGCATGTGGGTAAGTGGCATGGCAAGGAGGGAAGTGGCACAGCAGATTTTTGCAAGAGAGGTCGCACAGAAATACCTGGCAGACACGCACAGGAAGAGCTGGCTGACACCGCGCTGCCTATGGTGGCAAACCGCGGGGAACTGGCATTGATGGCAAAGTCAGAAGTCCCTTTAAGTGTAGCTCTAATAATGGCCAGAATTTGGATATTTATCCACTCTACAGTGTAAGAGCTTGTTTTTATATCTTCGCCAGTACTCAAATCTAAATCCAGAATTACTCCTTTTTTAAAAAAGTTCTTCACTCTTCCATACTAAATGGAAGCCTTTTAACGCAGTATCAGGGTTCTTGAGCAGGGTTTAACTATTATGTACTGTGCAATATCATCTCAGTATATTTCTGAGTATTCAAAATCTCCTGTGGAGGAAAAAAAACACTGAACGAAATAACAAAAAACAAAATAAATACATCCTGAACAATTTAAGAAGTGATTTCAGACTACCTGGCTACAGGTTTTCCTGCATTTATTAATCCATTTACCTTGCCCATGTGATTTCAGCCAAACTGGATCCTTGCTCCATTGCTTTCTTCCCTCACCCCCAGCCACACAAGCCCTCTTTTGATCTCCCCCCGGTTTCTAAAGCATGTATCGTGTCCCCTTCCCTTGACATCTCCAGCTACCTCCTTTCTCTCTCCATCTGGGAACGCCACAAGCCTCAAAAGGGCCTGTGAGCTCCCGGTTCTGCCTACTGTTACAGCTTTCCAACCTTCTCTACCAGGCAAGAATTTTCATGAGGTAGCCTCAGAGGCAACTGAGGTAAACCATCCTTTGGGCAACAAAAGAAGAGGAGAAAAAGACTGGTTTAATAGCCGGTCCCATTGCCTGCCTTTGCATTGCAGATGTGCTAATGCTGGCATCAACCTGCTCAGTGATGGTGAAACCCCTCAGTGGTGGTGAGAGGAGCCGAACTGCCCGAACAGCGAGCGCTGCGGGGAGCAGCACCTTTGCCGTGCCTGCCCTCCCGTCTCCTACCCAGGCGCCAGGGTTGGTGATGCTGCACGAGTGCCGTCCTCCAGAAAGCCGGAAAACCAAACACCTGTTTGAACCGAGACCTAAGCAATGACTTCAGCCGCTTGCAAATTTCTGAGTGCTGGTACAGCCCCATACCTGCTCTGTCCACAGCCACCTCTGTGGGACTCATCAGCAACAGTGTCAGGCTCCTGACGCCACACGGGGTGGCAAGGGGGCATTCAGGCTCTGCAGCCATGATCTTAAGGAAGGAGTTTATCAAAATGATACCAGCTATGCCGAGCACACACGTACCTCCCCTGTGGGTTTCCATCCAGGAAGAACCCCATCTTATTCTGTCCCTGCTCACAAATCACAGGGTTACTATCCATATTAGCTCCTTTATCTCTTACATGCAGCCACCTTTAAACTAAAATTAGTTTGCAGAGGGGGGAAAATATGACAAAGAAAAGCTACGGGAAACCATGTGAAAATACTTTGTTTTAAAGTTTCCATTTGAGAAGCAGAAAATCAGCATCACTTGGAACACAACTGAGAAGCTCCTTGCTGTTTCATTTCCCTGTTTTCCCACACTTTTTTATTAACCAGTTCCACAACTCCCCCAAAAAAGTAATGTGGATGTAGCAGTGGGAGATGCCTGAGCACAGCCAGATGGAAGAGGAAAGTGTACCCACATTTTAGGTCCGTGTTCTAAGCACTGCAGCTTAAAATAATAATAATAATAATAATAATAATAATAATAATAATAATAATAATAATAATAATAATAATAATAATAATAATAATAACAACAACAACAACAACACCACCACCACATAATTTTTTTCCACATTTCTGGGCACATCCAACCTGAAAAATATTTCCAGCCAAAGGTTATTTGAAGAAGCTGACCCAGATTTGTGAATATTTTTGGACAAGTAAAATGACATTTACTATTCACTGGAGGGGGGGAGGGGGAAATCACACAGCTCTCTTCTTAATTGATTGTCACCTCTCAGAACATCTCCATTGGCTAAACATTGTTGGTTGTTTGCTTTTACCTTGTGAAATTGAAGAGGACAATTTGGATTGTACACTTTAATTTTATCTAAAATTCCCATAAAGAACTTTGCTATTAAGTAGATGAACAGTAGCCTGTGATGAGGGGTTAGCTCAGTAGTATGATATAAAAACACAGCCCCAAGGATTATGGTTCTATTAGACAGGATTAACACCTTTCACTGGCTTGTCAACCCAGCCAAATGTGCCCTGCAGCGTGGAGGGGTAGAGATAGAAAGAGGGAGGCTGGGATTCACAGCAATGTTGGGAAAGTATAAAATAGTCTCGCACAGCGATCTCTATACATACACTGACCTTTCTGTTGCTTTCAATCACTTCAAGATGTTTAGTAGGAATAACTGTATATTAAAGTGCAGATGTGCTGCAAATACTTTAAAAGGAGCAAGAGGAAAAATGTTGTTTATTGTTCGTCTTACCTATAAACAGCTTGAGCACAGGGAAATCAGTTATTCTTTTTTGACCCTTGAAACAACCTTATATCCTACATGTGCAGAAGCCTTGGGCTATTTTGTAGTATACTTCAATGTTGCTTCATCCCTATTAAATATTAATAAGGGTTACAGGATGATTTCCACTATTCTAGATAATGGTCTTGTTGCACTGGAGAGCACTAAATAGGGCTGCTTCAGCAATTCTCTGTACTAACTTTTTCCATTAAGTAATCAATAGCTACCACCTTTTAAAAATGTATTCAACCCCATTATACTGATAACGAAAAGCAGATTTAGGAGCTCTGGGCTGCAAAGGGAACAGGACTATTACTTTCAATAGTGTCAGTCACTGCATTAGTGTCAGGGAACACCTACTTTGTGAAGATACGGACAGGCCTTATTTCCAGGTGAAGGGAAGCTTTTAAAAGCAATGCAAAGCTACTAGGAGAAAATACGCTATTGACTTTTGATACCAGGATTCAGCATCCTATAAAGTTAAGTGATCTTTCTAGCTGGATTCATGCAAGAGCTACCAGTGGATACGTTAAGGAAATATGAATTTGCACAGTAAAATCTAATGGAGGCATGGGCAGGAGAGAAACTCTTTTATTTTCCTACACAAGGACTGATCAGATAATTTCTACAAATCAATGCATTAACTTTCATCCCTTCCCCTTGGGTATACCTAATTAGCATAATAGAAAATATTGAAGATATTTTTCAGTATTTTAAATCCTTCTTCAATCTTTTCGTATATCTTCAATTCCCTGAAATCCATGTACTTCAAATTATCATTTCAAAAGGGAAAGTGCTATGTAATTGCTGTTTATTTTTATTTGGACAGTCTGCACTTGGTGATCTGGTTTGTCTGTAAATATCCTATCATTTTCCCCAGAAAATGGTATGGCATGCAAATAGAAAAACAACAAGAGGTTCTGCAATTCATGTCCTTCTGTTATGTATATCCTTCCCTTGTAGGGCATGTCATAGGAGAAGTCAGTTAGTTCTTATGATAAACTAGTCAGAGCTTCTCTGTGTCTAAAGGCAACCTTTGAGCCAAAACTGGCAGCAGCTATCCTACTAATAATCATTGTGGGTGATATTCAGCTCATATTTTCCTTTGGACAATTCACAGTGCTCAGAGATCTGGTTCCCTGCTGTGAGAAATTCTGGCCCATTATGTTTTGCTTCAAGTCCTATTCAAAATAGCTTTTAAGTCCAGCATGATGCAATGCCTTTGTACTGACCGTCTTGCACAAGGAAATCTCTTCAAATTCCTCCGTGCATTTTCATATTTAGCTTCCATTCATCCTTAGACTACCCAGACCATGTAAGCAGTATAGGGGCAGATGTGGCCACTGGGAGTAACAAAAAGGGAGCTCAGCATGTTGCCCAATTTCCTTGCCTGCCAGGCACTTGTATTCTTCCCTTTCTCCTTGGAAGAAGCCACAGCATCTCCCAAGAGGACAGTCTGTGCTTGCTGCTTTGATCGATGGAGATAAGTGGAGCTCAGGATTTGATTCATTTCTTCTGTTCTCTGATGCTACTAGTCCTTTCAGAAGGGGGAGACTAGTCTGAGAATGAAGTTGAGTTGCTAAAGTAGGGATGAATGTTTCCACTCTGCTGGCTTATCTTCTTACATAGATAATCAAAGAAGTTGCCTCCTACTTTCCCAGAAGGCAAGATACCAATTTTTAGCTTTTGGGATGTTCTGTGAAAAACCAGCAACAAAAACAAACTCCTGACCTCTGTATAAAGAACAAGAATTTGCATACAAGATTCACTGTCTTTCCAAAGAGTAATAGAGAAGCAAAAAAGACAGGACATCATGACCTCTCTACCTCAGGGATTTTTTCCTATTTACACATTAGTTACACATATAGAACTTCTGACCACTAACCAAGCTATTAATATAACTTTATAGCCCACACGAAACATGGCCTAAACCTTGTACTTCACCAGTCAAAAGCCATAAAAAAGATACAGCTTGTTCTTGCTAACTCAAATAGGGCAATCTACTGAAATGGCATTTTTAACTGGCTTAAAAATGACTCTATAAAAAGGGTGGTTGTTACCATGGTCTGGTACTCAGTAACTGTGTGGAGGTGGGGAGAGAGGGGAGCAAAGTGGTCTTTGGACAAAACTGCCACCATGAGCCTCAGAGCAAACACCCTAATTTTAACGACAGAAAATGGCTGGAAAAGATAAGCTGTATAAAATAATGAGTTAATCACAGTTAACACTCCTCCAGGTCAACAAACTTCACCCTCCAAAGTAAATGCTGAGCGGCTCTGTTATCAGTACCTCTCTGGTACCAGCCCTGGCCTCTCAAGCCTGAACCAATGCTGACATGAAGCACGTCATTTCCAGTAACCCAGCCCGTATCCCAGTTTCCACTGGAAACTTGGCTCTCGAGTGCTTTCCAAGGGCACCTGGTGCAGGGCAGGCCCCAGCGCAGCTGAAGGCAGGGGGGCAGTTAAGCGAGGCCGGCTGGTGTGCAGGTCTGTAAGTGTCTCAGGAAGAGGCAAGCCGCATAGGAAGCCTGAGCAAAAAGGCAGTTTCTTCTGGCAAAAAATATGCTGTGTTGATTTTGCTGGGGCTTTTTTCACACATTTGTGAGGAACTAAATGAGGAAGCAATTTAAGAAACGTCGATCTTAACACAAAGAAAGTTTTTTTGCAGCCGAGTGTTGCAAAATGTGCAGGGGGGGAGGGACCTGACTCCTCTTTCTTTAAATGCAGACTGACCCTGAATTTTGAGAACCAATGTTCCTGCCCAGTTGCTGCAGAGCACTCTCAGTTCCCGGTGAGAAAAGTCACTCCAAGTGCTCTTCTGGCAGTCTATCGAATTCTGGGAGTGTGCACACAGGTATTTGCAATAATTATGTAATTAAGACTTTATTATTTATATGACATTTAATTAAAAGTGACTTTCAGTGGCACACAAAACCATGAAAAGAAAATGACTTTAAAAGAAGGTTAAGGATGTGTGACAAACTCAGAGCAGCTATGAAAATGACAGTTAAGGACTTGGCATGATGTGCACTTCTACCTCCCTGCTATCCTTTTTTACCCTTCATTTACACATGGGCAGAATCACCGAGGGACAGGCCTGGAAATGCACACCCCCCCCAAAGAACTGTGACAGCAGCGAAGGGGAGCATTCTCTGAGTGCAAGCTGGTTAAACACTACGTAAGCATCACAGGCTTTGATCTTTAATCCCTTAAATACCAGCATCTTTCCTCTCCTGAAACTTCCCCCTCTCCACACCAGGTGAATTCAGAGATGAGTTCTCATATTTTAAAAACGAATCACCTTGCTTCAATTAAAGTCCTTTCCCTGCTTACTTGTACAGCACAATTTTATTAATGCTGTGTGCTATCTAGGTCCTGACCTTGCAGGGTTCAGCTGGATTTCTTGTGCCAGAGAAATTACTCACATGTGTGTTTGCAGGCTTTAAGTGAAGACAAAAATATATACGCCCAAAGATGAGCTGAGAAGCGTGTAGCCCCAAGGGCTCAGGTTTAAAGGGAGCCCTGTGCCTGTGCAGCACACGTGGCGTGGGGCAGCCAGCGTACTCCCCCATCGCCTCCTTGTGCTATATGTAGCCTGCACGCGGACTCACGCAGGGAGACACGGCGTGCCCAAGGGCTTTCCTGCTCCTTCCAGCAAGCCTGGGAAGCAGCCGCAGCTGCTGACTGCAGCAGTCTCCTGCCCACCCTGGAGCGGGGCAGCAGGGGAGAGGCAGAGAACACTCCTGCCTGGCGTGACAGTGTTCCGGTCAGAGCCTCTGCGACTCAACCGTTGTACCACAACCGTGCGAGATCTTTTACAGTGGTTGTTTCGATGGCAGCGAGAGCCTCCTTGCCTGTCTTACGCTTTGCCCATGCGTGACGTGGGAGCTGGTCCTGCTCCCGGGGAGTCACCCAGAATGAAAGGCGGCTTCTGCATTCTGTGCTAGGGAGAGGCACATTTTCAGTGGAAGGTGTTCCTTCGAATGACCTTCCAGAGGAAACAAGATGAAAAAATAACCTCTAAGTCATGGTTAAATCTGACCGTCCCAAAAGCTCATTTGGTTTTCTGAAGAGTAAGCAAACTTTAGAAAACCCTTACACAAGTTTTACTGCCATCCTGCAGCCTTATCCTTGACAACAGGTAATGACCAACAATAAGCTAATTCTAAGAAACTTGGGGGAGGGGGGAGAAAGAGAGTGAGTTTTTATTACTTTTAAATGAATGTTTGATACATCATGTTGGTTCCCCTGATTAATGTTCACAGCAAACTCAGCCATTGGAGTTGTAATGTTTCTGCAAGCTTCCCTACAGCAAAGCTTAGCCATTAATTCAGTGGCATATGTCAGCTCAGCAGAGCAAGGTCACTCTTCTCTTTCAAGGGGAACCTTTTTAGAAATAATAAAACTGACAGAAAGTTCTTTTTTGCATGCTTTATGTCACCTGAGGTTGAGTGCTGCAGTTAATATCACAGAGCTTATAAACATTCCCATCTTCAGCAGTCTCCAACCCCACCGGGCTCTTGGAACCTCAACTTTTTTTTTCTTTTTTTTTTTTTTTTTAATGTAATATAGTGACAGCTTTATGTGGTGCAGATATACAGTGTGTAATCCTAAATGAGTAAAAAATGAGTAAAAAATGAACAAATCTTTTCTTAGGCTTTTTAGAGGAGAAATTTTTGAAGGCGCTAAGAGACTGCTGATACTGTACTATGCATTTAGGGTGTTAGTGCTTAAAGAAAAAGATATAGGATTAGGGACTTTGTCTCCATGGCTCCTTGCACATTTGGCTAAACGGAAGGAAATGTAAAAAGCTACTGGTCCACCTTGTTTCCATATCACTGTTAACTGACACTGCAGGCTGCAAACTGTACATGCATGCGATGTAGAGAATACAAAGTTAATTGGTCTATTTATGGAACAATTTTGAACTTGCAAGTAAATAAAGATGTGTTAGTTATCTGTTATGACAACTAATTGTGACTGGGACTTATTTATCGGGATACAAATATCACAGAACATGATAAGCAAAGTAACTAGCTGAAGAATAAGATCCAAACAATAGGCCAGTTTTTTCCCCCTCATTATCTCCCTTCAGACATCCTGACTACACTTGATTAATGAATCCATAGTGAGATTAGCTGAAATTGCTTTAATGGAGATACAGTACAGTAGAGAAGCAAAATTCAGTGCAGTATCTATCATCAGTCACTGTGAATTTTAGTGTTTCATCAAATCTATATGTCCATTTATTTACATTATTTTTATCTCAGAAAACAAAATAAAAATAAAATAAAATGCTATACGCATTTAATGAGTTAACTTTTGACCCCTTTAAAATTATGACCGGTGTCACCATTTTCTCCTCTTCATGTCTCTTCCCTTTCCAGAAGGATGAGTTCCAATGTTGGCTTATTGCCATCCACAGGCCAAAGTTACCCTTATCGCCCAGGGGAAGAAAGCACACGTGGCACTTCACTGCAGCCTTGCAGGCTCCAAAACCTGGACATGCTTGCACAACGCATGCCTGGGAATCTAAAACATGTTCCTTGGAAATTTGAACTCATAAAATAAATTCAGTAAGCTTTTGGGTTTGGACCAGTATGGAAGCTGAAAGAAGGTTTCCAGCTCAGGGTGCCCCTGTGATTTAGCCCTGCATAAGAATACTTCGTAGTGCAGAAGTTATGATGTGTTACATTCTGGGTTTTCTTTGTAGCCTAAGTTCTATAACTGTAATCCTGGGGAAAAAATCTAGTTATCTGAAGACAAGATAGCATCCTGTTTGTGTTCAGGACACATACCAGAAAGGAAAGAATACAATCAACAGCTCTTTGTGGGTACCGGGCACAGCAAATGGTCCTAGTCTAGCATGGGCATATCAATTCCCCTCTCTCCATCTGGTTATCTTTGTGGTATGGGGTTATTGCGATCACAGCTCAGTGGAAAACTACAGTTTCATCTCACGAAAAACAAATGTACCAGATCCCTGAAGTGTGTTTTTACTCTGACACATGACAAAACTGAGACTGACCTTTTCATCGCTCCCCAGCTCCCACAACCTCTATGAAAACCATGTGTAGTTGAGAGACACTCACCAATGAGATAATGCTACCAAGGCAGAGAGAGCAGTGAGGGCTTTGAGGTGTTCTTTGTACCCCAAATTCAAGGCCATACTCCAAATCCTATTCAAATCTGGCCTATCACAGCGAAGGGGATTGTACTAGTCATGAGGTTTTAGGCTTTCACAAACAGATAGGAATGTGTTGCCTTTTCCCTTTTCTTCAGATACTAACTAAAATCCCAAACACACAGTTTTCTAACATTTTACCACAATTACCAAGAGACGTTAATCAAGCAAATGTAAGTCCCATTATAGTGACACGAAGAAAATCATGGAAACTCCCCAACAGAAAATATCAGAAGAGCTTTGTGTACTTGTGACTAGACCTGAATGCCCGCTCTACCATCATCAGTCATTTCATGCACCCTCTACACAGGCTCTGAGCTGCTCATGAACCATGTCCCCTTTCCAGCTCTGCAAAACGGTTTTTGAACTTAACATCTGATCTTAAAACAGGAGGCAGGCAGACAGAAGTATGAGAAATCCAGCACAGCTGTGGTGAGTGAAAGCAATCCACCAGAGCTAAAGCTCAGCATCCACTTTGCACAGGTGAACGCAGCAGAGAGGTGAGCTGCAAGAGCTCATCCAGCTGTCTCAGCCACTTTGTCACCTCATCTTCACACATCTCCTTTTGGCTATACTGTTGCTAAGGAAAGCCAATTTCTTTGTCTTGCAGCTGCAGGCTGCCAGTGACAAAGCTCCGTCTCTACCTCAAACACAATGGTAGAGGTCTGCACTGTGGTCACCGCGGCTTTTCCGTGTTTTCTGGTTGAACGACACTCCTCTAGTGCTTCTCTTCTCCCTGAAGAAGCCATGAGAAACACTGCAGTAAAACTTTAAGCCAAGTACAATTTCAGTAGCCTCATACCTCACTTGCCTTTCAACATACCTGGAAGAACAGCAACCCTGCCATACCTTCTGAATGAGGTCAGCATGACCAAGGAGAGGAACTTACAACTTCCTACAGTTCTCAAGGAAGTAACCATTCAGCATCCCATGGACATCAAATGCAGTGAGGTTACTTGGTTGTTCTTGTGAAGATGATGAAAGAGATGAAGAGATAAAAGGGTAGGAAAGGGATGAAAACTTAAACCAGAACACATAATGGTGCAAAACAGTAGATCACTAGATCTTCCCAGAGAAAGCTTGTCAGCCTCAGTGCTGGGTGAAGGTTAGAAAGAACACACCCTTTGCTATTGACATTCAGCTTACCAGAAAGATGCCAGTAAATGTTACGACTAGCAGTTAAGCAGCCTGAAGACTGTGTACAGGTGAAGTCATTATCCAGCTTTCTATGTATCCATGGAATAAACCAAAGAGGTATGGGGGGAAAAAGTGACAGTACAGCATATAATATGTCAAAGAAGCAGCTTCCCTGAAGCAGTTAAAAATCTCCAAACTTTTCCCTAGGCTGGAGTTGCAGCCTCAGGTTTTGGAAGGAGAAAAAAACTAAGAACATATTCTTGGGTGTACTGCAAGTGGAATAAGATAGTAAAGGCTAGAAAGGTAAGAGCGAGCAGGTATACAGGAAAAATTTCACCTGTGAAAAAAATATGTGGTTATTCATCTTGCTGTGAATATCAACATATGTGACACACACCTTCATCTGATGCATGAAACAAAATTTTCCATTAGGATGGCTTAAAGGACTTATGACTTGCTAAATATTCAGAGCATATATATTCTGTAGCCTGGTGCCAAGCAGCTAAATGTCTAGAAAAAACACTGACATTGCTAATTTGTGGAAAAGGGTGTAACTTTTTAACAACTGAAGTAATTCTGCTGTCTCTGTTGCCACGTTTCAGAACACAAAATTTGAGAGATATGGTGAGTACCAAGGCCCAGAAGACTTACTTTCCTTCTCTGGAGTGGGAATTGCTAAGGGTTTCTGCCCACACATCAAGGAATTGATTCTTCTGGTTGAAATGTTTGCAGCCACCCTCAAACTGCTTACACAAGCTGCCTAGTGATGGCTTTACAATTACCTCAGTCTGGGTTTATTATCTGACACAGATTACTAGAAGAGTGTTGAAACCTACAGAAACCTGTGGGCCACATCCTCTGCCTGCCCTGCCTGTACATACTTACAGCTTTTTTCCAGCAATGACAGATATCCCGGACAATGTTTTATTTGGCGTATTTTGGGTTTCCTAGAAGCACAATATTGAAGTAAGTCAAGTGCTCTATAAAGCCAGTTAAAGAATTAAAAGGCAACTAATGCTGACTTATGTCACCTTGGCAGCTGTGCTACAGTGTTTAGCAGACAGTACAGTTATAAATGATGGGGTTGATAGTCTGGTTTTTAAAAATGGCTGGGTAAGGTGGCTCAGGCATGCTTCTGGAAGTGCTCTTGCTTGCTTAGGAAAACAAGGAACTGAACTGCATTTGTCACTCTAAGCAAAATGAATATTAATGTAAAAATATTCCCTTCAGGAGACTTCCTCTCACTTGTTTTAAAATATTCTGTTATTAAGGACTTAAGCCTGGCTAGTGAAGGAAAACCAAGACAGGGAACAAATGAGAAATTGCATTAATTTTGAGCAAAGTCGGTGAAAATTTGAAAAGTGCTGTCATCAAGGGAACACACAAAAGAGGCCAGGACTGAACCAGGCCACAGATGTCATTTTTTCCTTTGGCACAAAAGCTAGTCAAGAGTTGTGTGAGCCTTCATTGAGCCGGTGTGTTGATCTGAGCATCAAAATGTGGAGTCTGGACATCCTAACCAGCCTCCTGGAAAGGGGCAGGAGAGGGACAGCTGTTCTTTTGCTGCAAAGACTCTGGACCTTTACTTTCCGGTGAGTAATTGAGGAATAAAATTCCTCAAATTTCAAGACCTCTAGAAGAGGTATGCTAACATAGATGTTAAGACACAAACAACTTTATGGAACTGCTGTTGAAAATAAAAAAAATTGGCTGATGATCAAGAAGCAAGATGATAATATAAATGAAGAAAAATAAAATACTAGCAGTGGTAAGACGAGCAATAATATGATTACAGAGCCTTCCACTCACAAGAAAAATAACCCAAGGTTAACTCTAACCTTGTTCTAGTTTTTTATGAAGCCTGAGGGAGAGAGGGCACACCTTCTGAAGTGTCACCTGCAATCCCTTTTTTCCCCATCTACACATACATGGTTATTACAAGTATCATTTTTTCTTTCTCTGAATCCTCCCTGATAAAGGCCCACAGGTATTTCCACTATAAACAAGGTTCTTAAAACTACTTCTCAGATGTTATCCATTCCTGCTTATTTTACAGAGTGAAAATGGATTTTGACAAATGTTCTTTCTTCAAGAGACAATGCAGTAAAGACCTTTAATGACAGAACTATGTGTCATCTTTGCCTATAAGCATAAATTTGCACAGCGGGCAGTACAGTGAAAACAGCTTATCATCAACTCATCACCTCTCATCATTGTTAGAATGAAATGCAAATGGAAACAAGGTTTGGTTGTGAAAATTAGCATCTGTGACATTAGCAGTGGCTCATTTATTCACACTCAAAATTTCAGGGAGAAAGAAAAGAATATAAAACTTGCCATTTTCAGAAGTCTACCAGTCTTTACCTTTAAAATAAAACTAAAACCCTCAGCTTTCCCTACTCAAGGATAAATCCTAGTTAATATTTATTAACACTGAGCAATATCTTCATTGCAGACCTTGTCCTACAGAAGATCTAATTATGTCTTGAAATATTTTTGGTGTTTAGTTTTGCTGTATTTATTTTCTATTTACTTTTCTTTGATAAGTTTTCCCCATTGGAGAATCACAAGCCACTGTCTAAGAAAAAAGCATCACCAAAAAATTTGCTTATAGCATCTGTCTGCGCTACAGGCTCCAAACACTTAGGCAAGCGATAAACTTTACCCAGATGACAAATCCCATTGAAATCAATGGGATCACAGCTAATTTATTCATTTAAGTGTTTTCAGAATCAGGATCAGGCCTTCTGTGAAGAATATATAAAAAGAGGAAATCCTGGCCTGAACTCTATGGCAAAAATGTGCAATTGGAAGCAGGGTTTCATTTAAAGCTTATAAAAAGGAAAATTATTGGTATGAAATAGTACTAGGGGACAAAATTGCACATTAAAATATTTCCTCCTATTGGATTTGCCACTATTTTCCCATAACTCTGAAAACAAATAGTTTATCACCTAAGCAAGTGAATATTGATTTAATTAGAAGCTTGGACATATTTTTGCCTAAACAAAATGCACAGGCATTGACCCTGAATTGTCTTACACACCAGCAGTAAGCTGAGTTTCAAGCACCAAGTACATTTGGAAGCAGAATAAGGAAACAAAAATGTCTCAAACCTTTAGCATAAACATAGATCAACTGTCATGTAGAATAATGACACAAGACTTCCTTCAGTCAAGCCAGTGAAAATGGCACAAAGTCGTCTTTGCTTCAGCTTGAAGTAAAGCCAAGAATCATCAAGCAGTTCTCAAGTTTGCTGTGTCTGTAGGAATTTGAGAGAGAGAGAAAAGAATAGGCTGTGGCCAGCACCTTGCAACCTGTGAAGTGGACAAGGGGATGTTTTACAGATTATTTGCACCTTCCATTGTCATTTGCACCTGTTCAAATGTGTACAGCAGTGCAAAGTGGAATGCAGAGTGGCTGCTAAATGCTTTAACAGTGTTTTATCTGTATGGTGCCAGGATATGGTGCTGCCTGAAGTGTCTACAGAACAGAAGACTAGTTCCTGTATAATTTCTCAGAATCTTTTCTCTTACCATCTTTCTAAATCTGCTTCATGCCACTCCCCAGATACACTGACGTCAGTAACATTATAAGGGCCAAAGAGGCTAAAATCCAGATCATTTTAGGGGTCCTTCTTTCCTCCTCTAAGTCAACTTCTTTCCTCCTCCCCAGCCCTTTAAGGGGTGGTGGGACAGACGGCACAAACTCATAGCTGAAACACATCTAGTAAAAGCATTCCCTCCACTTACTGTAGTACTTTCCTGCTCCATAACTAAAACTCCAGCAATGCAGGAGACAGGTTCTCCCTGCAGTGAGCTGGTGGCGCTAAGGCTGACTGCAGCCACCAGCATGACCATGAACCTCAGGGCGAGGTGTAAGACCTAGTTTGTTTGACCTCACCTGCTCACAAATAGTACTGCAGCTCCGAAGAGCTACACCATATAAACCAAGCCATGTCACGTCTGATGGAAAAGAAAGGGGGGCAGGTGGGGACGGAAAGGAAGCGCTGAGAGCTGCCTCTTGGTGGTGGTCCTGATGGGAGGTGCAGAGGCTCTGTTGTGATAGAAAGTTGTTTAAGGTCCTGGACAGACAGATAGGTTAGATTAGATAGGCTTGATAATAGAGAGCTTGGCCCATCAATTGGTTGAGTTTCTTCAATATCAAGCAGGGTATTTTTAAGCCTTTGGACTTTTCCTTTTTAGTTCAGCTACCTGGGTCTTCAGCTGATGTACAATATATAAATGTACCAACAGTTCCACAGCAGTACGTGCAGTTACAATGATAAACATTGGCAAAAGATCAGGATACTTCCAGTATCTCTTGCAAAAACATTTCTCTCACATTTCTCTTCCAATTTTCTCTGGGATGACACGATGTAGATTGTTTTTTCCTAACACTGAATGCTTATTTATATAGTGTACATAATGCATTCAGTAGTTATATACAAATCCATGCATAAGCAAAAACTGCCAAATATGCAAAGAAGTTACTAGCATGACTGCAGCACTCTAGAAATCCTGCTGTCTAATGGAACAAACCTGAAATATTACTATTTCATGGCATAATATCAACCCTTTCACAGCAGACACTGAGAGTTGCAAGATGCTGCTTTTTGTTTATGTAGCACCTAACACATCTGCAGAAGTCCCTTATGCACCACAGTAATAAAGTAAATGCATTGCAGGTAGAGAATTGCCAGTTAGATACTGATAATCTGTGTTGATCCTGCATCGGTCATTGACTTGCCCACCACTGCTAGAGGGCAGGGAGAGCGAATTGCCTCAAGAAGTGTTTTACCAGGTTTGCATGGTATTCCTTCATCTTTATCAAAAGACATAACTGGATGCTGATATTCTTCATGTTAGAAAGTGATAAACCCAAAAGGATTAAAAAGCAAATGTTGGTGAAACACTTGAATTAATGCACAGAAATTCATACAATTGTGATAAAGATAACCGGTCACCGTGGTTAAGATTCATTTACCTAAAATGATCTTTTTGGTGTCCTTTTTGAGGGCCTAAGGTAGCAAACCTGATTTTCACTTAACACTCCAGACCTCACAGCTCTCCCACAGGTCTTGCGTCAGCCCTGTGCGGATGCTGGGAGACACTGGGTCTAAGCTGCCTAAAGGCAAGGTGAGGTATCCCAGGAACCGCACAGTGACAACAGCATCCTGCCCTGAGTGTATGAGGAGGTACCAAACGCTGCCTGTGCAGAGCAGCGGCAGCCAGGAAGTGATCTAGGGAAGTCTCTTGTGAAATCCCATAACTTCTGTCGGGAGGTAAGGACCTGCGCCCCTATTACCCAATGCAGTATTAAGCAACTTAAGTATTTGCGTTGCTTCCGTGGGGCATATTTCAAAACATGCTACAACAAGCAAAGTTTTCTATTCCATGCAGCATGAGGCTGTGGCCTCCCATGCCTTTTTTATGAACAGTGTACTCAGCAAAAACATGCTCATTGTGGAAAGTTTTCACAATTCTGTGCAAAAGTGGGACTGGAGTAGGTGGTGTTTCAAAGCACGATACAGAGGCAGAAGACATGACGAGCCACTTCACCAAGACATTTCCATTTTTGTAAACATTTACAATAAGGCAAAGTCAGCACAGCAAAGTCAGCAGGTTTGACACTCAGTCAAGTGGTTAGACTCTTTTTATCACTACTTTACACATACGGTGAATCAAATCCATGGCCATGATATACACAAATATATTTGAAAAGCCACAATGCCAGCATTTTAACAGCACGGAGTGCATTCATGAATGAGTAACTAACTGTATAGAAAAAAAACCCAAAAAACCAAACCAAAAAATGAAAATCAGACTGTTGTTAGGGAATGTCTTATTCTGGAAGAAGAGAGTGATCAAAACTGGCTTTTGAAAACACTTAACAGATGGGAAAACAAAGCCCGTCCACAGAGTCTCTCGTGGACATTTCTTGCTTAACCTATAGTGTAATTAGCTATTAATTATACTTCTTCCCTGGCATTAAAAACAGTATGATGATTGAACAGAAGAAAATGCATACCATAGTAGCCAGTGAAATGCTTTAAAAACATTAAAATCTATGGGAAAATGGGTTCACAATTGTTTCAAATCCATGGAAAAACATTAATTTTAATTGTTAATGAGTCATAGTCTAAAATTGCAAGTGCAATACACAAAAGCCAGTGCTGTATAAAACCAGAAGACATTCTTGCTGGAACAGTGCCTGCAATAATCTTTTAGGACACAGAAGTCACTAAGTGAAGTGTATTCCCAAGCAATGAGAAGATGGGTCTGTAAACTTGGAGACACTGAGTTACTGAAAGCAGAGATACACTACAAGGCTCCTCTAATCTCTTGGTTAAATTGTCAGCACTGATAAACTGAGGCAGAAATGGATACTGAGGCACTGGGGTCTAGCAGTAGCCATTTCTCTTCAGGCTTCCAATACACTTGCAAAGGTAATTTTGCACCCAGTCCAGGGACTGAAAAGAAATTTCTAGCACAGGACACATTCTTATGCATCTTACAAAACTCTCACTTTCTTTCTTGCAATTCCAGTTTGTGGAAGGTGTCCAGTGTAGCACATTATCAATTTATTCAGAGTATTTCTTTCAGGCTGAAAGGATGATCATTCCCAGAAAAGTGAAGATGACAAACACTGATTGCCAAGTCCCGCTCTTCTTTTGGTTATGGTGGTGCAAAAGCAAATATATTAAATAAGGAACAAATCTAAAAGCTTTTCTAATTCTTCACTGATTCTCAAACTTTTGTTGAACATCATCAGTTTATCATAGATAAAAAAGAGAAAGGGGATTTTTGCGAGATGCTGATGCAGAACATGTAACTATAGACAAACCCCAGTACCAGGACTCTTTAGCACAGCTATAGCAGCTTCACAATCATGATTCATTGGATTGGATCATTACTGTTATAAAGTGAGTATATACTGAGATTATAGCACCAAGGCACTTGCTAACACATCAAGAAACCCTGAAGCTAGGATTTAAAAGGAAGTCTTCCTTTTAAAATTTGCTAAGAATTCCTCTTATTATTCATTGGCAATAAAAATTAAACATTCTTACCTTTGGCTTTTGACTTTTCTCCTTATCAGACACATTAGATGGTTTTCTCTTCAACATTTTTAATTCACGCTTAGCCAGATGAACTGTAACTGCTACTACCTTGTAACCAAACTAAGCACAACGAAGCATACTACACATGCATACATCGGTTACACAGTTCCTTATTCTGTCAGGATGTGACCTCACACGGCTGCTTCGCGGCATGGGTGAGCAAGCTGAAGTCTTTAGGGAGGGAGTGAAGAAGGGGGTGAGGAAGTGACGGGAAAGAAAGAGAGAGGCACTAAGATTTGTTGAAAATGAGGATAAAGTTCAGAGTGAGAAATGCTTTAAAACTGACCTCCTTCTGTGTCACTGTCAGGCCTCAGTAAGACTTTGGACAACCTCAAGAAAATTGTCCTCTTTTCCTTTCTCATTTTTCCTCACTCAGCCTTGTGGCACTAAGCGCACCCTTCATTTCAACATGTGCTGGGACTCGAATATGAAGAAGGTGTGCTGCTGTTCAGAGGACCAAGGGTGATTATTTGTCCAGAAAAAAAAAAACCAAAACAAAAAAACAACAACCAGCAAAAAAACAAACCACTGTGCACCTGTAGTACATGGTCTGGCTGGTCCCTAACACCTCCCTTTCTCTCCTAGCTCTACAGGAATGCAATAAAAGCAATGAGATTAAAGGTCACTGTTTGGTAGAGAAGGGACGTTTTCTAAAGCCACCTTTTTCTTTTGCATGATGGAATGAATTTTTGCCATTCATCACAGAATTTGGATGCCCTGAAACAGCACTTTTCAGTCCTCTGTTGTCTTTGATTTGGTGACAAAGCCACAAGGAGAAAAGGCAAGTCTAACAGGTGGCTTACAACAAAAAGACAGAGGAGAATGGCAAAGGTCCTTTATACCCTCTTGAAAACCAGTCCAGAGGGTAAAGTGGATGTATTAATTTTTTTTATTATTTTTTTGATTTTTTTCTTAATTTTGCTTAATATTATTTTCTAAAGTCAAACAAACAAAATTCCTAAGTATCCTAAGTAAGACTCACTTGTGGTGAAACATAGGCCACAAAACCTGAAACCATGAAAAATTCCCAATTTTTTGCTTAAAGATGGAGGCAAATTCTCAATTTCAAACCTCGAACTTTTGGTCCATCCACAGAGCATCAATTAAATTTTAATTTAACATTACTACAAATAAAAAAATACATGTATTTCTAAATAAGTTGCAAGAAAAAGTTTCAAGATTAAGTATCAAGAAAAAACTTTGGTATGAATTTTTTTTCCCCAAAATTTTGATATTATTTCAAAATTATTTTTTTGTTGAGAAAATGTATTCTAAGCAACTTTTACTTATAATTTTGTCATAGATAAAAGCTCTTTTAAAAAAGCAAGTCACTGTGAAGGTCTCTTGCACCAACTAAAAATTCAGCTGTCGTGAATCCAAATACCCAATGCACAGTCAGAGTTTCTTGCTTTATGTAATTTTTAATACTGGATCTGGTTGAACTCAAATTTAAAGGAATGCTAAAGCAAGGAACCATCCAAACCAAAACCCAAAAGAACTGATGGTTGAAAGCCAGTAACAAATGCACAGGTCTCATTTCTTAGAATTACCTTTGCCAGTAAACACTTGTGAATTGTAAAGCATGCATGAGGAGACAATGCTAGATAGGCAAGTAGTCTTTTGGCTGAATTGCTCTTTTCTGTCATACGAATACTTCAGGGAGGGATAAGACACTGCTCATCATATGAATTACCATTTCAGTTTGCTTCTTCTATTTAAATATTTAAGAAAAGTTTTGGAGGCTGCCTTGGATGCCCATGGATGGGCACCTGAATGGGCTTAGACTGACTGGTGAGAGAATAATTATTATATGCTAACGGTATAATAAGTTTTTCCTTTACAGACTTTCTAAGAACCAAATTGGTAAAAAGGGGAGGAGGAACTGGGGTTAAGGTGCTGAAATGCTGCTCAGTATAATGCAAGACTGTTCTCCAGGTTATTGGATTGCAGTGGAGTATGTGTTGAACCTCAACCCATTAACCAAGATGTTTCACTTCACATTTTAATCAGCACTACACTCATGTAGAATAGAGTTGAATTCATTATTAATTTTATTAATAATAACATATCAATCAGAGCCATAATAATTGTTATAATTAGTAATCAATAATTAATTGATAACAGTGATGAACTCTGAGAGGTATTTTTCTTTTCTAGATCTGATAACACCACCTGAAGTGTCCATTGACGTTTCCAACCATAACAAGGTTTGACCATGGATACTTAATTAGCCATAGTAATTCAGTAGGGCCATATGTTGTTATAAAAGCTGTATGCATGTTTAATAGTAATTAAACCTGATTATTTATGTACATAGATGTATGTGGTAGTATACTTTTTCTTTTTAATCTGATCCAAGCGTGAGGATTAAATCAGACTCTGCTGATCATTAGACTGTGATTTCCTGTCTCAGGCCACTGTTAAAATCTTCATGATTAATAAAATGGGAACTCATCTGACGAGTAATATATGAGCTTCCTTTCTGTAGAATATTTATTGTTAAACAGGAGGAAAGAGGCCATTTCAAGAGATATAGTACCCACCCATATCTATTTCCTTTCTTCATCCACATATCAGAAAAATTATAGCAGCTTGAAAGCTGACCTGATTATGTTCTTGCCCTTGGAAGGCTGACCCACACTAGCTTTAAAAAGTAAAAAAGCAAAGAAAATCAAACATCTATAACATTAAGTTCATTTAATTTAGTTAACCGATGCATTTCTAAAGGACCTCTTTTGAATTAAAGATTAATAATAAGCTGGGTGCTTATATCCTCTGTATTTGAAGCTAATTTTTCAAAGGGGAATGGATATCTATGCAAAATTAAAAGAAAAATTCTCTTACATAGTTTTCCGTTGGACATGACTGCAGGTAACATATTCCATTTCCTCTCTGGTCTTTGAACCTGATCCAAGCCCCAGTGAAATTAATAGAAGTTTTTCAGGTTAATTTTATGGGGCTTGGATTGACTCCTCCATCCTGAAATACCCAGGCAATGTCACTCTTCTGTGTGGGAAGTCCAATGGGGAAAAAGGCTATCCACTTAAAAATAATTAAGATGACCCCATGAGAATGATTCCCACTGCCATTGTATTTATAAAAGGCAACATACCTTATAGCTTATTATTATCATTATCCAGTTTTAATGAATGGACCGTGATGAATGGTCCTGGACATTCCAGTGCTTTATGTGCCTTCCTCCCACATGATGTCAAGTGCCACAACAGGTCCATAACCTCTCAGTGGCTCCATCTATTTCCCTTGCTCTTAAAGGAGAGATCACTTCCAGCCTAAACAGCAAGTGTAAGCTTATCCTTTCAATGCTTGGTTATTGAGACAAAACTAAAAAGTAGGGTGCAAAGTAGATTGAAGGGTTTAGTATACTGGCCACCTGTCAAAAAGCAAATGAAAAGAGATTTTTTTTCGTATTAGCAACTCATTTTTTATTGTCTGTCAGACAAACTTTGTCCAAGTTTAACTGGAGACTCAGAGATACCTTGGGGCTGTACATTGCTTTCCCTAATGCTAAGCAACTCTAGAGTGTGTTATTCTGTTTATTTTAATTAAAATAAGACTTGTATTTTGTACAAGAAAGGAATCATGCCTTCAGCCTGTGCTTTTATGTCCATGATTCTCCCTGTATGATCTAGCTCCCTTAGATATTGCAGAAATCTCAGAATAGCAAGTGGATCTGAGTGAATAATTTGCAGTGAATAATTTACTTAATAAATTTAATCTTTATTTCCTCAAGGAACGTTCATGAGCAGAACACAATTTCCTCCTATGTATTAATTATGGGCCAGAACATAGCTAGATACTTCCCTCTCCTGGCCTAATCTGAGCAAGGGCCAGCCACAGTTACAGTCACTGCTACTCCTCAGCAGAGTAACTACCTCCATAAACTACCACGGCAAAGACTCTGCAGATACTAAAAGGAACAAGTGTAGAAAAATGGAGTTAAGCCCTCCCTCCCCTGCCAACAACTCATGAAAGAAGGCAGATATTGCAGGCTGGGCTGTCTTTATAACTGTTTAAACAAAACTGTCACTTTTAATCTTAACTCTGAAGACTGAGGCTGATTTTCCATTGGGATGTTGGGGAATGGAGCTGGATGCTTAAGGTCCCATCTCTGAAACTCCCACACTCACTGCAAACTCATCACTGCCAGCATTCAGAATGGTAATGAAAATTGGTCCAAAACGATTAGGGGCTTCATGCAACAAAGTATGTAACTCCCTATTGAATAGGCTCCTATGTGATTTTCATCAGGAATAAAAATGAAGAAGCTACAGAAACTCACAGTCTTCGAGAGAAAATACGGGATTAAAGAATATTTTAAGTTGACACCCTTGACCTGGCAGTGTGTTGACACTATATCAAGAAGACTCCTATCCCATGAAAAGCATAATTCTTATGAAGCCTGCAGAAACTGGCTATTCCGCAAAGCTAATAATTAACATCTGAAGTTTTCTTCAAAAACTTGATCTTTGTTAAATAATTTACATTGGGGGGATATTTATTGTCATACATCCACTGAAGCAGCATGTGGGAGCAACAACAGAGCAAAGTCTAAACTTGTTTAAGCAACTGTCAGGGTGCAAAGCAGCATCAAGACAAGTCCCTGGAATTGTGAATTCAGCCTCTCTCACACTATTTGGCTTCCTTCTCTTCCTGAAAAAAGATTTTTGACATTTTTCCTTCTCTTATGCTAATCCTTTGCCACTAAGGTCAACGGAGACACAAAGAAATACGGCAGGGGCAGGCTATAGAGCATCACTATGAGAGCTCCTACCAAATTTAAAGATGTGTCTGGTAAGAAAAAAAGTAGTTGCTACTCTATGAGTAAGAAAAAGTGTCTCATTGCCAGGCCCTCAGACTGTGTCCTTGGCATGCTCCCAACACCACCTGGCCTAAAGCGAAAACGAAGTACTAAGAACTTATCTCAAACTTTGATCCCAACACATTCTCATGCATTAGCAGTAGATGAACAGATCAGTCATACCTACACTATGTCAGGTTAGTAGTAACACTAATAAAAATCTATACTATTGTGACAGAAGGATTCTCAAGGAGATTGGCTTTCACCTATTGAACAAATCCCTTTCTTATTACCTTCAAGAGTAAAAGCCAAAGTTGTATCTATATCTTCTAGGTATTCCTGTTGGGAAAACTCAGAGTCAGCAAGGTTGGTGTCTTATAAAACACAGCCACAGCCTTATTCAGCATCCATGTAATAATTTCCAGCAGAAATATATGCATCACTGGTGGTTTTCCTGTACAATTTATTGTAAGCAGAACACACTTTACTGTCTGTGATGATAACAGAAAGCAACTGGGCAGGATGCTGCTGCTGTGGGTTCAGGCATGTAAGTGAAAAGCATGCTGCTTCTCAGAGTGAATGTTAAAATGATGCTTAAAGCTACATGGCAGCGTTCATGCCAGAAGATCTCAATGGATTCTGTTAGTGAACACTGTGATTACTAATCAGCTACAAGGGCATTTTATCCCACATAATTTACAGGTTTATTTGACTGTTGTTTTATAGTTATCCAGCTGAAGCTCAGACTCCCAGAAATGCATTTACAGATAAAAAGTGACAGCTGCCTTCCACATCTATTCAGAAAGCTCAAATATGAGATTTTCGATAAAGGGAACTGATACAAAAATAAATATAGGCTCTCTGTTTTAATCTCATACACAAAACGTGACATGTTTCATTTGGCATTTAGAAGACCAACAACACACCAGCACTGGCAGTGCAGCAGGAGGTTTATCCAAGCTCTGTACATGATGTCTGCAAGCCTATCTCTGATTAGAATCAATATCAACAGAAGTAAATTTTGATTAACTCTAATGCACAACCTGCTGTCAGGAAACTCTTTGTAGTTTGAACCATCTTTTACAAGTAAACATGTCCTGCTGAATTTCTTCACTGATGGCAGAATGTCAAGCTGCTGTGCCGTCACAGCTTTAGAACTACTGTGCAGATGCTAACATGAAAAGGAATAAAGTGTGATACACTGCATATTCACTTGTGGTGCTTCAATTTCATTTTACTTCTAGAGGAAAATGCTGTTCTCCCTTTCTCCTTGAACATGGTTTCAAGTTGGTGGTAAACATAATTTGGAAGGGACAGAGAGGGACAAGATGGCTTTATTTGTAATTGTGTTTTAAAACACTAAAATGCTTCTTCATCAAGAATAAGGTGATCAGTTTGAGTCTTACATTTTATTTGCTTAGAACACTCTGCACCAGACCTCTGGGCTTATCTGTTGCAAAACTTGGTTCAGGTGCTAACATTAATGGCCATACCCTCAAACCAAGCAGGATGTGGGTCAGGCTAGCTCCATCAGCAGACCTGCCAAATCACTCGTACTGAAAATGAGGCAAGCAGTTGATTTGCTCTCATGCTCACTTCCAGCCCGAACCGCACTGCACGGAGCTCTGGTTCTTGCTCTGTATGTCCTGTCTGGCAGGTGTAGCTGGTTACCTCGATCCATCAACTGCTTGGTCCAGGGCAGGGCTGATGGAGGGTGGGCAAGCTGCAGCCATGCTGAGCTCTCCCATAAAGAAGAGGAGGCACTTTTCCTGCTGGATTTCAGCACTGAGTCCCTCACGGAGGAGGACTGGCCAGGTGACTGCTGCACTCTGTGCCGGTCATGGCTAGTGCCCTGCTTGCCTCACTCAGGGCTTCATGGGATGCTTTGGACTGTGGCTGGCTGGTCACCATTAAGTTGCCCCAGGTCAGCTGAGCCTCACTAATGGGGAGGGAACTTGCTCTTAGCCCATCAACAAGATGAAGTGAAGCACAGTCACATAAATTTCTTTCATTAAGGGTTTAAGATAACATGCTTTATCTCAGGCTGTGGGCTTAAAGCGCTCACAGGGACAGTCATGGTACTCAGTAGGTAAAAGGTAATTACTTACATGTCAGTAACTTGTCTTTGGAGAGAGAAGGGAATGGAAAGGGGAGGCTGTCTCCGAAACTGTGCTCTGTGGAAAAAGAGATAGATCCTTTGCCTCTTCACAAACACCCCACTTTTCTTCCAGATTCCCTCCACCAATCTTCATCTTTTTTTCATTGTCTTATCAAACTCTTTCCCCTCTCACTTCCCCACAAAGTACATGAGCTTTTGACTCATGCCTTGCATACCACTTCTCTAGAGAATTTTTTTTTACCTCCTACTCTCACCTATTTGGTCCTTTATTCTTCTTTATTTCATGTCTTTTCTGTCTCCTTCACCTTACTGCTGCCACAGAAAGCAGAGGTTGATGAAAAGGAAAGAAAACTTCCCTCCCAAAGCTCCATGATCTGCTAAAAGTTCCACTGAGCCTCAGACAGCCAACTGGAGGGCAGTCTTACTCCAGGAGCAGCAAAACTCCGACAGCTAGGTACAGGCCTGTTTGTACAAACTGGTGAAGAAAACTGTTAATCTTACGCTCTTCTAGTTTGGGAGGTGAAAGCTCACAAAAACCTTTGAAACATCCTTTCATTCAAATACACCTATAAAACTAAATAATAATACCTAAACCCCTAAAAAGTAGCACAGTCATGTACCATACAGATACAAACTCATTAGATTAAGAAAATAAAGTTTTAAAGCCAAGGAAAGGCAGAATTAATGCTGTGATGTCTGAATCTCACCCCATGCGTGCATGTATATTTATGGTTCAGTTATAATGATGCAGCTTTAATATTTACCACATTTCTGCTATTGAATGGCTGTCTTATTCAGTGCAAAGGATGAATCTGAATGGAGGTAAAATAATAAGTGCAAATAAAGTGTTTGAACTTCTGCCCTTTGGTGCACAAATGTGTTCTTGCTTGTGCAACACCCATCTAATGTGTAACATAACATACTGTCACCATTTTGCAAAGGAAGCCTGAGGCAGACAAGTTAAGTGATTTGTATAATATCACGCAAGAGGTCTGTGGAAGTGCAGGGAATTGAATCTGCATTATCCACGTCCTTAATCACTGGATCATGATTCACAGAGTTAAGGAAGCTATGCTTCTACCAAGAACTGGAATAAGGATTTATTTTGTCATTAAAGTTCAGTAAAATGGTAAGAAATTGTATTAAAATTTATTTACTTTGTAGTTGATCACTGACTGCACATAATCCTCAGGTTTTGACCCTGTGGTTAGGTATGCAACAAATTCGAGTGAATGTAGCTGCAAGTGAAGTTTTGGGAGTTTGACTTCAAGGCTTTCTGACTAATCTGAAATAATCTGAATAATATCTTGCCTATCTTAAAATGGCCACCAGAATTAATTGATTCTGCCCTTTTCCACCTGTACATATCTTGCTGTAGGACATAAGCTGTCATCTGTATTTATCTGAGAGTAAGATCTGTCTTGTGAGCTAGTGTGGCAGCGAATGCACGAGTCCCTGCCGTAACTGAGGGCACACAAATTGCCATATTGCCATGCTGGTTAATTTTTAGGGGAGTTCTGTGGAAGCAAGAATGATCTGTGAGGAAGGAAATCTAGGTATTAGAACACCTACACGATCCAGAGCTAAATACAGAAACCCTCAAAATATCTGGGTTTTTTTTTTTTTTATCTCATGATCTTAAACTATCTGAACTCTTGATTTTCCTACTTCCCACACACTGTTTGTCGTCATTTCTTGTGGTATGCTACCAAACGTAAGTTGTAAGTAGAAGTGAACAAGAAGTTTCATGTAATTTAACCTAATCAATTTGGTCCTTTCACAAAAAATATTCAGCCAAATTTCTTCAAATGGATTGGAGTATAAGCACGTCCAGCAAGAGTTATGTTATGTTATGTTCAAGTTTCCAATTTGCTTTGCTCATGCATTAGGGAAGGTGAACTTCTTTCAGTCAATTAAATGCCTACAGAAATTCAGTCCAGAAATTTCATTACCATGGGTGAATTCCTTTCAAAATAAAAGAGAATACTCAGATACAAGTCATCGCCCAGTTCTTTCTGAAAAGCCCTGGTCTTTGTCTTCTAATGATCTGTTCCTATACCTGAAGGTATTTAAATAGTAGAAATAGAGGTGTGTCCACTGTGTCTCCATTGTTTCACTACCAATCTTATTTTCAAGCCTTATTCTTGTTCATCTTACCCACAACTATTTTTTCAAAGCTGGGTGAAAATGCAATATTCAAATTAAATTTTCAGTTTCTAAAAAAAAAAAAGTTTGAAATTATGCAAGACATACCCTGCTTTAAGAGAATGCCACAACAGAAATATTTCTTTTACTGGACTTTGAAGCACGTTCATTATAATAATGCTGCAGCCCTGGAAATTTTAATGCCTTTCTGGCACTGAAAATCCTCACTCTTCCATTTATGCCATTGCTGAGCACTGATACCATGAGACTTTTCCTACATTTCTGTGTGAGGGTGATGAAAACAGAACCAATGACTTCGGATTTATGAAAGGCATATTTCACAAATAGGCTTTACAGGAACACTTCAAAGCACACAAAAAAAACTTACCAAGGAGAATAACTTGCTCAACCTACACTCACAAAACAAGCAAGTAAACATAATCAGCTCCTAATCTAGCCCAGAACATCCAGAAAATTAGCGTACCCCAAAAGAAAAGTTATTTGAATTAGCTGGGGAAGAAGACAAGGAATATCAGGCACTGTTGTATGCACTGATATCTACCACCTACGTATTCTTGTAACTTAAGGTCAGTGAAGATTGTTCAGTCATCTTAGGTTGTGGCTTCCTTACCAGAGCCTTAGCCTCAAAATCCTTACCAAATTAGTCATGTGGGTAGCACTTTAATTTCAACTTCATCAGGGACACTGGAAAAATCTGAAGCTAAGCTTCTAAGCTTGCTTGTTCCCCGGGATGAAGATGAGCACGCACAGAAGGTATACTGAGCTAAGCCCAGTGAAAATTAAACATTGTGACTACAAATGGGAAGCTTTTCACCAGCTCAACAAGCATAAGATCAGGCCAAAGTTTAGGTTTCAAAAGTGAATCTATGCAGAAGTAAAACTGCATCACTTTGTGTAAGGAGATACATTGTATTTAAAAATTTGCAGTCTTGGATAGGCAGATGCCAGGGCATCTGATGGCTTCACTGGTCAAAACATTCCTGCTAGCATCAGAAGCTAATGCATTAGCACAACACAGGATGAAAACACACCTTATATTAGCAGATTCACTTGGCAGGAGCACTGCTCAAGAAGAATAACATATATTTTTTGCTTTCTGTGGTGTATGGGAAGAAATTATAGCTTTTATTTTTTTTTAATATAAAATAACAAGAAGAAAAATGTCAATTATAAGATATTGGACTCACAACAGATCCTCAGAAGGATAATATTACCACAGCATAGGTATATAAAGCAGCAGACAGACAATACAATCTATTTCTTTCAGTATGCAAAAGTGCATCATTTTGGCAATTCCAAAGGATGTTAATAGGAAGTCATCCTTTCATCAGTTTGTTATCAACAACTGCACTTCGTTTAATTATATTTTGACTCTTCATCATGTTTCATGAAGCAGGTAGGATTCCTTTTTGCTATTAAGAATTCATATGCCATTTACAAAGAATAAATATATGAAAGGCACAATTTTCCCTACACTTCCAACAATTATATTACCTTTCATACTACATTCATGACAGTAATCCAAATTAACCTTCCATTTCTCTCTCTAGCTGTAGCTCTGCAGTACCTAGCAGCTATGTCAGAAGAAACCCATGAAATCTGCTGAGGTGAATTGAAATGTTCTTCTGCAGTTATTTGTAACCATATTAAAAATGTTGTGGTATTTTAAAATATCTTTTACTGCAAATAAATTCACTTAATTATCATTCTGCCTTATATATACTAGCAAGTACTAGCAATCCAACTTTACAGAACAGTCCAGCAATGTTTGGAGGGAAAAGTTTGGAATTGTTAAGCTTTTTAATAGAGTTAGGTATACATGCCTCTAAGATTAATGGAAAGTGTGACATAATTCCCTGTATAGCTATGAAAATTCTAGTAAGGTATTAAAAATACAAAATAGGACAAGAGTTACCATAGTGAAAAGCAGCATCACCAGATTTTTCATGTTTTTTAAAACCTGCTTTGAGACTGCATGGTCAAAGTCACCACAGATGACACTAAACTTTTCACATTACTATGCAGGAAGTAGCAAAAATCCCTGTAGGGTGCAGAATGGCAGCGGCAGATACTTGCTGTCAGATACTTGCTATCAGCACGGTGCAATGGTGCAGGTATAGCGAGGCTGGACGCCCTCCCAGGCTCCTCTCTTCCAAGCACAAGGCTTGAGAGATGAAGCCTCATGCTTTAAAAAGTGATTTTCTCTCACATTTTGTATTTTACTGAAGAAGCCATACAATATTTACCAACTTCCTGATGTAATAGTTTCTTAAATAAAGCTCCCTGTGACAGGAGACAAAGTAAGACTCTACAGACACTGAAGCATCAGGAAAATGAGTTCTCTTCAGTTCACTAGCATTTCTATCTTTTTGGCTGAGTTCGTGTTTTGCTTGGTATTTCCAGGAAAAGTAAACACTGAAAGTCAATCACAGATCTTGACTTTTCTCCAGTTTTAAAATCTAAGCTGTTCCAATTTCACCAGCATTTGACTACGACAGACATGCACAAACACATTTCAATCTCCACCTCCTTACAAGGTTTAAAATTCAAAATAAGCTTTCACATGTTTCTGAGACAGAATTTGAATGGGAAAATAGGGAGTGCCTTTGAATTTAACCGTGTGCTAGATTTAGCTGTAGCACTGTTCCTTTTTGTCTATCAGTTCATGTATCTTTGAAGACTCCGCAGTCTGAGGAGCACGGGGGCATTTCTGCGAGAGAGATGCTGAGCACACAGGCTGAAGGGCTGAGCTGGGCGACTGATGGGGAGAGCAGGGTAACAGATGAAATTAGCTAGAATGTTATAAAATGCAAAAGGAAGGCTGTCAGGGGCTTGTCACTGAAGATATGACGAGATGAAAAAGAAGCAGCTGGGGACAGTTTCATATCTTAGAAAACAAAGAGTGTTTTCACAGCTGAACACCCATCACGATGGTTCTGACTGCTTTGCTTACTGCCACCCTTTCAACTGCTCTTCATCTCTTCCCCAAGCAAAGATTTTGGGCGTCAGTTTAAGTACAGGACTTCCTAACATGAGCAGAAAATAGATTTACACTTGGTGAAGACCTGTCTTCCTATCTTCTCACTGAAATAGGAATAAGTAAGAGCTACAGATTTTCAACCAACCACTTGTTACTGGCACTGAAGCAGCTAGAGTGACCAGAGCACTTGAAAACCAGTGTCTCAGAAAAGCAATTTGGGGATTTCCAGGCACTCTTTTTAGTGCTACATTTGTGCCAAATAGGGATTCAAAATGTAATTGAGAAAGCTCTTCTAAGGCATGTTCAGGTGTCTCTCAACAGAAAGGCATTAGCTGAAGAAAGGAAAAAATGCAGAAAACAGACAAATTGCTTAAGAAAACTGAGCAGCCAGAAAGTCCATTAAAGCCGACAGCATTCTAGAGCACAGGAGAAACTGCTGGCTGAAGTGAAGTAGAAATCTTCCTGCAGCCATTCTCTTAGCTGTGCAAACGGTAAATGCAGCTTTCAGCTTTGAAGTGGGTTTTGCTAAGGAAGAGCATTCTCTGTCCTGCTTGTTCATTACCAGCTGTCCACACTCTTCCCCCCTACTTCACTAACCAAGAGAACAATGATCCGTCACCGGCATCACAACAAATCCAAAATCCTGTGTAAACCTCAAGGCAATATACAGCACCTCTTTGAGAACCAAGATGATTAGGAGCAGCAGAGGCAGTGCAGAGTGCGGGGTAAGAGCAATTGTGGCGAGCAAGCAAGGCTGGGATGGAGCAGCCAGGAACCAGAAACTATTAAGTAGAACATGTCAGGAAAAGCTTGGACAAGAAAATGTCCAAAAACAGAGCTGGAAATAAGTGTTTCTTGAACAAACAAATGAGTGTCAAACTAGACGTGTCTACTAAGGGTCAAAGGGAGATGCTGAGAAATGGCTTGTCTGGCAAGAAAACAAGCCAGAGCAGGAGGAAAGCAGAAAGCCACAAAGTCACTCAAAAGGCAGAGAACCACGGCCATAATAGCAGGGCTAAAATAACTGTGATTAGACCAGAACACATTCCTCAGAGGAATATGGAGAGAATGAACACAGACATCGGCATCAAGTCACTTGCAGTTTTCTTAAACTTACTGCTCATTCCATCACAATGCAATACATTCATATTGGAAAGAAAGCAGTCTTTGGAAGATTTCTACTCTCCTCATAACCTGAAAATGGGACATGAAAGTATCTTGCTCTGCAGCCCCCTTAGATTTTTTTCTTCCTAATCACCAAATTCCCAGGTCTTCTCTAGTCTTGGGAAATGACCATCATCTTTTCATTCTCACTGAATACCAAACACAGGTTGAAACAGATAAATATTCTTATGGTATCAATGACTAAAACCTTCTTCTGTGAAATGCAACCATGCTTCTAAGATACAGCAAGAAGAGAAACCCCCTTCCAGCAGCTCTTGTCTGATTTATCTCCAACAGGAGACGTTGCCTGCTCTCCCTTTCCTGTAAAGGATCCTGTGTCACCCTGCAAGCACAGCTTCCACCTTGCACAGTTATTGGGAGAGCAGGTGGGTCAGCCAGTGAAGCAGCATGTTAAAGTATTGAGGGAGAGGAGAAAGGGACTCATTAGCTTTTCTCTCTCTGTCTCCCGCTGTCCAAGACAGTCTGGGAACACTTTTATGAAGCGGACCCCTCAGCTGTGACCCCACCGTGTGCTCCACACTGTGCATGTTTCAGGGCCAGTCCAGCCCATCAAGCTCCTGTACTTTCCAAGCTTCTGACTCTGGGTTTTCCATGCCTTACACAAGGTTGCAAAAGTCTTATGTAATTGCACAGATTGAGAAAAAGCAACAGAAGGCTGAAAGGGCTTGTATAAAAGTCATATAGACATGAAACTTCTAAGTGAACTACTTTGCTAGGAAGATCTTAGCGTACAAGTAACAGAAGGGCAGCTTCTAGTAACCACAATTTAAAAAATATAAAAAAGGAGGAAAAAAAAATCTGACAGACAGCTGAACTGTTTTCTGCAGGGCTAAGCTTGAGGAATAAGAAGTGTAAAACCCAATAACCTTTCACACTAAGGCCACGTGAGCGTTAAAGTGGTGTCTGGACAGTCTTCCGTCCTCTGCCTGATTTTCAGCTGATATATCACATTACAAACACCAGCCTGGATCGCTCATTTCCCTCCTGAATATACTTTGTGGTAATATGAAAATGTACAGCATGGTAGTTTCTTTATTGAGGCATAGGGGTTTTTTTCTTTTTTGCTGAAGTATTCAGTATTTTTTTAAATATATTCTTCCACTTTCTAAGGAAGAACTATTTACAAATTAAATATCTTTAGGAAGAATATCAGTAACAATAAATTCACACGGCAATTCTGACACACCAAAAAAAAAAATGCTGTGTTGCCCCTAGCAAAATTTTGACCAGCCACTAATTATACTGTAAACAGCTGAATAATGCAGAAAAAAAATGACCTATGTCTAAGTTAACTTTGCACAAAGTTGCTAACGGTGGCACTGTGGCTATAAAATGGTAACACAGCACACTCAGTTCTGTATTTAATCAGAGGACAGAAATGCAGACTTCTGAAATGTTTTCATAATACATGAAGGTGTGCAGGATGGGTGAGATAGTTGTCTCCGATGTCCCTGTGCCGGAGGCGGTCAGCTAACACAGGTGTTTATTGTCAGCTTAACTGGGGGAGGCTGAAGGAGGAGTCGCTGGAGGAGTTTGGTGAGCCTGTTGCAGCTGAAGATGGATGTGACTTTTGCAGTCTGTTCTCACAATTTTTGGTTAGGTGACCAGCTTGGATGATCTCTGCCAGCCTTTTTATTGTTTTAGGTGAAACAATCGGTGGCAATATGAAACACTATAAAGGAGGCTATGTAAAGTGCTGAGGAGGAAGAAAGGAAGAGGAAGAAAGGAGTCATAGGAAGAAACTGGAGGAAAGGAATTAGGATCACTCATATTTTATATCTCTAAACAGCAATCTATCATTAAGAGATCCAGGTCTTTTTCCTCATGATTACGGGGGAGCACGACTTAATTTGTTATCTGCACTTCCAGCTTTAATTAAAACTAGGCTCAGTCAGCCTTGTGTATGTTGCTGAGATGAGTCTGGATAATATGTGTCCAACCTAGATATTTGTCTGTCCCCCAGAACAGACCAGCCACAGTTTGCTGATGGAATAGCAATGTCTTGAACCTTAGTCTTGCATCTAACCAGTTTTGCTTGTTTGCCTCAATTCAGGACATACCGACTACATTTCAGTAGCGCACCTTCACGTGATGCTGCAGGAAAGACAACAGAGTAGTAGCCAAGCCAAGACCAACCATGAAAATGAAATATTTTACTCATAGAATCAGAAAAATTATTATGGAATATATTGGTTTTACTCTAAGTAAATCAACACCAGAAGGAACATCTGCATTGTCCCCAATGTCTGATCCCCTCCTAGCAAAGCCACCAGTGTTGGCTTGTTTGATTCTTAAAAAGCAAAACTGAAAATCCAGTCTTTGTAATCTTCAATTGAGCCAGTTGGTAGAATGCAAATGCAAAGAATGAGATAACTTTCCATTGCCTGTAATGTAAATCTAAAGACACTAAGCCCACAGAGATACATTAAATTCAGGGAGCCTGTCAGAAAAACAGATGGCAAAATAGACTATAATGCAGAAAAAAACCCAAACCACTAAACCTCTTGCTGGCACTTAATAGTTACATGGGTAGGACAAATCTCACCAGGGTAGAGAATGTTAACAACCTGTTTGTGACAAAATGAAATAAAATTATTTGAATTGACACTTATGCTCTCATAAATCTGACCGACATGTCTATTATCACTATTTTGCCTTGGGTCTTCAGCCTTAGCTTGGGATGCTGAAAATTGCTTTCATTAGGAGCAGGCACATGATGGAGCCCAGCATCCCTGACACAGTTTGGTTTCTGGGCTCCTATTTAGTGGCAGACAGGAGGACTCACCCAACAAAACGCAGGCTTTGTTCATGGCTCCCAGCCTGTTTCTGCCAATGCTCTGCCCTAAAGGTCTGTCTCCAGGGGCTCTCCCTGGCAGTTTGCAGTGCTGAGACTGTCCACAGTTTTACTGCTGCACCTTCCTCAGTCTTTTTTAGGGGTAGTTTGCTTTCTTTCTCTCCTAATGACACTTCCATCAATCAAAGCTTTAGCCTTTCTATTTCTATGTCAAATCCCAGGACAATCTTCTGGGCTACGTTCAGCTAGATAAATCCCATGTTTCAGGTGCTGCCTGTTGCTACATCAGCTACTGTGTCATTGAAAAGAAACTGAACTACTACATCCATGTATTGAGAAATGTAGTTGCTATATTGACCCACACATCTATGCATGTGTACCTTTCCTAATGATATACGAGCACACATTAAAGAAAATGCTGTTTTCAGCAGGAGACTCTCTGATCTGAGGTTGTGGTTGCACAGGTCTCCATCTGAACACTCAGCTAGCAGGTCAGCAGGTATCTTGCCTCCTGTCGTTTAAATGAACTTTCCTGGGGGTTGGCCTTATTGCACAGTGAGAACCGGCTCTGTCCCTGGAGCGCTGTCGAGGGAATGGGCATAAAGGGAAAGAGGCTACTCTTTACTTCTTCCCTGACGTATTATTTCAGTCAGCCACCCATCCTCCATGTCCTTACCACTATGTGGAGTGCCAGAAGACCTGCTGTGCCCAGTGAGGAGAGGGAGAAAAGCCTCACTGCAGTGTCCATATTTTGTATACCTCACCAACTACAGTTTTTTCTTGCCTTTGTTTTTCTAGTTTTAAATATCACCTTTAAAAAAAGCCTGCAATTAACATAGAAAAGATACTCCAGATAGCTATCCAGAAAGATAATTTCAGACTAAACTCTTCTTTGTATCTGGCCCTAAGATCTTCTTGCTGCCACAAAGGTAATTGCAAACATAGGCTCCACCAGCTGAGCTGATCCAAGAAAGCAGAATCACCAATCCCCCTTCAACCTCTGACATTTGTCTAAATAACTCTGGTGTCCTTTACTAGTATTGCAGTGACCTCTAGGGGCCTGATCCAAGCCCACCGGCTTCATTGTCTCTTACTGATTTACGCCAGACCTCCAGAAAATTTTCTGAGCCTGGAAGGATGAGTATTTAATGAATACAGATGAAAAAACCAGTGTGTCTGATGAGAAACAGAATAGCCTCAAGCCTTCCACCTCAATGCTGCTGATGTCTGCATGGTTAAAAATGAGCTACCTAGGGCTGTATGAACCCCTGGTGTTAGCCTGAACAATACATTCATATCCATTTACCTGAAATCTAAATTTGGTTTATTACATTTCATAACCACATGGAAGATGACAGCATCTCTTTAATGCTGAATCAGAGCAAAAAGTTTCCACTTTTTATGCATATCAGCACAAACGAAACCACTTCCACTTACCCAGGAGTACTGCAGATCCATATCAGTTAGGGAATATGTAAGATGTGGCTGATGAGAAGAGCAAGTACAGTTTTCCCATTCTTCTATTTTTGAAATCAAGAAGTCACAAGGACAGAGCTGGCTGTCAGGAAATGGCTTCCAGTCACTCCACAAGTGAAATTCGGTTTCCGAATGGATTGAAATAGTTCCTAAGTTATTAAGCCTGGAAGTATATGAGCGGCCCAGAGATGCAGAAATAAAATCTGCCCTAGTCTCAGCTTCTTTTCTCCTTACGTTGTCTTTCCAGGTCTTCTTTTCCTGAGGTTTTGTCAGCTTCATGCAAGACGTTAGTGCTTCTTCATCCTCTTCAGAGAGATAACCATCTTCTAGTGTATCTTTAAAAATGCAAATACTTCTGTTATAATATGTTGCGATTCATAGAGAAAATAGCACTTTTTTTTTTTTTTTTTTTTTTTTTAGTTCTGACTGTTGCATTATATATATTGAAAAAGCCAAGGACTCCATAAAAAACAAATAATAATGATAATTGGGGAGATGAAAAGGATTTTGTACTGGGTCAGACATCTGAGTCAAAAGCAAGATTTATTGTCCATTTGGTAAATGTGTCTTGTTCCCTTTCCAGTCTTTCCAGGCTTTTGGCCTGGAAAATGCTACTGGATCTGCACTGAACATGAGAATTTACTAATTAAATGTCATATTGCTGCATAGTTGCAGAGACCATGAGTTTAGCTTAAATACTTGAAAAGTTTGGAAAGCTTTTCTGGATAATTCCGCTTCCACCCCTTTCCAGTGTGTATGCTGTAGTTACAAAGTAGTTGTTGAAATACAAATTTCCTCATGTGTTTCAGCCAAGCAATGATTTGGCTTGAGCAGTAGTCCTTCAGATAGTTTACACTCATTTTGCTAGTTTTCGTTTGAAAATAATCATATACACAAACACATGGTACAACAAATTCATGCACTGTTAAATTACTGTTGGCAAAACAAGTTCAGCTGAAGAACTGTGGCACAGTCAGATCAATGATCTATAGGGCACTCCAGAAAATAACCTGAGCTCAGCATTAGTTCGGAATTTCTGTGTCTTACAGCCCTAGGCAATTCGGTATGACGAGAGGACGACTTGCTTGTCGTATCACAGATCTTCCTGTGCTCCCAGTTACTACTGGCTCGCGGATTAACACTGAAAGTTATCATTGCGTTTCTGAGTTTTGCCTTTCTTGTCTGAAACTTGATACAAACCTAAGAACTACTCTAAAAACAAACGGTGCTCTGCATGGAGACCCCACTGTTATACAATTCTGTTTAGATAAAATCCCCACTTGCAAGATACACTGTTACAAAACTCAAGCTACTGCGACAGGAAACAATTTTTCACACTATGAGGAAGTCAGGACTAAAGTGGTATCACAGTAATGTCTCAGTGGGGTTTGAAAATCATGGGTGGTGAATGACAGACCAGGACAGGATTGTTTACAGTTATGTTCAATACAGGGTCATTTACCAAATGTTGGAAAGAATGCTGATATGATGCTTTACTTACTGAGGGGGAGCAAAACATGTTTGACATCCTCCAGGCTTTGTGTACTTGGTTTTTTTGTTCGGACCAATTTCTGCAATCGTTTTAATGTTCCCATGGACTCTGTTTTATCATCTGGTTCTGTACCCTGGCAAAAAACCTAAAGATGTTAGAAGCATTCAAACCGTACAAATAAAAGGTAAGGGCAACAGGGTGATTCTTTTGATAATGACAAAGTCTCAGATTCAGAGAATTATCACCTACAAAATGCTTTTAAAAGCAAGGCATTCCTTGCTTGGGACCAATAGATACAAAAAAGGGAAAAGGCAAGTCACAAGAGGCATCTAGCTTAGATCAGTGTTCATATTGCTGTTTACATATGACTTTTCTTTAATGCCCCAGTATTATTTATTACCTAATTCCAGATTAGTTCCAGAAAACATTTTAATATATGCAACCACTACATTATCCAGAAGCATTTCAGGTATGCATGGAATTCCCAGATGTGGTGAGCTACTGCATTTAAATATGTATGGAGGTGTGTTCTGAAATACTGATGTATTCCTTTATTCAAGACCTTATTTCCTTTCCTAGATCAAATGACAACAATGTAAATGACAATCCAATTCCGTTATTGTACGTTCCAACAACATCCTACTGGAGAAACTCAAGGTTTGGCTACTGCAGGCTCCTGGAGCAGGAACTTTATGAACATGCAGCCATCTCAGACACTTTCACTTATGTGAACCAGCCTTGCAAATCAGTTCAGAAACTCTTGAGTTCTCCTCCAATCAGACTGAATTTCTACGTGAGCTTTAGAGAGAAATTTCATACTCTGACAGCAAATAACCTCTCTCCCATAGTCACGTGCAGTGTTTCACATGGGATATCTGCTTTTCATTAGAAACCAGAAAAAGTAAATATATTAGAAACTAGTAGAACCATAATCTGCCAATGGCTACTTTCTGGAACAATACTGCCTGGCTTCTATGGATGTTCACCTATTTACACCGATAAAGAATTCGGCCTATTGTGGCAATGCATCTTTGGTGATATTACAAGTGATTAAGTGCTAGTGCTGATGTTATCAGAAGGCAGAAATGCAGAGACCTTTATTGCACTCTCCCCAACAATTAGGTCACACATCACAGATCCTTTCTACTTCCTCACATGCATAATCCTTTGAGACAAAGTCATCATGGAGTTTGCCAGCACAGTCTAATGTATAGTGGGCAGGCTGCTTCAGGAGGAGTCTCAAGAGATTCTGAACTCCTTAGCTTTCATTTGGGTTAAAGGCTTTTTGCAAAATCTTAGCATGAAGCCCACCTGAAACCCCAGCATTCACATATTACAGGCTACATCCAGCCCTAGTAGCAATGATAAGGGGAAGGGTATATATTAATTTCAGATTTTAAAAAAGACCAGTGTTCACTTGACAGATAACTGCTTATAAAGGTAGCTGTGCTTCAGGTACCAAAAGTTCAGGTATTTTTCTATGAAGACATGAGGCTCTGTAAGCAGAAATAGAAGTCCAAGACTTCTATGCCCAGGCAAAAGACATTTTTATGTGTTTAGTTAGTTTTGTGTCAGTAGACAATTGTGTTGACATCATAAATTGAAGCAAAGAGTTAGTGAAAGCTAAGTGAGAATAGGTGAGATGTTCCCCTGTATATTCAGATGTTTGGTTTCAAACCTTGAAAGGGTTTGTACCAAGTTATTTGCACTACCAGTTCATCTTGGTCCAGCTATAAATTGTCATGGCGATTTAACAGCCTACAGAATCAGGTATATCCTTCTCATGTAAGACCAATGGTCTAACAGAATATTAGAAATTGGCTTGAACCAAGCATGACCTAGTGAAATAAACATGTACCCACATGTGGAAAATTACACACAAAAAAAATCTGAAACTATTTTATTCTTTCAGGCACTGTTCTGATGAAATATTCTTAGCTATGTAAAATTATTAGTTATTAGTCTATCTCTAGATACACCTTTAATGGCTTTCTTCATGCCATGATTCCACTCATGCTGGTGAAGCTATGCTGGCTTCTTTCCTCAAGGCTAAGTTCTTAGGAGTCCTCCTCTTGCTAAACACGGTGACTAATGCAGACTTGCCCATGTTGGATAACACTTGGGTTTAGACTCCACCCTTCTCAGCAGCATGTTAGGTTTCTTGAAGGATGCAGACTGTACTGGGAACTGGGACTCAAACACAGGAATATAGCAGGAAGCCAGAGAGTTGAATATAAACACCTTTTCATGTCTCCAGTGTCTTTTGTAAGTTATGGCTACTTTGGTATTTTAGTTTCCATCAGGGGCATATATTTGGAGTGAGTTTCACCACTAGCCCTGTAAGCTGCGTTTTGGTCTCAAAGTGGCACAAATTGAATATATTGCAGATGAAATTAAGATGGAAGATGCTTTCTAGAAGTTCAACTGATGAACTCCAGCTACTGTTGGATGTCTAACAGAGAGGATTCCAACACAGATAGACCTCCCATAATGCACGGTGTGGACATCAGCTCATCAGGACCAAATGTTCTGCTGTGCTGATACTCACGTATTACTCTTTGCTAGTTCCTAATATAGACAAAACCTGGGTGCTTTCAATTTCTGCCATTTGAAGAATTAGTTATTTTATTTTGTAGACTAAATAAAACCTAGCAGCTTGGAGTTTAAATCCCTTTAGTTCTTCTTGAGGATCTTCACTGTAGGATAAGGTCTCAGCAGACCCATCTTAAAGCTGTAGTCAGCTTAAGGCCCTTTCACAGCTTGCATTTGAGTATTCATCATCCACTGTGGGCCAAATCCAAGCACCCTTCGATCAGTCATGTTCTGATTTGTATTTCAAGCCCCCTTTCCCCTCTTCCAAATTCAAGATAGTAGGACTCCAGTTTTACCTTAGCTAAAGAGAGAAACTGAGGTGTAATTTTTCAGTCTCTCGTTGTGAGATGTCTTTGCAAAATAAATCACACCAGTTTTAAAGTGCTAATATTGCTCTAATAGATCTCTTGTAGTAATAATCATTTATTCACTTATAAGTAACGATACAAAAGCAACATGATGACTTTGAGTTATGATCTGGGATTTCCATCATGGAGACATCAAGATAAATGAAAGATAATCTATTCAGATAATTTTATTAATGGCAAACTCTAATCCTCTTTACCTTAAAAATACTCATTTGGTAGAGTCTATTGTTAGTGACATGTCATAACTGATTAAATAATAAATACAGTAACCCCCTTTTATGGAGAAAAAAAGCTCGTACAGTATCAGTTAGTGATGGGACAGCTTTTAAATTTGCAGTATTTTATTTTGGTTTACCTAAGCACTCAAATCCAGAAGTTTAGCTGCCTATCCAAATAGAGGTAAAACATTCTTTGATGTAAAAAACAGACAGACTACCCGGTGAACTGACCATGCTGGTCTCACAGGTTTTGTGTATTGTCCTGGCAACCCTCAGCTACCGCTTAGGGAAAGCCTGCATAAAAGCGAGAAAAACCCACCAAATGTTATGTGTTGGTTTCAGACAATTTTCTTCTTGATGTTTGTGTTATCTAGAATCTGGTATTTCTAGTTGCCCTTCCAGGATACGAGAGAAGGAAACACAGTGATGGAATGTGCAGTGGTACTGGCTGGATCAGTAACATACACTAATTTGGAGTATGCTGCTTTCCAGTACCTTCCTTCTCTGTGGAATGGAAAGGGGTTTCCAAAAGCAATTATGGGGGAATATTGAAGACCAGTGCACAGAGCAGTAAGTTTCCACTCATAAAAAGTTCATTTAAAACCCATTTGAAGACTTCTAAATTCTGCTCCCCCCCCCCCCTTCCGTGTTCTAGAGGCAGAGCATTTGCTCACTTGAATGTTATTAACTATACTTGTGTTTTGCCCAATCTATAAGCAAAGCAAAGCTATCTATAAGGAAAGTATTCCCTCATGGACAAGAATATTCTTTATTTCCCTGCTTAACAGGTTTCAGTTATGAAAAATCATGTCACACCACAAATAAAAATGAATTGTGTAAAAAACCTTATCACAGCCTGTCCTTTAGTTGCACATAATTTGCATGAAGTGTGCATGTATACTTATGGACAAAAAAAAAGTACATTTTAAAAATGCACTTATAAAAATGTGTAACAGCAAAAAAGACCTAAATTGTGTCTGATAAACTGTTTCTAGTTTATCCTAAGATATTCTCAATACCTTAGAAATCTTTGCTCACTGAGATGTCATGAGGATTAACCTGATGGCAGAAATACAGCAATTTGGAAGCCAAGTGTAAAACACTGTTGGTCAGATTCCAGCAATCTCAGTCCTCTTGAGCACTCTCTTTCCTGGGTGTAACTGCATTAATTTCAGTAAAAGTACTTGCACAGCGTGTCACTTCTCAGCATAAAGAACTTAGTCATGGCAGAGTCTAATCTCTGTGATTTTTCCTCAACTGGTTTCTTTCCTGAAGAACTGCAATGTTTTAATCGTGATTGCCTATGCACTTAAATTCAGAGTACAGTGTAACAGTCAGAAGAAAAAAATTACTGCGTGTTTATTGTGTCAATGGTGCTACCATTGCTGTACCATAGCAATTTTTGAAAAGGTTCAGTAATACCCTTGTTGGACATAGAGGATATTAAAATATTACATGATGATAGAGAACTTTCCGCTGTATTTATACAGAGTTAGATCTCTAAAATGCACTGAATGTGGATAAATTTTATGTTAACAAATGTCAGTTAAGCCATGGTTAACCAATATAAAGACAAGTGCTGACCAAACATCTTTCATGTGCTCCTACCCACACATATCTGACCTTTAAATAGTCCCATTATTTTAGTCTGGTACTCCAGCTACTCAAAATGACTGCAGAATCAATCTAAGCAGGCTAGGATTATAGGCAGATTTTCTCCTGCAAACCACAGAGCAATAATAAAATATTCTATAAAAGATTAAGAAATATCAAGATTAATAGCAGAGATTAATAAGGTACTCTATGAAAGATCATGATTAATAATATGGATATGGGTAAGATTTTTCAGCTTTTGGGGAAACAGCATACAGTAAAGGAAATCCTACTCAAACAGCTAGTTGCTGCTGCTGAAAAACAAATGAACAATTTTCATATCAACTCACCGTTTCACTGTTACCAGCCACACTTGGGTTGTGAACTCGCGGTGGAATCCACTGCTCGTAGTTTATCACCTAGATGGTAAGAAAAGCAAAATAATTTTTTTTAAAAATCCAACATAAATAAGATGAGTAAACATAATGAATATCATGTCGTTGAAAACAGATTGAGAGCTCGGCAGTCTTTCAACACAGTATTAAGGGCATATAAAAGCAATGGCTGACATACACCAGCTGACACCCATTGAAATCAGTTTGAAATTGAACTGTCTTAATTTCTTTAGTTATCTGGGGCTCAGTAACATCTTGGAGACATCACAGTGTGTGTGGTACAGTGGCAGAGCCATCCATTATATCATGGGATACTTGGGTCTCATCCTAGATCTTGGCTCTCTTTTCTCAATGAGCAGGAAAGCCACAGAAGACTTCTTGCTCAGCAACAACCCCCTAGCTGAGGAGCAAATGTCACTGATGCATTTTCTAAAAAGGGTCTTGTTCAGTTTGCCTCATCTCGTCTGGGATGTTGAGCCCCAAGGGTATGAGTTTGAATTGGATTAACAATACAGAGAAAATGGGAGACTCCTCAGAACTATGCAAAGACAGGACTATATACACTTTCATCATCTGCCTATAATCCATTTCTTGGTCACAATGTCCTCGTGATAGGAACACCATGAGAATACACTTTCCTTGGGGCACTGATGCAGTCCCTAGTGGGCAAGCCTGACAGTGCTTATAGCTTATCAGTGAAAATAATGAACACTAGCCTTTTTTCTTCATGAATATGAATGACACTTTGAAGGCTGAATGCAACCTAAGAATTTACGTGAGAAATGAGGCATGAAACATTTTTGAAAATGTATTAGCCCAAAGACTGTATTACTTCATATTTTATGTCCTTCCCAGTATGCTACAAAGGCTTTGAGCCATCAAGGGAGCCCTGCTAGACATGAACAAACAAGAAAAAAGATATGAAAAGTAAATGCAGAAAGTAAAGCTACTTTTTATGGTAAGGTGCAATTATTACAGTGTTGCTCATGCTGTGTCCCTAAACCCATACTTCCATTCGAAACCCCAGCTTTCTGGAACTTACAGAATGAATGGAAAAAAATGAGCTTCTATTTAGGAAATGGAAATGGATTAAAGTTTTTGTGAAGTACTCAGGGAAACTTATTTGCTGCTTTTTTTTTTCCATCTTTATTTTTCTTTCTATTTTTCTTTCTTATTTTTTTTCTTGACTGAGAGGAAAAGTAACCTAAAATGTTCATCTATGCTATTTACTCTTGCTTGTAAAATGGCCCTTCCATGTCTCAGAATCACAGACTCCACAGACCAGCTGAGGCAGTAATACACCTCTGGGGATAATTAGTTAGCTCCCGGCTCAGAGCCGGTCACCAGAGCAAGTTGCATAGGTTCACGTCCTGACAGGTTTTGCGTATCTCCAAAGACAGCCTTTACACAGCCTCTTTTGGAAGCCTCCTCCAGTGTTTGATCTCCCCTCAGATCAGTAAAGTGTTTTCTTTATGTTAAATGAAATTTCCTGTATTTCAGTTTGTGCCTATTGCCTCTCATCCTGTCACTGGGCACCACTGAGTACAGTCTTCTTTACATCCCCCATCAGGTGTTTGTGCGCATACATCAGATCTTCCTGAGCCGCCTTTGCTCCAGGCTGAACAGTGTCAGCTTTCTTAGCCTCTCCTCGTATGACAGATGCTGCAGTCCCTTAATGATCTTTGTGGCCCTTCATTGGACTTACCAGTATTTTCCCTGTTTCTGTTGTACTGGAGAGGCAATAACTGGACCCAGCACCCATATGTGGTGGGTCATCTCACCACTGCTGAGCAGACGGGAAAGATCACCTCCCTCAGCCTGCTGACAGCACTCTGCCTAATGCAGCCTGAGAGGCTGTTGGCCTTCTTTGCTCCAAGGGTGTGGTCAACTTGGTATCCACCAGGACCCCCAGGACCTTTTCTGCAAAGCTGCTTTCCAGCCAGTTGGCCCCCAGACTGTACTGGCAGAAGGGGTTATGCCTCCCTAGGCTCAGGATTTTGCTTTTCCCTTTATTGAACTTCATGAGGTTCCTCTTTGTCCATTTCTGCAGTCTGTTGAAGGCCTTCTGATGGGCAAGGAGAACTCTCTGGTGCATCAGCCACTCCTTCCAGCATTGTACTGAATGTGAATTTGCTGAAGGTGTTCTCTATCCCATCATCCATGTGATTAATGAAGATGATAAATGGTACTGGACCCAGGACTGACCCCTGGGGTAAATCACTGGTTTCCAGTGGGACTTTGAGCCATTAATCACATTCCTTTGAGCCCAGCAGCTCAACCTATTTCAAATTCAGTTCACTGTCTACTTGTCTAGTCCCTATTTCTTTAGTTTGCCCATTAGGATGTTTTGGGGGACAGCGCTGAAAGGTTTGTAATGTCAAGATAAACAACATTCACTGGTTTTCCCCTTTCCATCAAGATAGTTATTTCATTGTAGAAGACCCTCAGGCTGGTCAGGCATGATTTCCATTTCATAAATCCTTGCTGATACCCCCAATTATCTTCTTGTTCTTCACATGTTTGGGAATAGTTTCCAGGAGGGTTTGCTCCATCACATTCCTATGGATTGAAGTAAAACTGACTGGCTTCTATTTCATTGGATCTTCTTTCTGGCCCTCTTGAAGATAGGAGTGATGTCCATGGCAGCTTACACTCCAGTTGCATGAGCTATTCCACCACATTTCTGTCATGCTGAAAATGCAGCCTTACAGCTGCATACAGACCTTTTAATTCCTCCTGTTCAGTCCCCATGCTGTGTGCATCAGCCTACAGGCACTACAGGTGCTCATTTGTGCTGATTTTGCAGAAGTGTGAGAGCCTCCCACATAATGCTGTTCCCTCAGCATTTCCTTATTTGTGTGCGTAATGCAGTGCAGCAAACGAAAACAGACATCATCAGACTGTTTTGGAAGCTTTAAAGAGCATTATATAAATGTTATCTTAATGATAATGAAGACCAGAGGTAACAATCATTAGAACTCAAAATAACATTCTAAAATATTAAATTTTTGAAAAGCAAGTTCAACAGGTCTCAAATTGGTACCAAAGCTTGGAGGTATGCAAGTCTCTACAGCTTGTTAGTCATGTGCCCCAAAAAAGTCTTCAAAAAATTAGAGAAGTCAAAAATAGAACTTTGCTTTTAAAATGGGGCAAATAGTTCATGGAGAGATGCCTTAAGGGACTTTAAGGAAACAGACTTAAAGCAGACATGGGCCTTTTAACTTACTATTTCTTCTTCCTTCCCCCCCCCCCACCCCCCACTCCCACCCCCCCCATTCTATCATGTCTAGGGAATGGCCTCCAGGATCTTAACCAGGAATCAGCCCAGTGGCTGCCATGGCAGGATAGGGGCAGAGTCAGGCATCCCTCACACCAAGGAGGAGAAGAACTGCTGTGGGAAATCAAAGAATAATCTGTCTTCTTAATACTTAGAAGGTGAGAGGAAGAGAACAGAGAAAGAGAACGAGACATGCAGAAGAGAAGAGTTCTTTTCTCCTTGCTTTCCTCCTCACCTACTTTTTGGCAGCAGTGAGAGGAGGAGGTAATCATGGGAACAAACTAACAATACACAGACAGATAAAACCCTGAGGGAAAGCAGGAGAAATCTGGAACACACTGAAGTCACTGGTTTCCAGTACAGTCATCTGTCCCCTGGTAAAGCAGATCATTTGACTTTTCTTTTTAAGCCAGATCATGTCTCTGGCCTACACTAGAGATGAGCACTGCATAAAGTCTGGATCTTCACAGTTCTCCATCTTCTCTCAGGTGCCTTCAGGGTGATGCATGTACGCTTTTTTCTTGCTTTTAACCTAAGCATCCAAAAAGGTTTCCTGACTTTGTATGGAAGCAGCAGAGGAAACTTAGCTTGGAGCCTTTAATAAAGTTTAATGTTCACCTTGAATGTAATATTCTTTCAAGGAGAATTTACCAGATTTTCAGCTTTCAAATAATGTTGTATTAATTCTGCATTTAGACAGACACATAGCCATACAAACATATAGGTGTGTATTACACACTTTTAGTCGGATTCCCGAATGGGTAAACTGTTACATCATGTGAGATCAGCAGCGCTAAGCTGAGTTGCATCATGACCTGGCCCTTTAAGTAACATAATATCAGGGGAGACATAGGACTAGAAGTGAAATGAAAAGCAAATGCCAGTCATTCTAATTCCAGAGCTACAAGCCTTTCTCCTCACTGCTCTGCTGCTCACCAGCTGATGGGCTGTTACCTACTTTTATGTAATTATTGTTATTATTATGCAAACCCAAGGGTCAGAATTCCTCAATTCCTCAAGCTAGTGAGATAACTAATGTAGTGTTATGAGGAGGAGATATGGCATATGTTTATAAAAATTCAGAAAGCATTAGGATACATATGCCAATATGGATCACGCAAGACTGATCTAAACACTCTAGTACAGATCTTGCTAGACACAATTCCAACACATCAATTTAACAGAAATGTATTCACTCAGGGAAAAAAAAAAATCCTAAGTTTTAAAATCCATATGGTCTGCATAATGAAAATGGTGCACAACTTAGGTAGTCACCAGAGTTTCTTTTAAACTCAGCTTCTAAAATACATAGGCATACTGAGTATGAAGTTTAAGTTAGGCAATGGGAGCAAGAAATAGACATTTTATATGAATGAAATTTTAGATTCTGAAAAAAAGTACTTTTTTCACCTGGCATGTTGTTTCTTCTATCTTCTTTCCTTGCAGCAAATGTATCCCATCACTAATAATATTATCTTCTGTGAATTATGTTAAAAAAAAAAAAAGAAAGAAAAGAAAAGAAAACAAAACATGATTTAAAATGTCCTGTTTCAATTTTTTTTTTAATTCATTTTTTTTCAATCCTGTTTCAAATCCTTCTTCTGAGGAATTTAATTTGAATTACACCTGATATTTTGAGCTGACATTTTGACTCTCTAAAGTTAATTTTACATCATTTAAGCAGGCATTTTCTCTCAAACTGCTTTGAAGTAAGACTACAGAATAAATTGGCAAACTGGTTCCTGTAAAGAAAACTCATTCATGCGTACTTCTTCATCTGTACTTAGTCCTCAGTTTACTAACCCAGAGCCCCACAAAGCACTTCCTCTTGCCCTGCTAATTTAAAGCAGCAGGGTGTAGAATATTCATTTAAATAATGGGCAAAAATTTCTTTGTAACCGAGATGTGTTTATCTCAGGTTAGATTAGAAACTGCTTTCAAAGGATGAATGTCCTTCCATTTCTTCCAAGAAATTAGTGATTTGCATGGGAAGGGTATGTACCTTCATTACAGCAACGAGCAACAACAGGTCAAACAACTCTTTGAAAAGACTTTTAATTTTACTAAGTCTATTTAATGAACACACATATATAGAGATATACGTGTTCTTTTCCAGGTTAAGTAAAGGTGGCCTGTCCACCTAAGTCAAAATTGGCAGTTTTGTCTTTTTCAGGATAAGTGACATGTCATGATTTTGAGTCTCATTTGATGTCCCTAGTTAGTACCTCGAATCCCATCTAGCAGAGAATGGGTACTTCATTTGTAATCCATAAACAACTGCGGTAATTTGATAGATTTAACAATAGCACATGAATAACATACAAACACAAACCATTACAACTCACTAGATCTAACAATAGCATGTGAATAACTTGCAAACATATGTACAATGTCAACTGATGAGAATAATGCTCTGTTAAACGTTGAGCGACGTTCTCTTGTCAGGAGATAGAGTCCAAGTCCATCCAGTAACCCGTAATTACTTTGATGCCATTTTCCTCTACAACCTAAAGGGAATCCTATAAATTTGATGGTGACGATGTCTTTTAATTCTTGAATTTGATCTTTTAAGTGTTGATATTTTTTTACTTTTTCATTAGCAGAATCTGTTAAAGATGTTAATTTGCTCTCATGTCTGATTGTGACATTGACTACGAGGGCCTGACTTTCCTCTGGCTTAAACAACTCATTTTGTTTATCTTTTAATAATGGTTCCTGGAAAAGAAACCAACCTTTTTTCTTAGACTCATCAGCCAGAATTTTGCATATTTGATTATGTCTTTTAATTCTATTATCTTGTATTATGGGGCAGTAACTGATAATGTGAGCACAGGATTCACCTTCCACCTGGCAATGTCTACAAGATTTAATATAGGTTTCATACCTGCCCCTTGCCAGAAACTCTCTAGCTGGATATGTTAGTTCTCAATGGTATTGTCCAAACAAGTTTTCTGTGAGGAATGCCCCTATAATGTTCAATCCAGTTATTACTTATTTTGTCTTTCTCAAAATTCAAAATACCACAGCCCTGAGATACCAGTTTAGTTAAATTTATAAATTCTTCTTTTCACCAGTTAAAAGGCCTCAGAAAGGTGTTTTTTTGAGCAGGTACTTCCCATTCCCAGACTGATTCCTCCCCCTCAGCAAATATCACCAATTTTAGATCCCAAGTATTTTATCTTTATCTCCTCCTGCTGCAATCCACAATCTCCCAAATTGATTTTTTGATATCCTCCTGCCTAGCAGCTTCTCTTATTGTTTTATCCAAAGACTATGCTACCCTATCCATCCTTCCAGCCTGTACACTAGGAACTAATCCTACAAGTCTGGCAATACCTAAACCGCCACCCCTTGTGCTAGAATATAAAATTGCATCACAGGTACTTGCTGGTAGATGTAACCGTTCCTTGATGGCAGTTCTAAGTACCGAGTCAAGGGTTTCTAAATATGCAACTTTTATGTCCGCTTGGTCTGCCAAGTAGATCAAACGTGGTAAAGTATAACCCTTTAAAATACCAATTTTTTGAAATGGTCTCAGGGGAGCCTTTCCAATTTGATATAGCCGATTATTATTTTTGTTAGAAGTTTTGATTTTATATTCGAATCCTTGGATCGAGAAATAGTTTAAAATACTTTTCCAAACTAACAGGTTAAATCATATTCAAGGGAGTGCCATTAACTGACCGTGAAGGACAGTCATTAATTGCCATTAATGTAATTAATTCATCTACTTTGAAAGATCTACTTTTACTCCCAATCTTAAGGCAAAGCCTCCACCATTATACTGCTGTGGAAAGGCCCTAGTGATTAGATACCATCAACACAGAGGCATTCAGTCATTTAGCAGGGAAAAACAGAAGCAAAATTGTCTGCTAATCATAGCACAATGTGCTATCCTATTTTTCCAAAGTTACTAGAAACCAGTAGAAATGTGTTGGGTTTTTTTTCTCATAAATCATAACTTGGCATCTTTACTGATGCTGAGGAATATCTTACAACACCAGTAGTTCTCCCGTTTGCAAAAGGACAACTTAACATACAGATTCACCAAGGCTAACTGTAGGCAGGTAAGACTGATTCCATTGTTTTCTTTACAATCAACAGAAAAGGAAAGATTAATTCTGTGAATAATTCTGAGTGACTGAGATCCCTCAGTGATCACATGAAAAAATTTGCTTGAATATGATCATGGATATTTATATTCAAAGGGATAGGTAAGATCCTAGTCCTCAAAACACCTATGCTTATGTTGGAATTGAATGAGACTACAATGGGTATAAAGCTAGACAAAAAAACCCCTAAGCTCATGTGAGTGAACAATTAAAGGGCCACTGTACAGGCAAGTTAGCACACATATTTTCATAGGTTATTTTTAAGGCAAATCCTGAATCAAGAGACATTTTTAGCATTATTGTTTTTTCCTAAAAGAAAATCCTCTGCAAATAAAAACTGTAACAGAATAACAAGTAATCTTACTCATAGTTTTGCAACTTGGATGTTGTAAGACTGTGTTAAAACTTACAAATTACAGTCTGGGCATTGGACAAAAAAGAACAATTGTCTTTTCACATCCTAGTTCCATGTTGAAACCAAGGTCAGCTGCATAGAAAACCCCATCAAAACAATTTCCTTTATTTGCCATGTGCGTCAACAGGAAGAGGAAAAATGAGTCACAGAAAATATTATCACACCAGTTTGCCTTTAGAGGCTTCTGTAAGAGCTTCTGTGGTAATAGGGCAATGCCTTTCTCCTACAGACTTGATGTTTACAATAAAACCAAAAGCTTTCCTAAAAAGTATATTACATTGCAAATCTAACGTGACTGACCAGAGTTTAAGTTGTCTCAAGGAGCTACAAATCTCCTTGAAGTGACTGAAGGCCAGGTGTCTGACAATCCAGTTGTTTATTTAAATATAGAGCTAGCTGGACTTCTAGAAGCAGTGTAACTCATGTCAAGCAGTGCTTATGCAACACCAGATTAACATAACTGGGTTGTTTCTGGTCTGCAGGCTGATTAGCTTTCACCTCCTGCAGGCATCTCCGCACACTGTAGCCCTGTGCTCTGTAAGCTTACTCAAGGTTAAACCTTGCAGCATTCAGTCCTGTGCCCACAAGTCCTCTTACAGCCTAGTCCAAAATAGTATTACTTGGTAGCTGTTTGCAGCTAAATCACAAAGAACCGCGAAGCAATTTATAATGACCTCAGCCTGAAAGACTACATACAGTGACACTGCTTTTAATGACATTTCATTCAAAACCACATGAACAATGGCAAGTTATCAAAGCAAACCTTAGTGGTGCCCCCCCCCCCCCCCCCCCAGCCATGATCTCTTTTGCTAGCTGTAATAACAGTTATCCGCAGTACTCTTAAATCTTGCATAAATCACCTCTTCAATCCATTGAAATATGGAATAGAGTATTTGGGTAAAAAAAACCTCACAAAAACACCAACACATGCAAAAGTTATATGTAAGCTGCAGTGTTCTTTTCTTCCTAGTTTGGCAACAGGTACCAGTCACTTCACTGCAAAGTGAATTGGGAGCAGTGGAGAATTACATCCACTGACTCTGAGAGGTGTCGGCTCTTTTCTGTTTGTCTCTGTAATACCCTTTCATGGAAGCCCAATGACTGTGACTTGCACCCTCAACTTTTTCTACAATGATGCTTTTAGGCTGACAGATCTGGTACTTGTAATTTGGGTTTGGGCTTGTGAGCAAAGACGGGTATTACCACTGTTGTGTCTGTGGGATATACATGTTTTTACTGCCTTATCAGTCTGGAAAATTGATTTTTGTAGAGGTAATACACACATCAGCATTAAGGACCTAATTCAAAGGCTACCAGTGTCAGTGGATGTTTTTTCATTGATTTCAGTGAGATTTGGGTTAGGTCTGTGAATACAGCTCTGAAGCAAGCAGAGAAGTCTACGCTGCCCACCATGCATGGCTTGTTACAGCTAACAGAAATTCATATTATGCAATAGACTGCAGACCTTGAAGGATTATCTCTGTTAAGAGAAAGGTTTGATCAATAGTGACAAATTATCTTGATCAACAGTGATACACTGTAAATCTTCTTGCAATGGTTTTCACCACTGTGTGAAGGGGGCTTCCCTTCAAATAATTTTACTGCAGTAGGGGAAAAGGAGATTTTTATTTAGCTGCCAGCTTTGCTTCCTGTTCCCTCTGGGCCCCTGCTCTTCAATTGCAACACTTGTCAGCTTTTAAAATGTGCACTGCTTCTTTTGCATGCTTTGGATATTTAAAAGGGTAAAAAAAGTCTTGAGTAGAAAAGACTCTGGAGGGAAGTCAAAAAGTTCTGCTTTCTCACTCAGCCTTTTTCCACCTCCAAACTGTCAACCTCTGCACTAGTTTGAGGAATTATTACAAAATGGGTTTGGTTAAAAGTAAGACTTGTCAGGAGAGAGATGCCTAATATTCCTTTCACCTGTCATTACAACCTTTTCCCTTGCAAGCCAATGAGACTAGCTGAAGGTCCCTTTTCCCCTCATCTGCTAGTCACAGAAGCAGAGTTCCTTTAAATTTTCCCGTCACCTCTTTTTTCTGGTTCTGGTTCCAAGAAACCCAATTTGCCCACACATGGGCAAATACGATAGGTACTGCAATGTCAGATCTACTTTCCAAGCATTCACCATTTTATCTTCAAGTGTGAAGTGAATGAAATCCAGAGGGAAAGCTGGTGCCCTGTCCTCTGCTTTCTTTGGCATATCCAGGTAACAGTGGAATCTCCTGACAGTGGATGATACCAAGACCATTTGTACAGGAGCTATTTGGATGATATCTAAACCATTTGTACAGGAGATACTAAAAGTTAAGGCAATGGCCACCTTCCCACTTTGTTGGCTTAAGTAGAGAACAAAACATGCATCCACTTTAGTTTCACTTATCTTGGTTTCTGATTCTGTTGAACCTGGTCTGGTTTAGTCTGATTGTGCAACTATAATGAATTTACCTTGACTTTAAAAAGTACAAATACAAATTCCATTCCTGGAAGCAACATTAAGCAGATTATCAAGGCTTTTTGTTTTTCTTAAGAGTCCAGTTTGTGTTTAAATAGACAAGGTGACTGCTCACTTGTTATTTCCCACAGTTCTTTTAGTGAATTTATACTGGTTAACAGTGTCACTAGCAACTTTCCATATATTAGCAGTAAGGTTGTTTCAATAAGTTGGTTAAAACAGGTTTAGGAAGAGAATTGGAAAAAAACATTTGCCTACAAAATTTTGCCAGCTCTGTTTTCCAGCTGTCACAAGGATTTGTCTGGGGAAATTTATACCGTTTCCCTGTTAGATACCTGGAGCAGTATAAAGTATACAGGGAACATGGATTCCTCCTGTAGGCTCATGTTATAGTTGGCAAGCCCTATACAACACAACTACAGCACTCTGCTGTAGTGGAAGTCCTCCTTGGCTCCTGCACTACGGAGTGAATTGGTCACAAAGTGTGTTCTTAGCTTCCCAGTTTTAAGGTAAGCTTTATTCTAACTACTTTTTTTTTCCCCCTTGAGGACAAGGTAAATCTCAAAAGGACTTGACAAACTATTTAGCTAGATTACTGGTGAAAAATGAGAAATTTTCCTAGGTGCCCTTTTAAATACTTTGTGGAAAATGCAAAATCAGCTGAAATATGTTTAGCAATTACCTTCAAGCTGACAGTGCCTTCTGATGTACGAATCATTCTCCGACTTCCTGGAACCCTGCCAAAGTGTGCCATTCACATTTTTCCTGTCTAAAGTAAAAGCACAGAGAGCAGTCACCTGAATTCACAGCAAACGTGAAATAACAGGAAGGTCTACAAAAATAGCATCAAAGGCAAATCAAACAAGCTTGCAGAACGGTGTAGCATCTGCTCGAACTTGGAAATGAATTAATATTTTTGCAATATAGGAAATTCGATGGAAGGATGGTATCTATTGGGAGCAGGCCTCAAGTTTTACCATCTTTTGCTGCTGTCTGATACCTCATTTAACACTGTTAAAACATAATGAAAATGATTGTTATCTTAACCCTGGTTTTAAGACCTAGGAGCTCACAGAACATCTGTGCCTCTATTTTGCTTCCAGGAATTGTATAAATATAATTTAATTTCACAGTTAATGAGCCAGTGCATTTGCAAGAAATAGCATCAAAGACGCGCACATGTGTGTCACACACACTCCAAGGCTACTACTGTCTCAGCTTGAATGGCAGAAACTAGGTTGGCGTTGAGAACAAGATGGCCATTCTCTTCCCTCGGTGAACTTCAAAGTGATCATGCTTCACAGCACGTTGATAGCTACAAGGTTTTTGTGCTTTCTGGTTTTCGGGTTTTTTTATTATTATTATTTTGTTTTGTTGGGTATTTTTAATGTTGGGTTTCACTCTGACTGTCAGAAAATTTTCTTTATGAAAGCACTTGTTGACTCTGTCAAGTGCTGGGAATTCATTGCAGCCTGGATGCTGCAGCCCAACTGATGCTGCTCTGCATGAAAGTCTTCCCAGTGCAGGGCTACAGAATGAAGTCTTAATGTAGGGGAACTTGCATCTATCTGAGACACATTGTTATGAAATATAACAGCATCATTACAGGCAGATATAAAAAACTTTTTACTCAGTAAGGACTAGATACAGCAACTAAACCCAGACTCAAAAGAATAAATAATAAAATGCTAATAGGAAACTCTCACTGAAAAAAATTAGGAATTTTTACTTTTTAAGAAACTGGTGATTATTTCCTCCATGGGATTTACAAAATAGGACCCATTGAATCACAAGTGTGGATAATAATATGCAGTGCCAGGACAGGCTGAAACAAAAACCCTGAATTTCTTCTTCAGTGAACTTGTCTGTGAAATCTGAATTAAAGTAGTTTAATATGGAAAAAAGCAGGGACCTGAATTTGTTTCGATCAGAGATATTTCAGTTTTTCATTGAAATGGTTAAATGAAACACTGGGCATGCTGGGTATTTCTCATACTGTCCCACAATAGGTTCTTGAAATCTCAATTTGTTTTCTATGTTTAGCTAGTTTGTTTTCAGTGTCTACCTACAAATGTTTCTGTGGAAAGCATGGGCAGGGGGAGGTAGAAAATATTGATAGCTTAACTGTATTTTTTCCTTTCCTTTACATTTGCTCCAATAGCTGTAAAGCAAATCAGACCCTTTAATTAAAGTTTACTCTGTGAGATTAGCAAGTATACAGTAAATGATTTAAGCAGTTACTAACCAAATGCTTCATTTTCAGACATGGACTTCTGGATGGATCTAAAAGAATTAAAAGAATTTACCATTAGCTGAAAGGCAGAATGAAAAACGAAAGCACATTTAATCAAATATGGATATTTTCAAACTAATTCTTCAAAGCAGGCCACAGGGATTTAGCTGTGCAATTCCCACTGGCATTAATTGGTGTTACTTGACTTTTCTCATTCACCCAATCATCTACTCCCACATGCCACGCAAAGCTCTGAAAGCTTCTGAGTTTTCATTCTGTAAAAATATGTTATTCAAGTTTTTTGGAATGAAGAATTCATGACTGAATCAGGGAACCCATCAGGAAGAATATAAGAGATACTTTTCTTTAGACATGATCTGAAGTATCCTGCAACTTCTAGAAATTATTTTCTGAGGTTTGGTGACATAATAATGGGTCAAACCAAAGAGCTACATATGAACGTACCACCTCCACAAACTTGGATGGCATTTGATTGCCCAAGTAAACCTTGAGCTTTTTGCACATTTGCATCAAGGAATAGTCCTAACTCATACTTCCGTCTGTGGTGATAGTTTATAGATGATGGCTTAAAGAATATATTAGCTTAACAGAAGAGAAAGAAATCTTTGAATCAACAAAGATATACCCTGTGAATTAATTTCATTTTGTCTATAAAAAACCCAATGGACAGTAACTTATGAGCTAGAGGATGAAGCCAGAAGATTGTACTAGACGAGACCAGAGACTCTGTAATCTGTGACAATGATCAGCAGAAAGGAAAGAGCACAAAAATTGAGATCCATCTCCCAGCTTCAGGCACGTAGATGCTGAAGGGTTTCCTGAGCAAGACGGTGCAACAGAACTATTGGTTTTTTAAGGATCTGGTCCGTAAGTACTAGTTCCTTTTGAAACCACTTGGTTTATTCTTTTTGCTTCCAGAGTTCCACAATTTAATTCTTACTGTCTAAGCAAGGCATACTTCTGTTTATTTTACTTCTGCTACTCTGTTTCAGTTGATACTTTCTTGTTGCCCCGCTGTAAGAAAAAGAGAATGATAATTCCTCATTCACTTTCTCCATATCTACAGAAAAGGCTAATGTGAAAATTTCTGCATTATCAGTGGAGGTATCATGCCAGGACAGTAATGGCTGGATACTCACAATGAAGTAATTTTCATTACAAAATCTTTTCATGTTCGGTAAAATTATTTTCATCCAGCTTATTCATTTTTTCTATTGATTAATCAAACTATCTAGACAACCCTTCTAAATTCTGATAATTCATTTAGAATAGGATTAGTTTTAGAATAGAATAGTTTTATTTGCATTGTAAGATTTGACACTATAGACTACTATTTCTATTCTTGGGGCAGACTGAATTCTGATTTAAGCAGGACACTCATAGGCAGCTAGGTGATTGCATGATGTTTGGTAGAGTTTGATAGGATGAACCTTGGGTGGGGCCTACACAGCAATTTGGCTTCCTTAAAAGTGTTAAGGAATGATGAGAAAACCGTGAATACCGGGTTTTAATTAATGCAATTTTGGGAGCATTTTTACAGGGCCCTCATCGGCCACAGATAATGAGGTCTCACAGATCTGAGTGCATATATCTCTGTGTTTGCAGTTGGTAAGTTACTAGTGTTTTTATCAGATGACCAGAAATGGGTTGAAACTGTTACTTAAGACAAAGGAGCTCTTGATTTTCTTTGAAATCTTTATATAATTTGATATTTCTCAGCAATAGACATAGATTACAATTGATGTTCTGAATGTAGTGGAACCCCAACTAAAAAAGAAGTCACAGCAGACAGATAAGTTCTGCCTCTATCATTCCACTAGGCAGGATTTTGTATTTCGTTTGAAGGGGACCACTTCAGTAATGTAATAGCCTTCAACCTGAAGCCAAAAAAGAATTTTCAAAATAAATTCCTCTGCATAGTAACATATATTAATCATTAGCCCAAACCATAGCATTGTGTCTTAATGAACGGATGCAAAGCATGCTGCTGTCACAAACATGCTTGATAAAATATAGTCTGACCTGCTTTATCTGAATAATTTGTCAAACTACATTTTTATTTGGATTAAAAACACAAACAAAAAAATCTTCAGGAGATTATCAGGTCAATGGTGCAAACATGCTATAAAATAGGTTACCACTTCAATCTTTCAGAAAAACAGACATATGGTTAAACCAAGCTGAGATTAACTGCATTTGATTTTCGCTGTCCTGGTTCTCATATTTTGGAAGAAAGCTTTATGTGTATGAAAAAGTCATGGCAAAAGAGCTTTAGTACTGCATTACAAGCTTGATACTTGCTTCCCAACTGCAACATTAATACATGTACTCTGTGAGAATTAAAGCAACATAGGCAAACACTAATAAAACAACAAGGATGAAAGGAACACACAAACATAGTGACACTGTGTAGACCTCGAACTGGTCTCAACTTACTTTCTTTTTTTGGTCACTGTGCTCTCAAAGTCAGGAAATTCCTTTTAAAAAGATAGAGAAAAGAAGTCTATGAAAATCCAAAATGTTTAATCCATACAAAATATTTTCCTCACTGGAAAGACACTGAATGATGTACTTTTGGTGTGTTTTCAATATCTACTAACATGTCCAGTCTTTCTTTTTCCAACAGCTGAAGCTGTGGAGGACAGTGCAACAGGGAGCATATGCAGTTATGTGTTTTGATTTTAGGAGGCTTCAATATCCATGGCTCCCAAGAAGCTGACAGCCATAATACCCCTGAAAAGACAGAGAACAAAATTCTTACCCCAAGAATGAATATCATATTTCTTTCATAGTATGATTCTTTTATATTTTATGAGTATAAAATAGTATCATAGAATCATTTAGATTGGAAAAGACCTTTGAGATCATAAAGTCCAACTGTCAGCCCAGGCCTGCCAAGCCCATCAGTAAACCATGTCCCTGAGCACATCTACGTGGTTTTTAAATACCTCCAGGGACGGTGATTCCACCACCTCCCTGGGCAGCCTGTTCCAATTCAGTGAAGAAATGTTTCCTAATATCCAAACTAAACTTCTCCTGGCATAACTTGAGGCTGTTTCCACTTGTTCCATCACTTGTTATCTGGGATAAGAGACCGACCCCCACCTGCCTACAGCCTCTTTTCAGGTAGTGGTAGGGAGCAATAAGGTCTCCACTGAGCATCCTCCTCTCCAGACTAAACCACCCCAGTTCCCTCAGCCGCTCCTCATAAGACTTGTGCTCCAGACAACCAGCTTCGTTGCCCCTGGACACGCTCCAGCACCTCAATGTCCCTCTTCTAGTGAGGGACCCAAAAGTGAGGTGCAGCCTCACCAGTGCTGAGTACAGAGGGACGATGACTTTTCTAGTCCTACTGGCCACACTGTTTCAGGCAAGCCAGGACGCTCTTGGCCTTCTTGGCCACCTAAGCATACTGCTGGCTCATGCCCAGCCGGCTGTCAACCAGCACCCCCAGGCCCTTTCCCACCAGGCAGCTTCCCAGCCACTCTGCCCCCAGCCTGTAGCCCTGCGTGGGGTTGCTGTGACCCCAGTGCGGGACCCGGCACTGAGCCTTGTTGAACCTCATACAACTGGCCTCAGCCCATTGGTCCAGCCTGTCCAGATCCCTCTGCAGAGCCTCCTGCCCTCCAGCAGATCAACACTCCCCAACAACTTGGTGTCATCTGCAGAGTTACTGAGAGTGCACTTCATCCCCTCATCCAGATGATCAATAAAGATATTAAACAGAATGAACAGGACTGACCCCAGTACTGAGCTCTGAGGAACATCATTTGTGACTGGGTGCCAGTTGGATGTAACTCCATTCACCACTGCTCTTCACACTCAGCCATCCAGCCAGCTTTATACCCAGCACAGAGTACACCCATCCAGGCCATGTCCAGACAGTTTCTCCATGAGAATGCTGTGGGACAGTGACAAAGGCTTTTCTAAGGTCAAGGTAGACAACATCCACAGCCTTTCCCTCATCCACTGGGTGGGTCGTCTTATCGTAGAAGCAAATCAGGTTCATCAAGCAGGACCTGCCTTTCATAAACCCATGCTGGCTGGGCCTGATCCCATGTGCCATGTGATGGTACTGAGGATGATCTGCTCCATAACCTTTCCTGGTAACAAGGTCAGGCTGACAGGCCTGTAGTTTCCCAGATCCTCCTTCCCACCCTTCTTTTAGATGGGTGCCACATTGGCTAACCTCTGGTCTGCTGGGACCTCTCTGGTTAGTCAGTAGTGTTGATAAATGATGAAGAGTGGCTTGGTGAGCTCCTCCATCAGCCCCCTTAGTACCCTCAGATGGACCCCATATGTTACAATGGGATGTGGCTTTCTGAGGGACACAGAAGGACAGACTGTAACCCCATTTCATGCAGAGGAAGGTGGAAGAGAGCAGGAAACTCTGCAAGTAAGCTTGAAAGTTGTGCAGGTTGGCCTGCAAAAGCTGTGAGGGGCACCAAATTGGAATCAAGCACTGGTCTGGAGGCAAGATCGCAAGGTCCCCAGTGTCCAGATGGTATGCACTCTGACAAGATGCAGGAAGGAAGAGAAGAGTTATGTGGTTGTTGAGAGTGAATAAAAGTGCGCCTCATTCTGCAAGCAATGCCAAAACAGCTCACTGCACCTTTGCTGTCACAGTTACCCAGGGACTTGAAGTTAATTTTAACTTTAAGAAAACCTGAGGATGTCATGCTAGGACAGAAAAGCTCTCTGATCCCTATACTATTTTGATATCTCCTGAGACAGAATATCAAAGCACTGTATCACTTTCATTTCTATTTCTTCCATCCTGGAAAGCAGAAACTGGGATAAAAATGTCCATGATGAATGCCACTTCAATCTGCTGTGCGACAAGAGACATTAAAAAACCCCCAACCATTCATTATTATATAAATATGAAAACTTCAGTGTATGGACCTATTTCTCATATTCTTATGTTTAATTTATTTCCTTTGTGTAATACTGTCACATTTGCATGGCTCTGACCACAGTAATTTAAAAATGTCATCCACGTTGCATGATGAAAATCCAAAACATGTACTACATAAACCGATGTAAGCGCATAATTGAGCATTTTATATTTTTCCCCTCCTCAGTAAAACCCATCATAGACTTTCAAGCTTCTTCAGGAGACTGCATTAAGAAAAGGCTGTTTTACTGCACTGAGGTTATTTTAGCTGAGTGTAGGAGGTCCTGTTAAGTACCTGAACATTTGTGAATGCTTATAATTGTATACAGCTTCTACAGATTTTTTTTTTTTTTTGCATGTGTAGAATTGTTCACAGATGCTGTGGGAAGATCAAAAGAGTATACAGAATTTATCATCTACTTTGCAATATTGCAAGCAATGTAATGTAAATTTCTTGCTGAAAAGAAATCAGCATTTTAGTCTTGGGAAAAATCTTTGCAAAAGCTCTAAAGAAATAACTACACGAGGTGCACAGGCACACAGAGAAGTTGGAAAATGCTGAAGAAGTGATTTAAAGGATTTTTTTGAAGGGGTAGTGTCAACATCTCATTAAAAAATATCAAATATTTGATTTCAAAGAGTCTTGTTAAAGGAAGCATTATGCATGGAGGTCAGAGACCAAAGGATATTGTAAGTTAGAGTCTGTATAAGACCCAGGGCTTTCTCTAAACCTCACTGTGGCCGTATACCTGGGAAGACTATTAATTTATGCCTTCACATGCCAAACACCTAGTGGAACATGAAACACAGAACTGTAGGTTTAATCTTCTGCTCTATGATTTGAAACCAGTGCTTCAGCATTAGTTTCTTAAAATCCAACAAAAGATGCATTTATGGCATCACGTTATACATTGGGGTGATATTCATGTGATCACTGGATATCATGGGATGCAGTGCCACAGTGAAATATGACAGTGGGTTTAAATGGCCATTTAAAAATGTCACCTTTTATCCAACACATCTCTTCTTGCTATGTCTGAGTCAGCTGGCCAAATCATGGTACAGGAATAAATGACTCTTGTTTGTACTTCTTTTTTTAATAATCTTTTCACTGTTGGACTACACTTAAAATCATACGTAACTTCAATCTGAAACTGGAAATTAAGCAGTTTTAAAAACATGTTTTATCTTAGAGTGTAAATTAAGGTTCACCTAGACTCTGCTCTCCACGTTCTCTGAAGTACATAATTATTTTATTTATGGGAACAATTCTTTCCTTCCCTATCCCAAATATGAACAATCTGTTTCCTAGAAACAAACTGCACACATGGAAAGTCAGCATTATGAAATTAGTAATAAAGTCCTTTCCTCCCAGCTTTTATCAAATAACTCTGAACTAAAGAATTGTATGAGTCCCTCTGGTGTTTACAAGCTAGTTTACTAGAGCTCCTGTGTCTGTTAAGACTTGCAAACAGGCAAATGATCATTTCAGATAACTTTACCCTCTTCTTTCCCTCACTGGAACCGAATGTCAGTTACAACGCTGCAGATGAAATCAGGTATCATGACTGATTGTGATTTTCCTGGTAATAACTTAGAACAACTGATAAATTACTTGGCACTTCTCTGATACACAGGCTAGTCAATCACATCACAGTCAGCAGTTGAAAAATATGTGGATCTCATGACGTTTGGTGATTGCAATCTGACAGGAAATATATGAAAATAGTTTTAATACTGAAGACTCTTCTTGAGCAGCTTAAGACAGCTCATGAGGTAGAAGAATGCAACACCAAGCTTCAAGAGGTAGAAATTCAGTTTCCCAGTTAATAGCATAGCTATAGGCAAAGAGTACACATATGATTCATTACATGCTGTTGGCTACCAACTGTTTCTGAGGAAAGTCCAATTCAGTTTTGCTATGCATAAGGTTCAGGAACAACTCCATAAATCTATGTTTGTCTTTCTGTATGAGAATATTACTGTTACTGAAGCTGATCAACTGGAAAAGTAACCAAAAAGTTAACAGGCCAGTTCCCTGAGAGGATTAAAATCAAAAGGCATGTGTGTATAACGGGCACAAGACACTACCACAGGAAGCTGGGGTGGGAACATTCCAGGCAAAACATTTCATATACTAAACAGGTCTTCTAAGTTATGTGAGGGAGAAGAACAGTGTACGTGAGAGAAAGATTATTCTTCCTCCAGGCTGTGCCATTTGGGCAGATACTTGGCCAGGGCTAAAAATAATCATGGTTCAAAAAGGTGCCCAAATTGTATGTTCACTGAATTATGTCATGCACAGCTTCAGTGACCACCGTACCGTGTATATCCCACGTCTCCAGCAGAATGTCACAGCCTAGCTATGATTCGGACAAGTCACAACAAACAAGACAACTGCAAGAAAATAACTACCTTGCTGCAGTAGAAGGATAAACCTCCTCTAGCCCTAGCCTCCCCTTTTTAAGCTGAGGGGAGCAGACCTCGAACACCTGCCCTATTGATTTCTGAAGATGTATAGAAAAAAAGGAAGGCGGCAAAGCCTTCTAAGGAGGAAATGTGCAGTACCAGGCTGCTCCACCCTCAGGGGATTTAGCAGCTCTGTGGAATCTGCATGGCCGTGGTTCAGCCAACCACTTAAACATACACTGGAGCCCATACCTACTTAGCGGTGCACTTAAGTATGTGCATTACTGAATAATGACAGATGGCTAAATCAGGGCCTGAGGGAGCCAATAATGTTCTGAATTTATCATGCTGTGGGGGCCGCCCTGCAGCCTGGAACCAAGTGACGGAATTAAAAATGGGAGAGAAGTACAAATGGGCTCAGTTAATAAGCTTAACAGCTTCATCCAAGGTGTAGGTCTAATAACTCACATGCTAGAAATAGCAGATAAGATTACACATAGTCCTTTGGCCTTAGCGATATTTTTCCATAGGTCTTACTGCCGACATGTCATCACTAATCTTGTTTTCCATTTCTAGAGCGTATTTTATAAATAATCATGTTGATTCTACAGCCAGCACAGTGACACAGCATCCAGCCGTTATTTTTAGTTAAATGCTCAGCTGAATATTCTCTCAAAACAGAACAAAATAAAACCCACCACCAGTCTTAGGAAGCTTCTTGTTAATAGCTAGTGAGCTAACAGTTTGCTTACCCATTTAACATTGCTTTTATTGATGGTGAAATTTAAACTTAGTGATGAATAAATGTGCCATCGCTAAAATATCCCCTTCAGGAAAACAGAAATGTATGATAAGAGGTAGCAGAAACCAAAGTGCTGGATTATTCTATTCACTGCTGTATATGTGTCTTCACGGACTATGCATTGCCATACCATGAAAACAGCACTGAGCAATGTGAAAACTATTTTGCTACAATTTGTTTAGATTAACACAGAGGATTTTCCGGTCCAACAGTAGTAGCAGATCTGCTTCTCTATGTTGGCTCAATGAAAATGAAGTTCTGTATTGGATTGGTTGATTACTTTTATTTAGCAAAAAAAATTATGAAACCTAACTCTATACTAATAAAACGAAGAGCCTAAAGTAATGCTGTCAAATGAGAAAACCGAACAAAACAAGAACAAGCAAGAAACAAAAAGCCTGACCTAAAATATCACTGCAGTTTTAATTCTTAGTCTTACACATCATGAAAATCATAGCATATGTCTTTACCATATCTTGATAAGATAAAGGATAATTTCTAGTAGTTAACTATTTCAAAGTATATTAGGACATCACATGTCACACACTGGGTACAAACCAAAAACCAAATCTGATTTCAATTTTAATTTTACTTCTAAATACTGTTCCTATTAGATGAACACCCATTGGACAGGGAAATATTAGTGTCGTTCTCATTAACTACAGAGTTGGTTTGTAGTCACAGCAAAGGGGAAAAGATTGAATAGTTGTAGGAGCTGAACTATAATGTCCACCTTTGTTAGTAGAACGGCATGTTTCAATAGAGTTGTGTAACACAGCCCTAGCCAAATAGCTAGAGCTTCACACAACTGAAATACTACAGGCTTGCTAGGATCAGGTTACAAGTGATATTTCACAGCCATGATTAAACACACTTAGTTGGAACAGTGTAGAGGTGGCTCATTCTTACAGTAACAAGGTCACAACCTGATAACGGGGAGAAACCTGTCACACAGGAGAGCATCTCCTACCTACTGCAGTAAAATGTTAATGTAGGCATATTTCAGAGCCCAGGCTTATAGATCTGTGCTGATGCTATGACGAATCATCTTGAGATCTCTGCCCTGTTATGCTCTCAAAACCAGGACCACTATATAAAGCACCGAGGTGATTATCTGGAAGAGAGGGGCATGCACAGAGTTGGTTGCAGCAGAAGGGCCTGAGAAAAACAGGCTATTTCCATTCCTTTAGGAATTCAACAAGTGCATGCCACAATTCCCCAGCCATTCTCCTATCCCACCAGCTCTTGCACTTTCCTCACACAAGTCCTGTGTGCAAACCTGCTTTGTGATACTGCAACACCATAGGTCCAGCAGTCTCATAGGCACACAGCACCTAACCTGGAGCGCACACGGGTAAAGCTTGGCATAATTTCTGAAGGGAGGACAGTCTTTCTTCTTTGAATAATGAACCTCCTGTTTTCTTTTTAATCCTTCACCAGGCTGCATCATATGTTGCTATAGATAGAGATAGTAATTATAAATGAAGGAGCATAGTAAAGTAGAGAACAGAGATTATGAAATGAAAAAGATTATGAAATTTAATATACTATGTTAAAGTATTGTCAAAGCCTCAATGATATATTATACCAATAACATACCAATAATAAAGGATTAAGTAGGGAAATATTATTTAGGAAGAAAAAAAACCCAGAAGACAATCTCCTTCATGTTTGCCTAATGAGGTCTTGTAAAATGTAAAGGTTATTCCAGAAGCCATGAGTTACAAAATTCATAAAACTCATACTAGAAATGCTTTTTTTTTTAATTATTATTAATGAAAGGAACAACCAGAGACACCAACAGTATATCCTGTAGAGACAAACTCAACTAATATCTGTTCCTAACATTTTCATATGCTATGACTTGCAAAGAGAAATTCCCTTGTACAGTGGGGCTGCACTAACCTCACTTTGCTACTAGCTGTATAGGAACTCATGACCTGTTTTTCAAGGGCGCCTGTTAGGACTGGACAGAAATCAGGTCATTTGCTACAGAGATGAGATTTGAACAGTGGCTTTAAAAAGCCTAAACAGTTCAAACTGGCAGTTAAACCAGCTGAACACACATGTGCCTTCAAAATATGATGCAACTTTGCAATTAACTTTTACTTACCAAAGACATAGACCTATCAGGTGGTCCACAGTTTACGTGCACGCTCACTGGAGTGCTAGCCCGGATGTCAATAGGAGTTGTATCCTTGGGTTCTTGATGTTCTGGGACAGGCTCATACAAGCTGTCCATTGAGCCCTCCTAAAACATATTTAAACAGCTTTTGAAAGATGAACACTTGTAAACACATTAAAATAATAGCAATTAAAAAAGCAAGTAGTTGTGATTTACGAAATAGAGAGTGATTTTGCTCCCCTGTCTTTTGAAATAATTTATTGACTTCTTTCTTTAAAAAGCATATAGAAACGGATTATAGTAAGTACTCAAATGCTAGAGTTCACAGTATCGTGTCTTTGATTCCATAGCTTGGCAGGGGTAAAGCTGAGGGTACAGGAAAAATGAACGTTATCTTCTCAGAAGGAGTAAAATCACATGTATATCTCCACCTGAACACTATGTGAAAATTCCTGTAAAAACTATGAAAACTATAAACAATTAAAATTTCTATATAAACTATAAAAATGTTTTATAGTTAGTACTTCTTTATGAGAAAAATGTTAATTTGATGCAGAAAAGTAACCCTATTCTCTGGAAATAAACAGAAACAATTCTGCCAGCTCCCAGAATTTGAGCCATGATTTAGGCTCTCAAAATTATGAGAATGGCTAGAATTAAAAATAAATTCCATTTGTATTCAAATTTTTTAACTCATGTTATAATGCACATGTAAGAGGGTTCTTTTTCTCCAACCACCAAGAATATAAACATTTTAACAGAAACTAAGATTTTCACATTTATCCCACTGTTCCAAGAGCCAGGATTACATATACATACCACCATTCCATAATTCAGGAGTTAAATGAAAGCAGATGGCAAAACTAAACATGCTCTATCTAATGATCCTAGAGTTTAGCTGTTGCCACTTTGATCTGCACCGAACATTTTCCCAATGAATTTTGATTACTGATTTTAACTGCATTAATTAAGGAATAAATCAAATTTATAGCAGTGTGACATACAGCTTAGCAACACCATTGAAATTAACATGGTATATTATTATTTAAAAGCATTTGTTCCTCTAGTAGAGAACATAAACACAGATGTATATTTGAAGTTATATTGTTAATACGTAAAGATTTACAGGCAATATTATTGAAACAGCAGCTCAAAGCCATGACTAATTTTTTCAGCCACAGTGTTTACGTATGGACCTTTATTTGCTTCAGTCTACTAGAGTCTTCATAAGCCAAGATAAATATTGTGGGAGAAATATTACAAACCGAACCTCCTGAAAATGCTCATGTTATATAGTGGTGTTTATTCTAGGAACTAATGAGTTAATGCTTCCTGGGAAAGTGGTGCATGGCTTATGAAGCACACTACACATGGCTTGTGCTCCTAACAGACAACTGCGCCTGTCTATTCATAAGAACGGTGTTTTTTCTTACTGTAACTATGTTGCCATGTAGCAATGATGGTTCAGGCTCCCAGTCTGAAGTTGTTGATTGAGCATTTCTAGACAAAAATGATGAGTATAAAACCTTATTACATACTTCTGTGATTCCACAATGTAAAATGTAACCATATATTTCTCCCCAGATTGGGAATAGTAGAGGACTTTGGTGAAGAGAGTATTTAATTAAGAGATGGAAGCATAAAAGAGAGCTCATGTTAAAGAGAGGGCATGAGAAAGAGAAAGAGGGAAAAGAGAGGGTGAGGAAGAATGAAAGGAGGGAGAAGGGGGAGAGTAAGAAAAGAGAAAAAGAAAACAGAAAGAGATCAATAAAAATATGTAAAAGGAGATAAGGGGGGAGGGAAGAGCAAGAGTAAGAGAGGGAAAAGAGATAAGGAGAGAGAAGAGGAGAGAAGCAACAAGAAAGCATATGGGTGAGCATGTGAGAATGGGTGCTCGGGAAGGTAAAGAGGGAGAGGGTGAGAAAGGTCATACAAGAAAGAAAGTTCATGTGAAAAAGGTGGAGTTCAAGGGAGTGAGAAAGGACAGGTGTGTAAGAAAAGCAAGTATGCAGAAAAAGAGCAAGTGCATGTGAAAGAGAGGGAGGACATGAGAAATAGGAAGCATGTGAATAGTAATGAGGGCATGGGAAAGAGAATGCATGAAGGAAGTGGAGCACATGAGAAGGCATGAGGGCACACGAGAAAGAACACAAGAAAACCTGAGTGCACAAGGAAGAATAAGCGCACAGAAGAGTGGGTGAAGAAGAGAAAGAAAGACAAGATAGGAAGGAAGAGAGAGAGACTGTGTGAAAGCAAGTGAGAGTGAGAAAGGGCAAGAAAGAGAGCATGAAAAAGATACTAAGTAAGAAAGAGAAAGCTTGCCTGAGGAAGAATGAGCATAAGGGCATAGGAAAGGGTGTGAGTGCATAAGGAAGCATGTGAGTGTGTGAGATGGGGAAGAAGTGCATGGGAAATAGCAAGTGCATGTGAGGAAGAACCAGGGAATGAGAAAGAGTGAGGGCACCAAAAAGAGCAAGGGCACAGAAAGAGTGAGGGTGTGAGAAAGGGAGGGCACTCAAGAAAGAGAATGCACAGAAAGAGTGTGAGCACAGACAAGAAAGTGAGCAAGAGGTCAAAGGCATGAGAAAGAATGAGTACATGTGTGCAGGAGTATGTGAGAAAGACCACACTAGGAAGAGGGAAATAAGGCATAAGAAGGAGAATGTGTGGGAAGGTGTGAGAAAGAGAAGGCATGAAGAAGAAAGTAAGCATGAGGGCATGGGAAAGACCAAGTGCATGGTTGCAGGAAAGGCCACAAGGTTGCCAGGAGTGCAAAGTTGTGAAAGAGAAAGTGAAGGTGCAACAAAGAGACCAGGCATGAGAAAGAGAACTAGGGCATGAGAAAAGGAGTGGACATGAGAAAGAGTGTACCGATACCCAGAAAGAGCAAATATGCAAGGGAATGTCAGCATGAATTATAAAAGAGTGTGAGCAGGACAGAAAGAGAGGGAAAGAGAGAGGGTGAGAGACAAGGAGCAAGAAAGCAAGAAAGAGCAAAAGCTAAATAAAACAAGAAAGGGTGAGAGAGAAAGAGGGAAGGCAAGACCGAGAGAGAGAGAAAGAACATGTGAGAAAGAGTGCTAAAGAAGAGGGGAGAGAAAGAGTGCATGAGAAAGATACCCCCATGTGAGAAACCGTGAGTGTGAGGGCATGGGAAGGGGTGGGCACAAGAGAGGAAGGCATGAGGGTGAGATAGAGCACAAGGGTGGGATAAAGCACATAAGCATGTGAGAGTGTGGTGGCATGAGAAAAGGTAAGCATGTGCAAGGAAGAATGAGGGTGCGAGAAAGAGAGGGGGCACAAAAGAAGCAAGGCCACGAGAAAGGAGAGCACTCCAGAAAGGGAATGTGCAACAAATAAAGAGGGAGACAGCACAGGCGAGGGGGGCGCAGGAGAAGGGGGCAGAAAGATGGAGTGAAAAAGCAAGGATGAGGGTGTGAAAAGGATCAAGCACAAGGTTGTGAGAAGGGGTGTGAGGGCACAAGAATGTGAGAGTGTGAGAAAAATCAGGAGCATAAGAAAAGGAGAGTGCATGAGAAAGTATGCCTGCATGCAAGAAAAGGTGAGCATATGAGAAAGTACATGAGAGAGAATGAAAAAGCAGATACCACTGAAAACGAGAGCAAGCACACATGAGAGGGAACACTCACAAAACAGACTACTCATGTGAGAAGGAGCAAGCGTGAGGGCACAGGAAAGGGTGTGAGCAAGGAAGGGTAGGCTTGAGGGCCAGAAAGCATGACAGTACAAGAAAACAAGCATACAGGGAACAACAGTGTGAGAAAGGCAAGGGCATGAGAAAGGGAAAGTGGTTGAGAAAGGAAGTGTGCAAAATAGTGCAAGCGTGTGTAAGCAAGGGTGCAAGAAAGTGCATATGTGAGAGAATGACAAGAGTCAAGAAAAAGGGAGGAAGAGAGAGAATGTGAGAGAAAGTGTGCTGGGAAAAGATGGCATGCAAAAGAAAAAGCAGACACAAGGAAGCAAGCATGAGGGCATGAGAAAAATGGTGTGCGAGGGTGCAAGAAAGGGTGTGAGGTCACAAGAAAGGCATGATTGTGTCAGAAAGGAAAAACTGCTAGAAGAAAAGATGTGATGGTCAGAGAAAAAGAGCAGGCCCAGCAAAGTAAATGTGAGTGAGAGAGTGCCCATGAGAGAAAAACAGGGGAATCCGAGAATGGAAGAACAAGAGAGGGAGGGTAAGAATGAGAGCAAGGGGAAGAGTGGGAGAGATCATGAGACCGTTTAGAAAGGGGGAGAGAGATGACATGAGAGGTGCAGAGAGTATATGTGAGAAAGAGATGGTACGTGAAAGAGATTACACAAGAAAAAGAAAGTGTGTGTAAGAAAGTGAGCATGTGGGAACGAGAAACAGTGATGTGAGAAAAGGGATGGGGTCATGAGAATGGGGGGGAAGGTGCAAGAGAGTGCAAGGCCACAAGACAGATTGGGTATGAGAAAGGGAGTGAGCATGAGAAAGAACAAGATAACTTGTGAGAAAGAGCATGCATGTGAGAAACATGTATGCAAGGTAGAAAGTGAATGCTTGTGATAAAGAGCTCTCGAGAAAGAGGGAGAAAAAGTGCAAGAAAGTAAGTATGAGGGCACGAGAATGAATGACCATGAAGTCTCAAGAAAAGGAACAAGGGCATGAGAAAGGGCATGGGGTGCAACAAAGAAAGTGAGATGATGAGAAGAAGAGCAAGTGTGTGAAAGAGCAAGACCATGTGTAAGAAAGAGCAGGCACAGTAAGATGTGGCTACGAGGGCACAGGAAAAAGACTTAACATGTGAGAAAGAACAAGTGTGCAAGAAAGAGTTTGAGTGTGTGAGAAAGATGTCAAGAAAGAGATAGCATCTGAAAGAGAGTCAAGAATGAGGAAGAACAAAAGGGAAGAGGAAGAAAGAGGGAGAGGGAGAACAGGGTGGGGAGATAAAGCTCAAAAAGAGATTGAAAGGCTCCACCAGAAAACAAGAGAGAGAGTATAGCAGGAGAGAAGGCATGCATGAGAAAATGAGTGTGAGAGCATAAGAACAAGGATAAGGTTGAGAGAAAGGGTGTGAGGTCACAAGAAAGGGGATAAGGTCATGAGAATGGGGCTTGTCAGAAAAGGAGTAAGGATGTGAAAAAAAAGAACAGATTGAGAGAAAGGGAGCAAGCACAGGAAGCAGCATTATCAGCTGAGAGACTGAGCAAGTGCATGAAAGAGAGAGAGACACTCCAAGAATGAAAGCTCTAAAGAAAGAGAGAGCTAGAGCTTGCATGAGAAAGAGTCGGCATGAGAAAGGATGGGTGTGATAGCACAGGAGAAAGAGCCAGCACACAAGAAATAAGGGAGAGCAAGCATGCAAGGAAGAGCAAGCTTGCTAGAACGGGGAAGAAAAAAAAATAAAAAAAATAAAAGGGGGGCTCAAGAAATGGACTTAAAGAACGACTACATTAAAGCGTGCTAGTGCTAGAGATGGGGAGACAAAGCGGGAAACAACAAGGGAGAAAATAATATGAAGAGAGGGAAAGAAAGAGAAGGATGAAGTGAGAAGAGGGTGAAGAGGGAGAGAAGGTGTAAGAGACAGAAAGAGGAGGGGAGCACGGCAGAAAATGAGGGCGTATGAATGTGAGAGGCAGGGATTGTGAGGGAGACAGAGTGCACTAGCAAGACACAGTGTTTAGGAAATAAGTGGTGTGAGAAAGAAAACAAGCACAAACGCAAAAGAAAGCAAGAGCAATTTTGCAAGAAAGGGTGCAAGTTCATGAGAAAGAGAGTAACATTACAGGAATGGGGGCATGGCCATGAGAAAGGGTATAAGAGAATGAAAAGGGGTGCCTTGGTGCAAGAAAGAGCCCGGAATAAGACAGCAAGCAAGCAAGGAAAAGCATGATGTGTGATAAAGAGCCAGTGCACATGAGAAAGTGCATGTGTGCATGTGAGAAAGCGATAGCGAGTTAGAGAGAGGGACAACTCATGGAACAGAAAGAGACGAAAAAAGAGGAGTATAGAGAGGAGGAGACAAGGATATAGCAAATTAAAGAGAAAGGGGGGGAAGAGAAAGAAGGAGTGAGATGGAGAAAGAGAGAACTCAAGAAAGAGGGAGTGTGTGCAAGAAGCCGGGAGACTGCGAAAAGGAGAGAGAACATGCACATAAAAAGAGTGAGTGCAAGGGCACGAGAAAGAGAGTGGGGTTGCAAGGAAGGGCATGAAGGTGCAAGATAAGGTGTGAGGAAGAGCATGGATGTGAGAAAGAGCGTGGCCACAAAAAAGAATATGATCACTTGCAAGAAAAAGCAAGGATGCACCCAGAAGAAAGATAAAGAGGGAGAGAGGGAGAAAGGGATAGAGTGAGAGACCATGCAAGAAGGGGTGGGGGGTGGGGGAGCAAGAAACAGGGAAAGAGGTGGCACAAGAGAGAAAGTGCATGTGAGAAAGCTAGTGTGAGGTGTGAGTAAGAAAGAGCAAACCTCAGTTTGGTGAGAAATGGCACAACGGCTTGTATCAGCACTAGTAGTGGCCAGCAGGACACACAGCCCCTGTGCTGGTTTTGGCTGGGGTAGAGTTAATTTCCTTCATAGCTAGTATGGGCTATGCTTTGGATTTGTGGTGAAAACAGTGTCGATAATACAGAAAAGTTTTTGTTATTCCTGAGTAGTGCTTACACAGAGGCTCTTCACCCCACCCCACCAACAAGTAGGCTTGAGGTGCACAAGGACTTGGGACGGGACACAGCTGGGACAGCTGACCCCAGCTGACCCAATGGATATTCCACACCGCATGATGTCATGCTCAGCATATAAGGCTGTGAGGAGGAGGGCAGAGGGGCGCGTTCAGAGTTGCTTGTAACTGCTGTGTGTGATGGAGCCCTGCTTTCCTGGAGATGGCTGAACACCTGCCTGCCCATGGGAAGTGGAGAATGAATACCTTGTTTTGCCGTGCTTGTGTGTGTGGCTTTTCCTTTACTTATTAATCTGCCTTTAGCTCAACCCACAAGTTTTCACACTTTTACTCTTGTGATTCTCTCCCTCATCCCACTGGGGTGGGGAAGTGAGAGGGTGGCTGGGTGGTGTTTAGCTGCCAGCTGGGGTTAAACAGCAACGACCCCTGTACTCATCACTGAGAGGCTGCACCTTGAATGCTGGGTTCCGTTTTAGGCCCCTCACTACAAGAAAGACATTGAGGTGCTGGAGCATGTCCAGAGAGTAACAAAGCTCATGAAGGGTCTAGAGATCAAGTCTTACGAGGAGCAGCTGAGGGAACTGAGGTTGTTTTGTCTGGAGAGGAGGAGGCTCCTGGGGACCTTTTTGCTCTCTACAACTACCTGAAAGGAGGCTGTAGGCAGGTGGGGGTCGGTCTCTTCTCCCAGAACACTAGCAACAGGATGACAGGAAACTGCCTCAAGTTACCAGCAGAGGTTTAGATTGGATATTAGGGGAAAAAATCTTCACCAAAAGGGCTATCAAGCATTGGAACAGGCTGCCCAGGGAGGTGGTGGAATCACCAACCCTGGAGGTGTTTGGAAGATACGTAGACGTGGCATCTAGAGACATGGTTTAATGGTGGACTTGGCAGTGTTAGGTTTACAGTTGTATTCAATAATTTTGAGGGTCTTTTCCAACCTAAATTATTCTTTGATTCTCCAAAATAGTGCACAATCAAGAGAAAGGGCATGAGGGCATGAGAATAAGCATGCATGACAAAAAACGAGCATGCACAAGAAAGAATGCACATGACAGGAAAAGGGAAAAGGAGAGAGAGGAGTAACACAGAGAAAGAGGGAAAAGGGATAAAACAGGAGGAAGAAATGGAGAGAGAGAGAGAATAGACTGAGCATGAAAGTAGGGAAAAGGGTGGATACAAAAGAAAACAGGGAAAAGTGTGCAATATTTATGAATATGTGAGAAAATGCAAGTGCAGAAAAGAGAGTAAGCACATGAGAAAGCAAGAGAATGAGAAGGTGAGAGCACTTGAGAAAGGGAGTGCACAAGAAAGCATGAGTGTATAGAGGAAAGGGAACACACAAGGAAGAGAGTGAGGGTGTTAGCAAGTAAGAAAAGGAAGGAGGGGGTGACCAAGGAAGAGAGAGTGAAAGCATGCATGAGAGGTGAAAAAAAAGGAACAATGCAAGAAATAATGTGTACCTGAGAAAGCAAGCATGAAGTTGTGAGAAAGACTGAATGTTAGGTTGCAAGAAAGGATGTCAGGTTGTTAGGGTGCGAGCTTGTGAGAAAGGATATGAGGTTGCATGAAAAGGCAGTGTTATGAGAAAGGGTGTGAGGCTGCAAGAAAAATTGTGAAGATGTAAGAAAAAGAGTGTGCTCAAGGATGTGAGAGTGGGGGTGTGTGTGGGGTGTATGCAGAGACAGAGATATCTAAAGGGTGAGAAAGCACCTGTTCAAGAAAAGATGAGAGCTCATACGATTAAAGAGAGAGTACTGGAAAAGAGATTGCATGAAGAGAGAGGTGACATGAAAAATTGCGTGCAAGGGCATGAGTAAGTCACAAAAAAGGGAACAAGGTTGTAAGAAATGGGGTGGGGACATGAGAAAGGGCATAAGAAAGGGAGTAAGGGTGCAAGAAAGAGTAACTGAGAAAAAGTAAGCACATGAGAGTGCATGTGAGAATGAGAGACAGTGAGAGCAACAGCAAGGAAGAACTAGATAGAGAAAGAGCAAAGGGAGGAGACAGAACTTTTAAGAAAGCATTCCGGAAGAGGGGAGAGAGACAGGGTGTGGGGAAAATACAGAGTTGGTACAAGAGAAGTGAGAGAGCACCAAGAAAAGCTCATGCAAGAATCCAACCAGAGGTATGTCAGAAAGAGCACAGGGTCACAAGAAAGGGCATGAAGTTGTGAAGACAGCAAGGGCACAAGACATGGAACAGGTGCACCAGCATGTGAGAAGGAGTGAGCATGTGCATGAGAGAAAGGATGGTTGAAAGACAGATGGAAGAAGGCAAAGAAGGAGGGCAGAGGGAAGGTAGGGGGGAAGCGGGAGAGAAAAAGAGGAAGAGAAGGGGAAAGACAGCATGTGAATAGGAGTGCGCAGGAAGGAAAAGCATGGGAGGAGAAAAAGAAAACGTGTAATAAAGTGATGGTGTGATAGAGTGAGAACAGTCACAAGAAAGTATGCAAAGTAACAGGAAAGAGGTGTGAGAAAACACAGGCATCAGAAAGGTGCAAGAAGGGGAGCAGAAAAAGCAAATTCATGTTAAAGAATGCATAGACGGTGAAAGAGAAAGGGCAGGCATGCAAGGGAGATAGATAAAGCACATGTGAGAAAGAGCGGGTGTGAAGGTGCAAGAGACAGTGGGCAGGAGAAAGGGCATGGGTGCACAAAGGCATGAGCGCGTGAGAGCAAGCATGTGCAACAAAGTATGCGAGAAAGAGCTAAAGCATGAGAAAGGCAAATTGTGTGTGAGAAAGGGAGAGGAAGAGTGAGGGATAGAGTGCAAGAGAAAGACTGAGAAGGGTCATAAGAAACAGCATGTAAGAAAACATGCCAGAGAGAGTGCCACCAAAAGGGAACATGGGAATGAGAGCCTGGGCAATACAAAGAGCAAGCACAAGGGCACAAGAAAGGTGGGCTCCAGAAAAGGCAAAGGTGTGGGAAAGAGTGAGGGAACAGGAAAGAGTGCATGAGAGAGCAGGCTCAAGTAAGAGCAGGCATAAGAAAGAGTGAGTGCACATGAGAGGTGCAGAAGAGGACGGTCAAAAGTGAGTAAGGGAGTGCAAGAAAGGAAGTGTGCTCAAGAAAGCACAAAAAAGTGAGAAACAGAGCACCCAACAAAGAAAAAGCACACCTTCACTTTATGAAATAGTTTTATTTGATGACTGGTTTTATACTTTGTAGGCATATATATCGCTTGAAGGAGGGAAATATTGAAGGAAATAACTCCTTCAGGGCAACCCAAAGTATTTAAATGAAAATGAATTATTCTTGCTTCTTTTTTGTTGTTGTTGTTGTTGTTGTTGTTGTTGTTGTTGTTTTGTTAGGTTTCTTTTTATACCAAAAAAGGCAATTTCAGTAGTTTTCCATTTCACACATCAACTCTTTAGTAGTCCTGAGCACACTAAACATCACAGAGCAATATAAGAGACAGCAGAAGAAAACTAAATCCTGGAGTAGTTAGTACATTTCCTTTCTCCTACATGGGATGAGAAAGCCTTTTGAAGCCCTTTGCACCAGAAGAGAAAAGATCCTAGTTCAGATCTAGAAGGAACTAATTGTAGCTCTTTTCTTTGCATATTATTATCATGGCATGAGAGACTATATCGATCATAAGGCAGAGAGAGGAGCATTTAGTAATGCAGTCAGGTCATTCTCCAGCTCAGCATTTAAATGTGAACTCTGGTGTATGATGGGATGATAGCAATCCAGCTAAAATAAACAAGGAGTATATGAAGATTATTACATGGGAAGTACTACAAAGCTCAACCTCTTAGATCTTTTCTACTAACACTACACTTTAGATGATGGTCTTTCCACATTCAGGTAATCATTCTTTGTTAAAACACGTGGTTTTAGGTCAGATCTATTTCTAAGTAACATCACTTCCCAATAGCCATAGCAGCATTAGCATCTTTCCATTTACTCTATGGTTTCTTTAACATTTGGAAGCTTCATCTAATTAATAATTTATCTACTACACTGCTTTTATTAATACTTATTTTCTCTGCATCTTGCATGATAGAAACATTAGTTTTTAGTGCCAGAGGCTGTTTCAGTTTATAACATTAGATGTAATACATTTTACATTGTACTGTCAGCACATCTTTAAATGAGCTCTAAAAATAAAATATATAACTAGTTCAATGACTGGAAGTCACTAAGGCGATTAGACTTTCACTTGGTACTTTAAGTTTTACTAGCAAAAGTGGTGTTTAGCAAGCTACCATATGGAAGAAAAATAGGCAAATGCAAGGGATCTTATTTGGCTTAAACCCTAAGATCAGTGGTCAATTTGAATAACTAATCTGAGTGACCCCATGATTAGGAGTGCTGTGTCCTTTCCCTACTGCCCTTCTTACACAGGTCTCTGATAAACAAGATGCTGGCACTTAAGTGTCTGAAATTGTTCCCTGTCTTCATTAGTTCCATTACTAATGCCACTGCTCACTGCCAAAGAAGGTAGGACCTAGTCTTTAAGTATTTCCTTGTGTGAAGTCTTTCGTGCCCCTCACATCCTTCTTACAGAAACTTTACTGAAATTCAGTTTTTCTTTGCAACAGAAATATATGTGGTTGCATCAATCTTAGTAAATAAAGAAGAATGAACCAGAGCACTGTAATGTGATCATCTGCACTAGTGCCCCCTGCCAGAACAGTCCCTGGCCCACACTTGTCTGAAGTCAACTAACAGACATCCAAACAGCTCCTTGGCACAGTTGTTAAAACACCATCAAAACTGTACTTGACAGGCAGGTTGCATGCAGTTGCCTTGGTTTGGAGGGTTTGCTAGAACAGACTCAGGTGCTTGTGTGCCAAGGAGGCTCAATGCCTGGACATGTTCCTGGATGTGTGTGCGTTTTTAATGGGAGTCTCTGTAGAGAAATGTGTGAAAAGTCTGTTATTTGGGCTGAGTGTACAACCATGGTCAAAGATGGCCCCATCTAAGGAGACACTTCTGCTTCCAGGAGTAAATGCTACAAGACAAGCAAAAGTATACCCTGCCAGACAAGAGAATAACTCAGGACAGGATCAACTGGTAGTGTTCCAGGTGAATTGTTGCTAACCCTCAATACTGGAGAGTTGATTCAGGAAAATAATCTAAGGAAAATATTCTACCTTAACTAAAGAACTTCATGCTCAATAATATCTATTTCTCAGATTTGTGGGATGTTGCTATTTATTAGGCAGCGTATCAAAACAGATGGTTTGGCAACATAATTTCTTGCAATGCATACAGAAGCTGTGCTTGATCTGGGTACCTCTCCATATATTGTCCATAATACAAACAGTATTGTTTTTATTTAATTGTCTGACATGCTAAGCACCATAAGATGGAAAAGACACAGCAAATTCAGAGTCTAAGGTTGAAATTTTAATGTAATTTGTCTGCAAAAGAAGGGACATTTATCCTTTTGATCATTTTGTAAATGGAAAAGGGACACAAGGGTTTGAAGGCAAATCTAATTTGCCTGCAAATCCCTTGAGACCAAGGCAAAAAAATGCGTCTGATGCAAAATTAATCTCAGTTGAGAAGCCAAACCATTCTGATGTCAACTCAGGACACAAAGTGCTGCTGAGGAAACACCCCATGCTGGAGCACTCACACGAGGAGATCAAAGGGCTCTCAGGCGGCAACAGGTTGCAGGAATCTCTGTCTGCCTCCCTGGGAAAAGCAGAGTCTAGTCCAGACTCCAAAGCCCTTACAACCATCTTGCGACTCATATCTTCAGCCTCCATGTCACCACTTGCTAGACTGGCCCATAATATTGTGTCTGTCATGCCAAAAATATGCCTTTTATGGACACGTATGGAAGCAAACCCACAGAGAGTCAAATCTGACAGCAGAAACTGATGTTCCTTTAACGACCACAGTGTGCCACCACTTTGGATCAGCCAGAAGTCTGGTTCTACTCTGTTTTTAAAGAGAATATCCTTGTAATTCCCTCAAGTTGTAGTTTACTTCAACTGCAATACTCCATAGGGTTGAAAACTGTTGTCTGAACTATAAAATAACATAATTTGAAAATATATGTACACACACACGTACACACAAACATACACTCATTACAGCCTGAAATCTTGTCAGTCAGTCTACGTGAGGAACATACTTCCATGAGAATACTATTTTTTGGGGCAGCTTTTTTTATTCTGTCTGCCAATAGTCTAAACTCTTCGTTGGTTTCAGGTTTAGCAGTTACTCTAGAAGTGCAGTTGATGTAAATCAGCAGCGATTTCATCAGTGACTATTCACATCTACAAAGGAACTGGCTCCTCTAGTGTCTTTAAAAGTTGTCTTTAAACCCTAATTATTTTATTGCTGTGCATTACTTCTGAATTGACTCTCTTGAAGAGAAAAATATCCTTATATTGATACTTCAACCATTTTGTTGCTAGCCTTTTCACAGTCACAGGACAACAGAGTGAAAGTACCTAGGGTACATACTTGGATCACTAGCTCATTTCCAAGCTAGACAATCTGATTACAGAAAGCAACTGCACTGTGTCACATCCATAGAGAGGGCTGCACAGGGCTCTGCATTTTATGAAATGCTTTAGTGACCTATGAATTATCTTTAGATCTTGATAACTTGTGAGGTGTTTTGCTAGGTGCTCAAAAGATTACCAAAGCCAACAGAATGGCTCCCACGGAAAGCTTGTAAAGAACAGAGGTTATCTTCTTAGCAACAATCTTTAAACAGAACTAATTATTTCATTACAGAAACTATCATGGCACTAGCTTTCACTTGTCTGCACCATCCATTATTACTGCAGCCATTATCTCTCTCACAGAAACTCCAGCTGCTGCATACCTGGCTTAACAGAGAAACTGTAACTTGACCGACTGCCACCCACACAATCTACCTCATGTTTTGTTCAAATGCTGATTTCTCAACTGATACAAGGCTCAACACCTTTTTGAAAAGCAAACTACATACATGGAAAGCAAGAAGCTGCCCCGATGGAACAATGAAATACTGGTAGACCTGTTCTTTCCCAAAGAATTTCAGAAATCAGTATTTTCAAGCTGTTACCGATTGTACCAGAAAGTTATAGTTAACTTAGAAGAAATACACATGTATTGACATGAAACTACGATCAAAAGTGTCGTTGAATTCTCAGGGATTTTTTTGGGGTTTTTTTTTTTTTGTGAGTGACCCTTGTCACAGAATCCTAAAATACCGCTGCATTTTACTCTAAGTACTCCAAAGCAGCTTTTAATCCTTGTGATCTCAAGAACACCAGTACTCTGCACTAAGATAGCATTAGCAATCAGGAACAACAGTTTACACAAAGCAGCTCCCTTATTTGAATTTGTGTCAGTGCAGTTTGAATAATGGTTTTTATTGTTCTTTCTAAACATATGGGGAAGATATACTAAACATCTGGACAAAAGATGAAAAACGGGCTGACAGATCTACTGTGCTGTGTAAATACAGCAAATACACTCATCTAATTACCGTTACTAATACTGAGCATTGGCATTGGCAGATGGTTAAGCTTTGAAAACAGAAAGAGTTTCAGTGGATTTCCTATCCTGATAAACCTGTTCGTTCTGACCAGTTGCCTTGGGGCAAGGGAAGTGAGTGAGGGGGAAGGAGAGAAAGTGAAAAAAACACTGAAGAGGGTCTTAAATCAGTTCCTCTGCCTGTGAGTAAATATTGCCATATGAGTGGGCTAGCCCTGATGACTATATATTCATTCTTGGCTAAGAGAAAACTAATGCTTCAAAGTTTTAGCAGTTCTCTTACACTACTTAAGGAAAACAGATACTATTATCTCAAAAAAATGAGCTTAAAGCAATTTATAGCATACATATATTTAGTAATTATAACATATACATGAGTCATTTTACTGTGCTCGGGTCAAATGCCTCATGTTTAAATCTGCATGTTTTTGTAATAGTCACAGATAGTACACAGTATATGCTTTTTGCTTAATCTTATTTTCACTGAATCATATTTTGCCATGTACAATTTCTCATACATAAACTCTTTTGTCTATGCTAGAAAGACTCACTGTTGCTACACAACCTTGCACAGTTTGAGATATAACACCTTGATTTTTTTTCATCCAAACACACCCACCAGTTCAGTTTATCAACTCAGCAACCCACTAAATAAAAACATATGTGTGTACACTTACCAGAGAAAAACAGAATAGATTCATGTTGGTATTGTGATCCCCTCCAGCACCCCAAAATTCTGCTCCACAAACTCCTGCCGCACAATGCAGCTCCTCCTTGCTCTCCCAGCTGTTTGTACATTTCTCCCTGGAGATTACTGCAAGATAAAATCCCTGCAATAATCCATTGGATTCAAAGCCCATTATCAAATGAGACAGGCTTCCCCAGGACAGTACAAACTGTTTTCTGAATTAAAGAGCAATGTTTACCAACAAAACAAAAACATGGTCTGAATGATTATGATGGACTCAGGAAATGCTCTCTTACAGGCTGTTTTTTCTAATTCGTTTATTAACTAATAGAAATAATTAATTTTTTTTCTACCTAAAGCCACAGGAACATATAGCTAACTCCAAGGCAAATATTCTCAGTTTACTCAGGTTATCAAAAGACACACAGAAATTCTTGGAAAATGCTGATTTTCTATACAGATGAAGTAATTTAGAAAATTCAGTAATTATTGTTGACTACATTTTGAAAGGAATCATCTTGCTTAGGGACCTTGGAAAAAAAACCCAACAACTGTGGGCCACAATCAAATTACTAAAAGAAAAAACCCAAACCCAAATGAAAACCTCACACCCTGGACCTGTACACTAAAGAACAATTACCAGACTGGTGTCTGACATGTTGACTGTTTGATGTTACAGATTAGGACTAAACCAATTTTGCTATTAGAAAACATGGCAAATTTGGAAATTAAAAAATTGAGAGCATTCAAAGCTGATCCATGGGTCGTAATGAGAGGTATTACAGTGTATATGGACAGGCAGATGAGGGATAACCAAACAGTAACCAATGTCACTAACTGGTATAAATCAGCAAAATTCCATCACTCATAGTGCAGAACAGTCTGAAGAAGAAACAATGCCAAAAGCACTGCGAGCCTCAAAATGTTTCAGATTATGAAATACCTGAAATTAGGCTGGTTTTGGAATAATATTTCCTCCCAACCCACAATTAATTTCCCAGAGCCCTTAAGTGAATACTATTTTTTTATATGAACAAGCAGCAGCTGGTACCAAAGACATAAGCTGAAATACACCACAAATGGAGAGGTGGCATCGTTTTGTGATTAAGATCTTTTTTTCCTTTCTTTGGGCCCAGAGCTTCATACCTATAAATGTCAAACATCTCCTTCATTGCTCATACTTCTGACTATTTCAGTTTATTCTAGTGATTTTGCAGTTTGATCCTGTACCACAGTGAATTTGAAATGTCCATATTTTGGCAGAATAAATACATTTTAGCCTGTTAGTTTCTGCACTGAACAAAACCCAAACAAGGCTCACACAAAGGCACACCAACAAACACCAGAGGACAGATAAGTTCCAAGATTTTAAAAGGAAAAGGTTTTTAGTTTGCACTTTTCCTATTTACTGTGAAGTATATGAAAGTTTTTTTAAGGCTTTTCCCAGGCTTCCTTTTCACTAATAATTTCAGGTTGGTTTCACATATTAGAAAAACAGGGTTGGCTATGAAGAGCATCATGAAAAATATTGGTTTTTAGAAGCCAGTTAACCACAGACTTCTCATTAACTCCTACAAACTTGAGGGACACTAACAGATTTTGTCAATTGCCACCTAGTGACACTTTCCTAAAGTGATTATACAAAAATAGACATTTGAGAGGCCTAGCTTGCCACAGATGGGCATGCATTTGCCTTGTGCTTATTTGCTAGTTTCCTCATGAGGGAGGAAGTTCTTATCCTTCCTGTGCCTCAGGTTCTCCAGCTGGAAAAAGTGAAATAACAGCACAAACCTCATGTGCAAAGTACTATGAGGGTAATGAACAAAAGCACCTAGTCCTAGCTATGGAGAATTACCTTTTTTTCCTTCTTTCTTTCTCTCTCTCTTTTTTTTTTTTTTTTTTTTAATGCCTATTTAAAGTAATAGCTACCTGCAAAACTCCAGAAAGACTGAAGAGCTAGCAAAATGACAACATACAATAAGGAACCAATGCCTAAGTAACACAGGGGACATGTTTTCATTTAGATTGATTTAATTTCTTGATTTTGGATTGTAGCTTTTGAGGGGCTTTTGCTATGCATATTTACTCTGAAATTTTAGGAGGAAATTTCTTAATTTTATACCACAGGTCCTTGAGGTAAGAATAGCTAAGAAAGTACAGATCTTATACTAAGCTATTCAGTTTTCGTTGTGCTTGTATTTGTAGACATGCAGAAAAGAGAATAATTTAAGAAGAAAAACAAATGAAAATATAAAAAGCAGCCTGTATCTACAGTTACAGACATACACATATATGGCAAGTAACTATACAGGAAGGCAAAAATGCAGAGTTGTACAAGACAATCTCTTGTGAGCAGAAATAAATGCTCATCTGGAAACTTTCTAGGGCATTGAAACTCTTGTTTCAGTTGTTCTTGTTTCACCAGTTGGACAGGTGCAATTCATCACATCAGGCTTGGAATCTCACGAGCTAGGCACTATTCCATTGAAGTAAAATGTGAAAACCAAGAGGCAGGCTTTTCTCAAATACAGAGCTGGAGATTGAAACTGGGAGTCATACCGGTTTAGACTCTGTGGACGTGCCTGCTGAGTGCATGCCCCAGATGGCTTGTTTGACTTCCTTCATTCTCCCAGAGGCAGACCCTCAACATTCAATTGCTCTCATTTCATATCCTGCTGCATTCATCCTTTGTTTCCAGCTGTATCAGCTCTCTGCTTATATCTATACCGAAGGCATTATGGTGACAGCACTGGCTGAAAGTTATTCAAGTCAGGTTTAAGATATTCAGTTTAAATATCCTGCTCTAGAAACACAGAAATTTAACCTGCTCCGATTTCCATTCTTCTGGGCTAGTAGCTTTACAAGAAATACCCTTCAGTGAAGGCTTCAAGTGGGATCCCAAAGCACTGCTGCAGATATTTTGGATACAAGCCACTAAGATTAAAGACTGCAAAGTTATTATTGCATCTTTTTTAGTACTTACAGTGTTAAGACTCCTCTTATGAAAAGGTAGCATTTTAGACCTCTACTAATTCACTGATACAGCCGTCTATAAAGGTCAAGTTTGTTGATAGGCCTATGATGACATTACCTATGAGGTTCCAGACTAATGGGTAAATTACAAACTGTGAGGAAACATCTACTGTAATAATTAAATATTAGAGAATATTAATAATTAAAATTAAATTATTAAATTCTATTTTAATTAAAATAAGATGCAACAGTTTCTTTTTGGTTGATGAGGGTGAATAATATAAATAAAATTCTCAGCAAGAGTTCTTAATGCTACTAGATACCATAGCTGCCTGTGTACATAATTTGAGCTTTGAAAAAAAAACACCAGTATCTAAGTCTGAATGTAACATCAGTGTTATACCATCTATATACATTTTATCTGGTATAAATAGAGCAATTTGCAGCAACAGGAGCACAGCAGAACAGCAAACCTGCACTATAATGAGGGTGCAGAAATCAGTTTTACTAAACAGAAAACCCTTGAATCTTCACTTCCCAGCTGAGATCTTGCACTACTGTTATCGTTTGATTCTCTTTCTTTACTGCTACATAGTTTTTACATCCTTGGGCTGTACATCCTTGCAAGTAGTTCAAACACATTAAAAACCCCAAAATGCCCACAAATCAGGGCTTTCATATATAGGGGCTATCTATTCCTGCACAGTGAATAGACTTTGTAGCTAAGATCTCTAGCCATCCTTGGCCTTTTTAGGAGACTGGATTTCAGCTGTGTATTTACAGTAAGTGGCTACCCATAATCTAGCCTGGCATACAAGCAGTTAAGGTCGAGCCATGATTTGGGTACTCACAATTCAGCCTTGGCTCCAGGCTCCCAGTCCTATGATAGCCATTCTACTGGTGAAACTTCATCTGTCACTGGGAGAACTCACTAGGAGAGCTGTGCAGTTTGCAGATATCTTTGGTTTGCTGGACAAAGGAAAAAGAACATATTAGTAACTATTAACTTGGACACATTTCAGTACATCTGGAACTAATATTTACCCCTATTTTCTTCTCGTTTTCTTCCTCCCACAGGAAATCTATCCTTAAAGTAAATGTACATCTACTTCTCCTCTCATCATCATCTATTTGTCATCTGACCATCTTCATATAGATTTAAAACTAAGAGCAACAATGCTACTGCCTGATATAGCATGCGTTAAATATATAACTAATCATGTGTTAAGTGGTCACATTTCTCTATTCACTGTTCACTTTATTCTCTATTCACGCCACATAAAAGGCTGAACTATTGCTTCATCATGGCTCAAAGTAAACATAGTGTGTTGCTACTAGGCTTCACAGGCTATCCTGGTGGAAACTGAGAGATTTAGAAATTACATCAGAGGTCTCCCATTTCTTTGGAAAGGGTCTGCGTGTCTACTTTCTGCAAATGCCTACTCAATACACCACATATTCTCTCTCATGTGAAGGCAGCAATGTAGGAGGCACACTGGATAAAGACCCTACCTTATTTCATCTCCTGTTCACTTACAGTAGGCAGCTGGTAAGGCAGATCTGTGCAGAATGCTTTCCTTGTTGACCCACAGCCCACGACAGAGTGCTCTATGATAAGCTACTATTTCATTCTAGGAAACTGCTATTACAAAGCAAGTTTAACCTTTTCTGTCATGAACATCCCCTGAAAATACTTCAAATGGTAGAAAGCTCCATTTCAGACCACAAATACAATAGTGTCTCTGAGACAGAGCTACTAACATTTGATATTCCTGAATCAAACGTTCCAAACACTGGCTCTAAACTGCATCTACTTAATAGTTTGGAAAGGACCCATGAAGAGCCAGCTAAAAATCTGATTCTTAAAATGCTATTGATTTTTTTTTTCTTTTAGAATCTCCTTCAATTTAGAGACAGCCTCTTCATTTCCACCTTTTACATTCAGCAGCTAATTAAAAATTGGTAAGGAAGAAGCTTTGCAACCCACTCACCTCTGCCAAATTGCAGTATTCCATTCCTCCTTTGAAAAGACAATTTTACAGATGCAATGATCAGTTCAACACAGCAGCTTTTACACTTTTGCAACAAGGATTTGCAACAGAATTTAGCTTGGTTAAAGATTATTTTAAGCTCACTTCAGCATAAATAGCCACGACATTCACTTCAGCCCAGAAAATCAAGCAAATAAAGACAAGAGCAAATATTCCATAACTCAGAACCAAACAGGCAAGTAAAATGATTTCGCAGTTTCCAGAATCCCAGGGAAGGTCGGTGCCTATTAAAGTCACTTGCAAAATTCCCATCAAATTCAGCATAATCAGAATTTCATGCACCTTCTCTTGCTAACTGATCACTTTTAATCACAACATCATAAAAGCACATGAGGTTTCCCATACAATTCATTGTAACATTCACCCATACCCCAAAGCTAACATTCCTTCTAGGATAAATAATCGCATTGTTTTTTCCCTTGTCCCAGAAGATGTACTTTTTTTTTTTTCAGAGCAGTTACATTTTAATCAAAGGAAAAACTGCATCTCTGTTCTAGAGAGGAAATGTTTGTTTTCCTTCCTAAATGGAAGGACCAAATCCTCTGCTCTATAATTTTACTGAAACTCGGTGAATCTGGCCCACACATTCTTTGCCACTACCTAGCACTATACTGCAATTTAGAGTGAAAACTGCTAACATCTATCGTCAGGCCAATTTATGTATTATCAGACAAAACTGATGTCTACAGTGAATTATGGGTATAGGAGTCATTATCTTCCAGGAGCACCTTGAAAACGAGATGTCTAATCTCAATAATGTAAGTTTCCTGGTTAAATAAATCCCCTGTGCTTACTAATTCTATGCATTTATAGAAAAGATGTCACCCCCGACCTCCTTAGACTTTAAAAAACATTTTAAAGCCTCAAGGGGATTTGAAGCCTCATGAAACAGAATTGATTTCTGTACTTACTACTTAATATTCTTAATCACACAGTTCATGCGTTTTTGTTATGTAATGGATTGGGAAATTCAAAGAACCAGCCTGTTTTGCAAACATTTAGCTTCCCATCACCCCACTTCCCTTTTACTTTGATGGCTTCTTTTTTAATATCAAGATGGCAGTCTTATTAAGCACACCCTGCTTGAAACAGCTCCAAACAATTGACGCTGCCCTCTAAGTCTGTAGCAATCCAGGCCTCGTGTGTGATCATTTAAGAAAAGAACTTCAAAAAGCCAGCATTTTTCCAATTCACTCTGTGAGAAAGATTGCCTCTCCACTTTTGCCTATGAGAATTCAGGTTAAGGACTTCAGTCATCTATTTCATCCTTGAAAGCCTGATCCAAAGCTAAATGAAGCCAAAAGGAATCCATCTATCGATCTCAGCACTTCTGGCAAATTCAGAGTTCTACCAATTTGTATGCTAAGTTGGATACAGCCTGAGGACAATCTTTCTCACCTAACTTGCACCCACTACCTGTGGCCATAGGCACCCCAGTCCTGTTCCCACATCCCCTTTACCTCTGGGAGTACCCACAGATGGCTGCTGCCGGCACCGAGCTCCAAGCGACACAGAAAGAGCCAGCTGGCTCACACAGCCCCACGCAGCTGGCTGAGTAGCCTCTGAGCAGAAAGCGCTGGTTTATCCATACCACCATCTTACTTGCAGCTTTCTGCACTGGAGCTGGTTCCCAGCCAGCCAGTTCAGACTTCTGCCTATATCTGGAGACACAACACAAGATTAAAAATATTCTTCTGTCCTTCAGGAGTCTATGCTGAGACTGTTGGGTCCTTGTCTCTGCCCTCAATCTCTTACAAATCAGGAGTAACTCACAAGACAGCAAAGCCACAGTAACATCTAGAATTGAAAAACTAAAGCCTAACAGTTTCATTGGAGAAGTCCTGGCTTATGTTTTAATTTTCTTACCAAGTTTGTCCGAGTCTCACCTTTTAGAAAATCAAAATTAGGGAATCGGAAATTCCTCATTCAGTCTTCATACATCTCATGGATCCTTAGCTGATTTAGATATGTACCTGCTGCCCATGGCCTGTTCTTTCACTAATCATTCCAAATAAACTCTGCTGTACAAGCGCCACATTTTGACCACACTAATTTTATGTTAGACTCAGTAGCTTTTTTAAACCATCTTCCTGATAAAAAATAAATTCTTTTATACAACCAGAGAAGATCAGCATTCCATATCGGTTATACATTAAAAGCTATACAGCTGCTGTTGTGTCAGCTAAAGCTTTTCTCTAACACTCTGCAACTCAGGTTTCGATCTGTACTGTGAAATACAGTGATAAAACTTAATATTCTAGACCAGTTCTGAAATGTGAGTACCAATGCATCCAGGAAGTACAAAATTTGCTTAAAAGACAATGATCTAGACACTTCAGGGCTGCAAATGTAGCCATGAGCTGGAATCAACCACACAAAACAGTTCGAGTTCCAGCAAGTACTACATGCTGCTATGCAGAGCACTTCTTCCCACTTTACTGTTTTACATAGCTTAACAGCTCCACACTGTTTGGACAGCCCCTTAATATTCTTTGGAAGTTACTCGGAATAGACTCTTAGTTGGTAGGTGTTAGCAAATCTTCATATTTTTCATCTGAGTTATGCCAGCTCATCCAGTGTCATGAACCAGTTACGCCCACATAGCTAATTTTTGCGACACTGCTATTTTTTAGAGGCAAGGATACATCAAGTGATGCAATGGAAATTTGAGCTGTTTACATCCCTGTGCATGTGATGGCAGAGCCTCCAGCTTGGAGTGTCCTCGTTTTTGACTATCTGTGACCCTGCTATACTGTCTTACTGCCTCTCCATGTGTTACAGTGCTTTCCTTCGCTTCTACAAACATACCATGCCATGTGAGAGACAAAAGACAAACTGTATTTGCCTATTAGGGACTCTTTAAAAAGTCCTCATGCCCTATTGCAACTCATGCCTTTACGTACCTGCAAAATATGCCCTGTCTGTACCCACTATGACTGGCTTTCATTAAGGTAATCAAATATGCAGAAGAGTTTGATGTTAAGGGGAAGAAGTCTGTACACTGCTGTCAGGACATGTTGCAGGAACAACACATGGTATATCAGTGTGTTCTAAAATATTTAGGGAAAACAAAATTTAAATTTGATTATCACATTCCAGTAAAAAACTGCATCAGCTAAACACTGTCTGCACCAGTCACATTAAACCCAGGCTTATACAGTGGGAACTGTAGATGCCATCTGCAGCCCTAGAATAACCTTGGCAGCCTACCAGCACATATTCATTTCTGTGGAGAACAGCCTTGCTTGCTGTAGCTGAGTCCTCATGGTACATCAGACTGCCAAATTGTCTCAGAGCTAGTAACTGGATATTATCACTCATTTAAATCCATCCTAGTTAAACAAGATGCTTGGAGTTGGCAGTTCCTGAAACTTTACTAAAGGTTGAGTAGGTCATCTTACTTGCCCCCCGCTCTCCCTGCCTCTATTTAGCAGAACATGATTACTTCAGGCAACTCACTAAAAGCCTATGATGAATAACTTGAAAACTGGAACATACATTTAAAACTGGAACAAACATTTAAAAAAAAAATAGACCCCCCCCAACTATCATTGTTGAGGAAATTTCAGTATCGTTCTGCTTTAGGTAGAACAGTGTCTTTCATCGGGAGAATTAATATCATCCTAATGGATTACAGAGAGATTGAAAGAGGAGACAGAGGGAAAACTGCACAGCAATATTTCTGTAGCTGCATAGAAACTTCTACCTGTATAGCCTAACTTCTTCTAACTTATGAGGAAAAGGAAGAATCAGGACAGTTCTTGAAGACTGGCACCCGGAGATTCACAAGAAGGGTGCAGACAATACAGATACAGTTACAGTTCAAAGACTTGTACATCAAAGAGTGACCCATCCCCCTGTGACTCCCCTTGCTCTTATTTCACTCAAATTCTTCAAAGTAGGATTCAATGGAATAGATGACTCTTTTATCCTGGATAACCATGGAACAGCCAAGATTTACTCTAATTCTATTGAATCCAGATGTGGTTCAACAACCTGTTACCCTAATAACACACAAAAGAAAACACTGCTGTATGCAGATAGTGATGTCCACGAATAAGCTCCAAATGCCCATCAGGAATAGCTTAGTGAATCACACACATATTGGCTTAGTGCTACAAACTGCTAGAAGCGATTTTATCCAGCATAGTGTACAAGTGGGACTTCAAAGATGGCTCCACAGGCCATACAGTCCCACCTTCACTGCAGGCACTCACGTGGTACCATTATTGTCAGATCTAAAACTTAACAATTTTTAGTACAGTTAGCCTTTGAACATCCCTATGGCAGTGAGTGTGGTACTATTCCCGTGTTATCATACAGTTGAGCTTATTTTCAGTCACTAAAAATTATAATCATATACATGTCACCTAGCAGTCACTTATGACGGGACGTCTGAATCCAAAACACTGATTTTCAAGTCTGTAGTTCAAGTTGTTTCCTCACTCTTAAGGTGCTTAACGATACTTAGAAATGTAAAGTCTGTCTGTGAAGAAATCCAGATACTGTAGAACTCTTGACAATACTGAGCAGCTAGATAGCTACCCTACATTTAGGAAAAATCAGGATCTGTAGTTTATGCATTCATGTTCCTATGTTACCTCTGAGATTAATCTGATTGCATTCCTCAGAGAAAACTTACCCAAAGAAGCTGTACAGAGAATAAGGGTAAAGAAGTGGACAGGACTTGCCCCTCCTGCTTCTTACCTGACAGCCCAAGGATCGCAGCCCAACGACTGTAGCATCCTTTCTCACCATGGGGATTAGGGTTCAATTTTTTCTTCTGGTTTCTGTTCTCCTCTTCTGTGTGATTTCTCCAACCACCAGGTGAGAGACTTTCTCCTTCTCCAGAACCTTGAATTAGTTGTTCTTTTCTATATAGAGTAATTATATGTCACTCGAACTAAGGGCGGGAGGGATGAGGTGGGGAGATACGCATATGTTTGCACATGGCACTCAGGCCTGGGTGCTAGAGCAGTCACTTGACAGGGGATACAATTGGATTCCCCAGTCCCAGCTCCAATAAACATTAAATATTAATTTAGTTAACTGGAGCAGAAATGAAAACTGTTGCAGCAAATAAAATCAAATGTTTTGGAGGACTGGCTATAGGTGCTTAGGCAAGAAGTCTGCAGAAACCTGAACCACATGCCAAAGTTGTAGATTTGTGTCCTGAGCACACAGTGAAGATACTTGTTTGTCCTCAGAATGAATCTGGGAAAAGTTTAATTCTCCAGTTAGTCTGTAAACTGTGCAGTACGTGTCATAAACTGTTGGTCTCTAATTTTCTCTGTTATCTCTAATGCATGACCTCTGGAGGGATGAAGGGGATGAAGGATGGCATGCATCTTCTTACTCTGTCAGCTCCCTGCTTACTCACTGCTTACCTCCTTCCTCCAGTCTCTGGGAACTTACAGGAGATAAACTGTCAGGATGAGGAAGGAGCCATTTCATAAAGGCAGTGGGAAAACCAAATGCAATGAGCTGATTATTGGCAGCTTGCTGCTGGGTGTAGCATTAACCACAGTGAAGTCAGACCATTTTGTCAACAGTGCCTTGCTGTAGAAGCATGGTCAGATTGAGTGGATGCGGGGAATCTCATTTAAGATAAAATGATGATACTATATGAAAATTGAATAGGAGAATATAAACATATATGCATATGTCCTATCCCAGAACTGGAAACTCGTAATGCTACTGTGAGTGGTGTTAGCCATAGACATAGCTTTGCTGGTATAAGTTTACAGTCAGTTAAAGAAGACACATTATTTTTCTCACATACAGCAAGAGAGGCATGATATATTATTAAGGGATTAGTAAAAAAGAAAAAACACAATGTAAGGACTGGAATCAATTTTCTGAATATGACTAATAACAATTTCAGTCACTGTTGGAGATGGGATACTCATCTGTTCTTGTCCAAACATCTTAGTATACTGAGCAGTATATCTGCTTATGTGGTCTTAAGTACTGGAGAGATGTTTTCTCATTTCGAAAGCTATCCTACACTTGGATGCTACCTGTTGATTTCATAATAATCCTAGTAGTGGAAGACAAGCTAGAGTCCAAGCTACAAAAAGCCAGTGGAAGCAAAGATGGATAGAATAAAAGCTAGGAGATACAAAACAGGTCTGTAGCAAACATTTGCAGTGGAAACTGAGAGCAAAATACCACATAACAGAGATTCAGTGCAGCTGTCTATGACAGGTTCAGGCTTTCACACAGAAGTCCTGCTGAATTTGACAGAGAAATCTGATGGAAAAAATTTTAATCAACTCACTGCTTTCAGGATGAAATACATACTCTTGAGGCAGAGAAGTAAATGTGTATATATATGAATACTGGTTTAAAATCCAGTCTAGAAAACCTGCAAGTATATTTTATTTTAATGGGTTTATTTACAAACTAAACAAAAACTCTGTGATGTCATCTGTTTTACAGAAAATCACAGTAAACTTGCCACTTGAGCATTATAACTTTGGATTTGTAGAAACTCAGAAATCACTGAAAAACTAATGCAGCCATAAAGCTCTGCTAAATCTAAGTGCACAGCTGAAACAGAAGTGTCTAGAAAAAATACCAAAGCATACAAGTGAAAACAAACATGAGGGGGATATAATTACAAGGGATAATGAGACTTTGGTTGTAATCTCTTTCTTGTATTGGTATTATCAGCTGAATCTTTGGATAGGCCTGATCCAAAGTCTGCTAAATGTTAATGAGGGTTTTTCTTTTGATTTAATAGGTTCTGAACTTAATCCTAAAACATTTCATTTTTGTGATGTGAAGCGTGGTATATAAACACAAACCTTGTATGACATGAAGTATCACAAATAGTTTCTCATTATTCTTTATTTGTAATGCAGCAAAAATAGCCTTTTTAGAAGTAAAGAATCAGGAAAATAATTTTTTCAACAGTGTGTTTCTTGGGTACATACACTTAGATTTTGGCTTAGATGTATTATGATCAATATTTCCAGGTGAAGCAATTAATTTCCTGTTTGGCATGTGAATAAAACTCTTGCAATGCAACTTTGACTTTCATTTTAGTTGCAGTCTGTTATTGCTAATGAAAAAAATACTTCTTAGCTTTTCTAATGTATCAGCTAGATAAATTGTTAACACTTAAGAACTCCCCAGGCAGTAATGAATGACACAGTTTTCTGTGTTATCCCTGATAAAGTTTAGGATATGGAAAGCAGTTTAATCCTCTTTCTATACTCTCCCATCTGTGCTTTAGAGCTACCATAAGTAAATTACTACATACTGAAGCACTGCTTCAGATGCAATTTCATATTTTCAAAGTTGAGATAATTTTACTCTACACTGTATTTTTTAATCTTTGTAAAAAACCGTAAAATATTTAAGGAAGCAAAGTCAGATAAAACTGTTGAATTTGAGAGATGGATGGCAGCTTTCAGTGAAGCAGACCTTTCATAAAGGTTGCCTGGAATACAGAGTTAAGCCAAACAAATCACTTCGTTTACAAAAAATCTGCAATGCAAAGTGTTAAGATTTAACTCAATTGTAATCTTTTGTTAATTATAAGGCAGTCTTTATGCAGAAATAATTGCTGACAAATATGGCTTGAGGCACTCTTTTTATTGCACCTTAATATGCTTTTGCCTATGCCTAATGTCTTTGATTCTGCTTTCATATTGCAGAATGAATTTACTTGGTACAGTTTTGCCATTAACCTGTTCAGTCACGGTTAAGGCTCATTTCTTTCTCTGTGAGGGAAGCTTAAGTTTTGTGTTGGATTTCTCCACATTTTATCAGATGTGCATTTTGCTGCTGTCTAATCATTATGGATGAAGGGATTGATCTGTTGGAGTAAATTGACTGACTCAGTTCAGAGGCTGAGCATAAGCAGCTGCTCCAAGAGTAGAAGTGAATACAGAGAGAGAGAGATTGATTTAATAAACTTCTCTATCTTGCATTTTTCTGCATCCACATTAAAACCTACATTCAGTAACAGCACAGAAATCCAGTCAGTCCAGTGTCTTGCTCAGGTTACAGTGTGGTTGTGGAACAGCTGGTTAATGTTAAACCTTCACAAAACTGAGATTATACATAAAGGAAGCAGCAGATACTTTGAAGAATCTGGAGCCACAGTGCAGTATCTAAGAAGGACTGCCACAAATCATCGAAACACTGCCAGAGAAAGAGTTCCTCTGTAACCTTTTGTTACTTTGAATTTCAAAACAACATCTTACTACCTGTCTTATGTCCTGGGACTAACCTGAAGAATATATCCCACCTAATGACCTAAACCCAGTTAAACAAATGTCTGTCACCTCACAGCCAGATTGCAGCAGCCCAGCACTTTCTCTGAGACTTGGCAATTGCTTCTGAGACTATGGAATTCTCAAAACTGAGTTGAATGTCCTGAATTCAGGGTGGAGAAAAAGGGTCCATGGATTTTTCTGTGGCTCACCCAGCTTTGCAGGGGATAGCCTGCTGACATTGAAACAGAACTGTTTCGTGCACTGCATGCCAGTAAGAAACTCCTCCTGTTCATTTTATTTTCTCTAGGTCTTCATTGCCACACACCGGCTGCTGGGATTGCTAAGGAACAGGCTCCCATCTTCACCGCCCTACCCACACCCATCTGTTCCTCTGGTGAGAGGTGGGGTGGGTGGTGAGCAAAGAGCCTGTCAGCCAGCAAACCTGGATTTGTGCTCACCAGTGGAAGAAGTGACACATGGAGCTGAAGGATGCTTGGTAACGATAGAAAACTTGCCATTGTGACTGAATTATAGTTGGATATTGTTGAAAGAATAGGGAAGTGGGACAGCTATGCTACTGTAAAGATGGGAGTTTCAGAGAGCTCTTGAAAAAATAGATATACCTGAATATAAGGCACTCGTGTGGTCTTAAGTTAGCCCCTTTGGGTACCTGGTGTGATGGTATCAATACTGACAGTAATCCAAGGGATCATGCAGGAGAAGCGGGGAGGGGGCTCAAACCCTGCCTCTGGGAGGGGAGGGAAGCTCACTTGAAAGCTGATGCCTCAAAGGCAAGAGAATGAGTTACCTTGTGCCCAAGAAGGTCAGAGAACAGGGGGAACTGCTGGCAACAGCCTGCTTCCCCCCTGCTTTGCTCCTCACCCCTGCCCCTGCACCCCACCCCCCCCAGGCAGGTGGCAGCCTGGGGGGCTCTGCCTGCCCCACAGACCCGATCCCAGAGACAGCGCTTGGCCCCCTGCGCACCCCAGGGTCTCTGAAGAACAGGAGGGGGAAACAAAGAAAGGAGGCGGAGGAGGAGGACCTGTCTACTCTTCTGCAGTTTAACCTGAATATCATTCCATAAAATTAAACAACAGATGCTTCTCAAGGGCACGACACATTGTGGAGGCCTCCCTGAATCAGGGGGGCTTGCTAAAGCCTTCCAGCTAGGGCTGACGGATTTTCTGATAACAGAAAATGAAGCAATCTAAAAATATGATCTTCCAGCTACCCTGACAATCAGTTACAGGTACTTCATAGCTTGTTTCATAAATGCCAAAGCAAACTGTCCTGACGCCATTAGTCCTTTACTTAAGACACAGATGGAAATAGATGAGCTAGTTACTTATGAATATTCAAAGTGCTGTTAGGACAAAATAAGCATGTAGGCATATTGATATGAACACTTTTAATAACCTGATCCAAAGGTAACTCATGGTTTCCAGTCCTGAATACTTATTTTTTTCATTTCTGTGGCTATGATACTACTTGACTGTGTTGCTTATGGTACTACTGTATGCAATAATAACTTAGAAGTATACAAACAGAAAGCAAGCAGGCTTTTGAAAGGGCTAGTTAGTAATTAACTAGTTTTTATAACTTGTTGATAAAGGAATAGAAATACTGTACTTGGTACAGTAGAAATTAAGTTTAGGCCTTGGATACAAATATAGAGCAAGGCACATGGTTTTCTTAATGGAACAGTAAAATTAGTTAGCCTTTTAATTAATTTGTGTGTGAGGTTGGAAATTTTTGTAAACAAGGTAACAAATATTTTGGAACTGAGCATTCATATAAACTGCTAATGAAGCAACGCTGGGACTTCTGAGACATGCAAAGTTATTGCCTGAATAACGCCATGACTCTACAAACATTGTAATATAGGAGGGGTGTAAATAAAATACTAAGTACATCCAAAATCTTAAATATTCAAAGTAAATTCAAAGTATATTGTGGAGCACCAAGCCAATGGATGGAACACAAAACACAAGTAAACTTCGTGATTTAGACATAAAAGCAGCAAGAATTTCAGTCACAGGAGGATCTGTTTCTGTAAGACATCTTTGTCAAGCTTTGTGAAGCCACAAAAATCCTGACTGGGATGTAGGGGTCTTCTTAATAGTGAAAAACATTAACAATAAACAGTGTTTAACTTATCTGTTGGTACATCTACCATGCAAATGTACTGTATCTCCTACTGATTTCTAATAACGTTCATGGAACTGTTTAGGAGGAAAAGCTGCATTCTAAAGTCATCGGAGTGCCTTTCCTGGTCTACCATTATCTGACAATCAGCACCTCTTCACTGGAGCTTGGGATGCAGACAACCAGAGTCTCACTGTGAAACCAGAATGTATGACACAAAAAGCTAGGAGAATGTTTGACAACAGAGTAAAACGACAGGTAAGAAGGTCTTGATAAACCTATGGAAAGATTTCTTTGTTCTTTTTTTAAAGAAGAATTTGTGCTTCCTCTCAAAATGCTTTCCAGGAAATACATATTTCCTAATCAGTTCTAATCATAAGTTATTACTAAGGGCACTAGTCTTTTTTTTTTCTCCCTCTGACAAGAAAAAAAAAGGCAGTTAGATGACACAGATGTCACTTGTTCTCTTGAGTGTGTCCAACTGTGCCAAAGCAGTATTACCTATAAAAGACAGTAAGAAGCATTTGAAAACATTAGTGTAACCAGCTAAGGGCAGATTACATTTGGGCTCATAAAGAAGGAAAGGAAGGGGAGGGATGTTAGAGGAAACAGGGGCAAAGGAGGGTGCAAGAGAGCTCAGTTCATTCCCTGCCTTGAGTTCACTTGCAGACACAAGACCCAGTCTGTTTTTTGCAGCTTTGTAGAAATGTCAAGAGTGTTGAAAGCAGCATCCATCATTTCACCAAAGGGGACAGGGATTTGACCCTATTCACTCATGCACTGGCCCACAGAGCTGGCTGCGTATGTACGCTGTGTATGTATATGCACTCGATTAAGAAGGCTCTTAGAGGCTACCAGAGGGCTTTCAGGAGAACTGTGTAGTGTTCTCTGAGTGACTCTGTTCTTTGGACATGAAGTGTCAAAAGGGTAGCTAGCCCAGGCAGGTCCAAGAACCCTTGAACACTTTCATGTTCCTTAATGCTGTGCTTTCGACATAGTGTGTACAGCTAGTCTATACACTGAGTTAAATAATTGTGGTTAATCGGTAGCAGCCTTAATTAAACTTTTGCTGAGCAAATTTAGTTAATCGTTCAAAACACATTTGTGAGATCCTGCAAAATGAGCAGCTTACCCTCCACCTTTGTGAAATTACTGTTAATCATTCACTAATGTCTGCATCATCCTATTTAAACCTTCCCCCTGTGGTTTTAGACTTCTTTCTGCTTGCTAATCCACCACAGGGGAGAGATATGTAAACATGCAAATACATTTTTGTAGGCTTTTCCTATTTGTGGTGGTAGGTTCTATCAAGTCATATTTATAGCCTCACCAAGAATGATTTATAATTCATTCGTCTCACATTCAATTGAATTAATTTAAAGGTATAATTCAATTTAACAAACATGCAGCTCAGTGTACTGAGCAGTGAGATGTACTGCAGCTGTTTCAGGCGTGCTGCACTTCACCCCGTCTTTCTGCTTTCAGCCAGCTTCCTGGCTCACTGGTATTCTTATATATCAAACCAAGCACCACACCAGCACAACAATGGACCATAACAAGGCAACAACAGCTTTTCAACCTCCAAAACCTCCAAGCTGTGTCACTATTACCTAGCTGTCCCAAATTTCTGTAAATTCTCCTTCTTCATGAAGAGTATGTCCTTTACTGTGCAGCTCTCTCTCATAAAATCCGGTTGATATGAGCTACCGCACTCTTACTCCTAACTCTGCTGAAGTCCATTATAGACAACCCTTTCCTGTGATTTATGCCTCATTATAAAAATCAAATTTCTTGGTTGTCAAAAGTAAATTGACTGCAGCAAGTTGAAGGAACTAACTCCCTGACATACAGAGCCATCACGCCAGTCTAAGGGTGTAACTTCAGATGTGGTAGAAGGATATCCTATAAATATAGAGGTCTCTTAGAAAGGAAAATGAAAAAACGATTATCAGGTGGAGTGAAGAAAGTGCAAACTGCCTCTCTTCTAGCTGTAACCCTAATCACCAGGATGGGCTGAGACTTGGCCCACACTCAAAAGCCATCACCCAGACAAAAAAGCTGTCAGATGAGAAATTGGTCTGCGAGATACTGCTCCTCTTGCCAGCCCTTTTGCAGCCCCACTACAGCAGAGGATCTAGGCATTGCCTCTCTCCTAACACTAAACCTGATCTTCATTGCACTTTCAACCATAAACCTAAAACGTATTGTCCTCTGAACCATAGCATGGGACCCCAAGCCATGGCTGAGATTAAAAATTTATTACAGAAGAAATCTTTTTGAAGTCTACACCTTCCCTTGGCAGCCCCCATGCAGCCTCACTCCATCCAGAGCCCCAAGATCTGTCTCTCTCCCACCTTTTTGCCTGCTTACAATGTTAATCCTCGTAGTGGATATGGACTAAGCTTCAGCTAAGGATAAACAGAAGTGGCCCAGAAAAGGAGTATTTTGGCAACCTAGCCCTTTCCTTAGCAGCTGCTCTGCAGCCATACTCCAATGAGGAGTATAGGATTTGTCTGTCTCCTAACTCTAACCCTAACTCCAAAATGAAGAATGAGCTGAACCTTAACGCAAGATACCACCCACGGCCCAAATGAAAATGGTGTCAAGAGAGAAATATTTAGCAGTCTAATCCTACCCTTAGCATTCTCTTTGAAGTCACACTCCAATGACAACTCAGTGCTTTGTTACTCTCCCAACCCTAACCCAAAAGCTGGCTAGCATCACAGTACTTGCCTGCCACTGCCCCTGGTAGCTCCTCTCCAGCCACTTTGCAACACAAGAACAAGATTCTGCCTCTCTCTAAAACTAAACATAAACTCTACGGTGTAGCTTGGCCTTAGCTCAGCATTAGGCCAAAACCCCAAATGTGGTACAGACTAAAAAGTAGTCAGGGTAGAAGTATTTTTGCAGCCTACCTCATTCCCTGATACAGCTTTTGCCTATCCACACCAACGAGTGCTCTAGGTTTTGTCTCTAAGCCCAACCCTGAACTCAACCTTGTTGCTTGGTCTTTGCTGAAACTTAGTTAAGGAGCCCCTGTGCATGGCTAGATAAAAAAGCCAGGAGATTGATACTCTTCTAGCCCACCACCCACTTTGGCAGCCCCTTTGCAGTTCAGCTCCAACAAGAATCCTAAACTTTGCCTCTATTCTAATGCTATTTCCAACCCTAAGGGCTGGCCTTTGCTCAGCACTGACATGGCAAATCTGGTCGTGGGCAGAACAAAAAAGTCAGAGGAATAAGGTTTTTATAGCCCACGACATCCCTTGGCAGTTACTTGGCAACCCCACTAGCCTTTGCCTCTCCCCCAGCACCAAATGCAAACCATTTCAGAAAGTTCAGGCTTGCCTTACGGCCCCTGGGAAAGGACCAAATGTAAAAAAAAGTTAAACAAAGTAATATTTTTCTAGCCCACCACTTCTATTGGCAGACTGTTTCCAACCCAATGCCATCTGGAGCTCCCGACTTTGTCTCTCTGACCCTGACAATTACCCTGACAATAACTGTCACAGAGAGCTCAGCCTCACCCCAGGACCCTCAGCCATGGTCCAGATGAAAAAGCTGTCAGGCAAGTAATATTTTTGGAACCCACATCTTCCCTTGGCAATCCCTTTCCAGCCAAGACCAACAAGAGCTCTGCACTATATCTCTCATAAGCCTAACCCTAATTCTAAGAATCACAGAGAATTTGGCCTTCCACCAGGATTCCCCAGCATGGCTCGGATGACAAAGTTGTCAGGGTAATAATATTTTCATAACCGACCACTTCCCTTGGAAGCTCCTTTGGAGGAAAAGCCTAAAAGGAAATCTAGTTTTTGTATCTCTCCTAACTCTAAAACTATCTCCAACTCTAAGAGTGTCTAAATCTTACCCCTTGGCCCCCAGGAATAGCCCTAATGATAAAATGTTCAGGGGAGAAATCTTTCTGTAGCCTACCACTTTCCTTGGCAGACCCTTTTCAGTCTCATTCCTACAGGAGCTCTCTCCCTCCTGTCACCCTAAATATCCCTAACCCCATGTCTTGGCTGAGCCTCAGGCAAGGACCCCCAGGCACAGCCTAGATGAAAAAGTCATCAGGGGATTCATCTTTTTGTAGCCTGCTGTTTCTTTGGTAGTCTCTTGCTGCTCCACTCCAAAAGTAGCTGTAGATTTTGGCTCTCTCCTAACCCTAATGCTCACCATCACAGGGGGTTCAGCCTTATATCAGGACTCCCAGGCACCATCCATATGAAAGTGCAGTCAGGGAAGAAGTCTTCTGTAACCCACCACTTCCTCTGGGACCCCCTTTCCCACCCTGCTCCAATGGGAGCTCTTGGGTTTCTCTCTCACCTAACTGGGCTTCAACACAGGAGGTGGGATGAGCCTTACTCAAGGATCCCCAGCCAAAGTCCAGGTGAAAAATTGTTCAGTAGAGGAAGCATTCTGTAGCTCACACTTTCCTTGGCATCCCCTTCACAACCCTGCTCCAGCACTGGAATTTGTCTCTCTCTTTACCTCTCCCCTAAGCTTAGGCTTGGGATGAGCCTTACCCCAGGACCTTGCTTTCTCTCTCTTACTCTACATGATACCATCTGAAATGTCACTGTGAATAACAAAGAAAATTATGAATAACTGTTGCAATTTCTGAGTAAGACTGCATTTCTGTTTTACATGTAAATCATTGATTTTTATAGCTAATTATTCGCTGAATTAAAATAAGAAGCACAGTACATGTTCAACAGACCCTTCATTATATCTTTCTTCATTGATCTAATCAACCATTCCTCATCAGTGCTGAAACGCTACTTATATTCCAAACTTCCTTCAAACCATCGGCAATTCTAGAACAATTTTTGAATCGACAAGGATCTACTATATGAGCCACACATTTAAAATAAAGCAAAGGACCACATGTATGTTTTTCCTTTAAAAAAATAGAGATGCAATCATAAATTTGTTTTATTGGAAATCTTTCAATCAAAATTAATGACACCATCTAATTGCATAAAAATACGTAGACTTTCTTAGACACCTACAGACTCTAGCCCCCAGTATATTTCCTCGGATTTTCTTAATTTTCCTCAGCTTTTTTGCAATGTTCTTTGCTGCTTCTGCAGCTAATAGCACTGAAGGTGTGTCACAGTCAGCTGCATTTCTGACTGACTTTGACTTCCCCGTGCACATGACCAAGAAGCTATGGTCAGCAAGGTTAGCAATAGACAGCTGTGGGGCTGAGTCTGGAACAAGGGATGAACTCACATCTCTAGCTCTGCAGTGAAACACCTTAGCTATCCATCAAAAATTAACAGTGGAATTAATTTTGCTTAATATTTTAAGTATTTTATTAATTAATAATATGAAAAAGTATATCTTTCTGCTGCATATATTAAATGTAGGACATGACATGTAGAGATTTAGAAATTACTTTTTTCCTATCTTTCTATACGTAAGAAAGCTTAGAATAATTTACTATCTTAGAATACCTAGAATACTATCGCCATCATTCTCCTTTTTCCCATAATTCCTTTCTCCCTGTTCATGCAAACATACATAAAATCCCTTACTAGTTTTAGCGTCATTCTTTTCTGTTATTCTTTGTAATTATCAATGTACTTCAAAACTTAGAAAAAAGCATGCATTACAGTTACTGTTTTGTGTATTCCATAACAACCTACATTATCAAAACAAGAAAGCTGAATATATCAAATCCATCACGTGAACAAGCGGAAACAGAAGAAAGCATTTTCCTTACATTTTTCTATTTTGATACTTCTAGACTTATTTATTGCAACAGAGGGAACCATATTTATACCCTGATAGGTGATTCTTGAATTAACATGCCCCTTCAAGCTTTAAAGGCAACCATCCTCCTAATACAGATTCTGACTTCAGTAAAACCTGAAATTAGCAACTATACCAGGTTTCGGATCAAAATCGTTTATTAGCAGTCCATCCCCCACCCCCATCATATCTGAAGAATGTCATGGCCTTACAATAGCATGCTTTTTGAACCCTTTCCAATTTCAGATATTTCCTTTCTCTTTTAATACCTCATTGCTTTTGCATCAATTACAGCCTGACCTAAAGCCACACTGGCAGTGAATGTGATATATAGTAGAATCCATTTAAATGAATTTCTGATGAAAGAATAAAACTGTTAAAAGAATAAATTTACTGCACAGATTTATACAAATCCTGTATATGCACTGAAATCCTCTTAAAGGAAAAACTGATGGAAGATTAAAATGTTAAATGAATTAAAACCCAGCGTCCTAGTGAAATATAATGATTATTTGACCTATTAAAAGAATAGTTCCACTGACTATATAATGGTAAGTATTCAAATATATGACAATTTTAAATATATAGTGAAAAAATGTAAAGCAAACAATGATCAATGGGAATATCTATTAAGACAATAAACTTACAGAACAGCAGTGAAATGTTCTTGAAAGGTCTTTGTTCACTGAGGCATGAAGCTAGTAAGTCCTTCATTTCTATTTAGAAAGAGAGATTTTTAAAGATTCTTAAAAGTTTTAATTGCACAGCATAAACGTAATTTTTGCTTTGCTTAATTTCAACATATTAAAATGTCTGAGAAAGCCATTCTCTGCCCTTCCAGCTGGACTCTCCACCTGTGGTTATTTATTACGGTTCTGTTTTAAAAAAGGTGTTGACCAACATCTGCCATTAGGGCTGTCTGTGTTTCATTTTATGAAAAGTGTCTTTTAAAACTGTGCCAAATTTGCCATAACTAGTGAAATATACAAAAACATATGTGTTGTGAGCACTGTAACATTTATTTTATTTTTTGCAATTTTAATGTATAGTCAAGAACATAGCAGATATACGTATTTCTGATAAATACTACATCCATATCTTGCAATGCTAAAGTAAAAATTAAGCATTTTGTCTTTCCCTATCAAAAGCACTATTTTAGTAACACTAAAATCGTGTGAAGTGATCCCATTTTGAAAAAAATGTATGCTTTATCTGTATATCTTGGTTTTGGCCAGCTCTTCAAGTAACTGATTTCAGGTTTAAATCCCAGATTAAACCACTAAAAACGTGCACACTAAATCCCCTGACAATGAGCTGAAAACTATTTTATACACCAGCTTCCTACCTGAGAAGAGCTGAGATCATATTCAGTTTAGGTCATAGGTGAAATGAGTTTGTCAGTCACAATCTAGTCTGTAATGAATTTATATCTTGATCACAAAATTACTGTACCACCCAATTAAATATTGCCTGAAAGGACTGTTCATTAGAGATGACCATTGTTAGGTCTTGGTTATTAGAGACTGAAGTGCATTTTCAGTGTACGAAGAACTGCATGATCCCTAGATAGCCCTGTTTTGGTAGCAAGATGCTGTGCATGGAAATGTCACGCTTCCTTCTGTCAAGTCTTTACATTGGCACCACTTTGTGTTTATGTGGCGTTACAAATTTGAAAAACTTCATATCAGGGAACACTATATTCTTTGAGTCACAGCCTTATCTACAGAAAACGCTTTGTAGAAATTCAAGGGGTATTTTTAATACCTACTTATGTGACTGTGACTATCCTTTTGCCATTTAACTCACAGCCTCTATGTTTGAAGGTTGGATGGGTAAGGCAATGCCTTTGTTGGAGGCATCTGGCTGGCAGTGAAGCATGCTGAAAGCTACAGCTTCCCTGTACTGAAGGAACAGAGTATGTGCAAACTGCAGGCCACCAGAGGAATGCACATGTACAGGTGCAAATTTTTAAGTCCTTTCTTACAAGAGAAGATGTCTTCTGCTTGTATACCTCCTGAAAGCAAAACCAGATGGATAAGAAAGACCAGGACGGCTACTTAAGCCCCCTAGGTGAGGTTAACGTCAAATCCTTCCAGTTTCCCTGTGATTCTCCTGTGAGCTTCAGAAAAACTTTGGGAAGGGAAAATTTGACTGCCTGACTAGCAAATTGCAAGGAAAATATATCTTGAGAGATCTGACAGTGGAAAGCTTCCAAGACAGAATTTCTCCTTGACTTTCCCTTGTTACATGGGTGATATCCCCATTGTCTTCCACTCACACTGAGATCTGAGACTACAAAGAAATTTTTAATTTACCAAAACTGTATCTACCATTATGTTTTGATAATCAATACACAATAATAGTCATAAAGAACAAAGCTGGACATAACCATGCAAACACTACACTCATTCCTAAAATTATATTCTACTGTACCTTAGAGAGCAAAATCCTACACTGAAAATACAAGCAGATGGCAATAAGGAGACAAAGAAGATTAACTCCACAAATAAAAAAACTGTCTTGATGATGAGGCCCAAAGAGTTGTGGTGAATGGAATTACATCCAGCTGGCACCTGGTCACAAGTGGTGTTCCCCAGGGCTTAGTACTGGGGCCAGTCCTGTTTAATTGATGATCTGGATGTGGGGATGAAGTGCACTCTCAGTAACTTTGCAAATGACACCAAGTTGTTGGGGAGTGTTGATCTGCCGGAGGGCAGGAGGCTCTGCAGAGGGGTCTGGACAGGCTGCACTGATGGGCTGAGGCCAGTTGTATGAGGTAGAACAAGGCTCAGTGCCGGGTCCTGCACTGGGGTCACAACCACCCCACGCAGCGCTACAGGCTGGGGCAGAGTGGCTGGGAAGCTGCCTGGTGGGAAAGGGCCTGGGGGTGCTGGTTGACAGCCGGCTGGGCATGAGCCAGCAGTGTGCCCAGGGGGCCAAGGAGGCCAACAGCAGCCTGGCTGGTATCCAAAACAGTGTGGCCAGCAGGACTGGGGAAGGGATTGTCCCCCTGTACTCAGCTCTGGTGAGGCTGCACCTTGAACATTGTGTTTGGGCCCCTCACTGCAGGAAAGACCCTGAGGTGCTGGAGCGTGTCCAGAGAAGGGCAACGAAGCTGGAGAATGGTCTGGAGCACAAGTCTTATGAGCAGCTGTGGGAACTGGGGTTGCTTAGTCTGGAGAGGAGAATGCTCAGTGGAGACTTTATTGCTCCCTACCACTACCTGAAAGGAGGCTGTAAGGCAGGTGGGGATCGGTCTCTTCTCCCAGATAACAAGCAAAAGGACAGGAAGAAAGAGCTTGAAGTTCTGCTCAGAGGAGGTTTAGATTGGATATTAAGAAAAAAATTTTCATGGAAAGGGTTGTCAAGCATCGGAACAGGCTGCCCAGGGAGGTGGTACAATCACTGTCCCTGGAGGTATTTAAAAGACATGTAAATGTGGCACTTAGGCACATGGGTTAGTGGTGGGCTTGGCAGTGTTAGGTTGACAGTTGGACTCAATGGTCTTAAAGGTCTTTTCCAACCTAAATGATTCTATGATCCTATGAATACAAACATACTGGTTCAGAGTTTTTCAAATTGGAAGTTTGATGAAGAGATGATCACATTTGAACTTTGATGCTATGTTAATGTAGTCTGTGAGACTATCTTGTTAAGAAATGAAAAGTAGTTGACAGCTGGGAAATAAACAGCTCCTGTTGACAAGCTGCTAGAGACACCAGCCACTGAAAAGAACAGGAGATGGCCGAAACAGGGTGTATCCAAAGCCAATTAGGAGTCAGTAAAGCTCAGGTGAGAAGCTGCACAAGAAATATGGTGACAGAGCCCTGTTTTGGTAGTGGTTTTACTGGGGCAGACAGAAAAAAACACTTTTTCTTAATGATGTAGTGACAAACTAGATGGCATGTGGAGTGCATTCCAAGAAGCCTTTCAAAGCAAGGACGGAGAGGATGCTGCACATATATGCAAGGCTTAAATACCTTCTGAGACATACACAAGTGTTTTTAGCTTTATGGGACAGCACAAAAATGTTAGTGTAACGAAGGAGTTGGTTGTTCCACTGCCACACATAAACAACAGCTTGCATAATCCAATATTCAGAGTAAAATCTTTTGCAACACATCAGAGGCAACTGCATTTCCATTGTCATCTCTTGGGTCTTCTCTTCTGAAAGCCTCCTCCCTTTTAACAGTTCAGCCCACATCCCTTTCTATTAGTATAAAAAGAAGAGTCAGCTCACCGTAGCTGATTATCATTCTGATTGAACACTCAGATCAGGTAGCTGCAACTTGTCCTCTAACCCCTTCTTTGCCAAAGTCTTCTCTTAAATAATTGCTTATCACAGTGGTGGAAAAAACTAAATGAACACAAGAAGGACTTAAACACCTTTTAGCTTCAGGAAAATAAATAACTGAATCAGAATCTGAAGCTATGAGTTATGTTTAGTGGGTTAATCTGATTTACATCAAGAAAAACAAACTCAAACCATGCTCATTAAGAGGACTTTAGTTTTGTTCTGTGTTTTTTAAACAACCTAGGAAACATCTGACCTCCCTGCCAATAATTTCTCTGTACTATTTATAAGCATTTTTGAAGGTGCTGATTACAGTGCTGAACGTCAATAGGATTATATCTACTATTACAGTTATTAGTATTGCTGTGGTACATAAAGCAGATATTATGGAGCAAGGCCTGACTGGGCTATGGGCTACACAGGTCCAGAGTAAAAGACAGTTGCTGTCACAAGAATAATATGAGAGAAATTAATAGTTAACATGGATCTACACAAGGAAAAATGTAAAACAGTGCTGGGTAGCATGGCAGAGGGGAGTTGTATTGCTGATGCCTTCATTTACAAGAATTTTAAGGAAGACTTGAAGCATGATAAGATAATAAACATGCTTATTTTTCAGATATTTATTGGGATCATTGCCCTAGAATGAGGGCATCATGAAAAAGGTTTGATATGTTTGATACTTAATGTGAATGTAATTGATGTGTCACAAAGAATGAACTCTGAATAACAGTCCTGGGCATTTCTGAGAAAAAAAGGTTTTAGCAAATTCAGTGGGAGAGGTCTGATGGAGTAAGAGGGGAAGAGAAGTGACCTTCACAGTTCTAAACAGCACTTTCAATTACACAGAAATGAAGAGGAGAAAGAAAGCAGAGAACATAGTTGTAAAGGCACGTGAAGCTAAGGGAGCATATGTAATTTTGTATTAAGATCATTAAAACACTGCAGTTCGTATACACAAGTGCAGGAAATAGAATGCTGAAAGTTACTCCAAGTTGCAGCTTAGTGGGGCTGACCACACAATCAGAGAACACATTGAAAGAACTAGTGGTAAAAGAGAATGGAAAGCAAACAATGCATCAGAGTATAAGCTAAAAAAACCTAACCAACAAACCAGACCCACCCCCAAAAAAAGAAGCCAACCCCTGCCCCCAAACCAGAAAAAAAGCCTGAGAGTAGATGAGAAGTTATCTGCTATTGCCTATAAGAAACAATGAGGAAGCAAAGATGAAGCAAGAAGGACTGTGGGTGACGCTGACCTCAGTATCTTGAGTATAAATACTTTCTTACAATGTGTTCTCCAGGGTGGAGAAATTCCACACTTCAGATCAATTCTATTAATGCAGAACAGGAATGTGTAATGATTAAATGATTTGTGTGAGGTGACACAGAAATCAGAGCTAAACATTGATCCCAAGACCCCTGAATCCCAGGTCAGACAATTCATGAGCTAGGAACTGTCTGTTGGCTGGTATGGGCAGAAGCCTGATATCCCCCTACACTCTGCAGAGCCTCTCTTTCTTTTCTCAGTATAGGTCTATTAATGGAAGGGTGTCTTAATTAAGATGCTACTAAAGCTAAACAGCAGATTATATCTTAAAATATTTCACCTTTCTCAGTTTTCCACTTTCACAATGAACTCTGAAATTGTAGGAACAAATGCAGACCCAGAAATGGATTATTTTTTCATCTGCTGATAGGTGGGCAGAGAGGAAAGCAATCTATGCCCCATCACATCAGAGTTTAATGCTTCCCATAGCACAGAGAAACAAAAGGTAAAAATTCACTACTCGTGAAGTATCTACCTATGCTGACAGCTAATTTAGGCCCAATATACATGCTATGCAGGGAGAATAAATTCTTATGACACATCAAGTCTGGAATCCAGGGCAGCCAGGTAATGATATTGAGGCAACACACTCTTTGCATACTGATTTCTGTAGTGCTGCTCTTTGTTTTGAAAAAAACATATTTATGCAGTTTCACTGAAAGCATAGGTATCATACCCAAATAAATAAGGAAATCCAGCCAGACTGAGTGGTTTGCTAACAGCTCCTTCTGTAGCCAAGGAGAGATGCCTTCCAGGATTTTGAGGTCTGGATTCTGTTCACAAAATAAAAGTTACGGATAGTCTTCTTGTTATCCTTTCAGATTTTGGAGATTTAAAATATCTCCTCATCTATTTTTATAGATTCTGTATACCTTGTGGAATCATTTTACATATAACTTTGATCAACTGATAGGTCACTGAACATTTAGAAACAACGTAATTCACTAGCTTCTTAATTTTCATTTGAAAGATCTTTGAGACTTTTTACCTGCTTCTTAACCAAGTACTTCTTTAGCTCTGTGTGTTCAGTATTTTGAGAGTTGATTTTAATAGATCTGATCTTGCAAGCACTTCAACTGCAGAACTCCTTCTCAAGAAATCTATGGTGCAATAAACAAATAAAAGAACTTAATCTCAGCGTATCTCCTCAGTGGTTTTGCATGACTTTTACTTCACCTCTTGAACCATGACAACACACTGTCAAACTGACTGTGCTCTCTGCTTATCTGAGATTACTTTCTCTCCACAGAAATGCAGTTCATTACTTTCTTCAATGGAATTCTAAATCTGTTCTCTAATAGATTTCTAATCCTAGGAAGCCCACGCATTACGAAGCAACCACTGTACTTGCCATACAGTTAACTTGATTTTCAGTGACCCTGCCACATGATTTTCATTGAGGGCCTGTGATTAGGAAAACACCACACCAAAAAGAATGTGATTCCCCTTTCCAGTTTTCCCTTATTATTCTGAGGAGATTCTGATTTATCACACACCCTTCAGTCTCTACAGAGAACTGCAACTGTTTCCCCTCAGAAATCTCCTGTTCTTACTTTTAAGTATATTCAAGATCACCATAAGACTTTGCTTCTCAAGCTCAGAGTGATGGGTGCACTGTTCCCCACTTGCTTGTAGAAGAATCGATAGATCAATAGATTTTTGATCTATTCCAATAAGGATGGTACTATACCATGAAGCATATTCCCATACTAGCACACTGTTAAAATAAAAATTATGTGTGTTATTTTTATCCTGTTTCTGACAGCACAAAACATTTTGACCACTTGTGATTATTAACAATCTTGTGCAGCTTTTCACAGCAATAGAGGACTTCATCAAAATGTCCTTAGAGAATTCCTGCTCATGTAACTGTGCATCACCTAACTATATCCTTATTTCACCAACTGTGGGTTTCTATCTCACATCCTGTTCCAAGCTGTCCTGAGATCATATTGAATATTTTTCAAGAGTAGCAACTGTTAACTTCCAAGTACAGGGAGTTCTGTGTTAGCAGGAATAAAAAAAATGTACACACATCAGAGGATATCAATGTTTAAGTATCTGTTACAATATGAACACAGTAGTGAATCTGAAAAATTTGTCTGCTTAGTATTCATAGAAAATGAAGTATCTAAAAATAGAAATTAAGGCTGTTTAGAATGACCACATTTATCAAGGGTTTGAGATCTTTGGGTGGAAGATAGTACACAAATGTTGAAGTTTCCATGTTTTGTGTTACATTTTCTTGGTTTATAATGGCATGGAGTTTTTTTGAAGTAATTAATATTCATTTTTGAGATACTTCTCAATGCTAAGCTATACCAGGTATCTTGGGAATGAGTCCTGCTGAAAAAAGACTTTTAGAAAGTAATTAATAAGTACTCAGGTGAGTGAACATATTGTTCTTTTCACAATTAAACCATTAAACAGAACTTGTTGTTTTCAATTAATATCCTTTTACCATGTCAGAACGACTCCCCTTTATCTTGTGTGTACACTGGAGTCAGGGCTGACAGCCCCAGAGTAGCGGTGGCAAAAATCAATCATGGGGAGTGTACTGAGATGGAGCAGCTGAGAAGAGGCGTTAGAACCATTCCAAAGCAATGATATGAACATGTGATGTTGCAGTGCTTGAATACACTTCTCTCTCAGCATTTTTTGCATCATCAGCTATTTATTTCAATATTCTGTATGTCATCAGTACATTGGCAGGCAGACCATTTTATTCATTTTAATAGTCCTTTTGTATAAACAGCACATATAGAAGCTCAGTATTGGAATAGCTCATTAATCTTCATTTGTTAAAGTCTGGTTTGTGAAAACACACTTGACAGCTGCATCATTGGTGTTGTGACATCATCCCAGCTTGTGATGGTAAAAGCTATAGGAATTCATATAAAGGTGTCATAAATCCTACCTTTATATGTTTGACCAATAATTTTGCAGGGCAAAAATATCTGGGTCACCACTTTGCAGAGGCACAAGCATCTGTGTTTCTATTTCTGAACAACATTAGAACGCATTCCAATGCCTGCTCGCATGGTGTTTTCCCTGCTGACGTAACTTGCTAGACGGGACCAAACTGTAAATGTTATAATGAGACACAGTGATTTCGATGTGGGAGTAGGGCCGATAAGCACACACTACAAATTTGAGACAGTTTTAAACTACCCTCTCTTGACTCAAAGAAACCTCCAGTGCTTGTATTATACCCCCTTAATTTAGCTGGTTTTGTTGAAAGGGCAAGCTCTGACCTCCTACGACCAGAGACTTCAGTGCTGTAAACAAGCTGCACACAGGCTTTTAAGATGTTTCCAGTTTGGGAACATGTACTAAATTCGTGTCAGCTGCCTGATTTACCTGTAGCTTTGGTGGATGAAAACCAGCCCCAGACCGTTTGAAGTGGCTCAGTTCCATATAGTAAAGTGAGATTGGAAGGAGCAATGGCACAATTTTACAGTGCCTTTGAATTGACTATTGATCTCAGCAAATAGCGCTGACTGTAGTGAAGGAGGTTCTGGCACTAAAAGCTGGTTATGGAGAACCACCTCCCTGAGACAGACAAGAACATTCTTCTGTCTCTCCTTGCTTCATTAACACTTCACAGAATCCAGCTGGGACAAAGGCTTCCAGATCCCTGTTCTCTTGCAATATATTTTGCCTTTCAGAACGTGACATTTCCCAGCTGGAACTGTATCTATTTCCATGAAAATCAAAAAGCAAATAAGTATAGCTCGTGGCTATTAAATCCTTTTCTTTTTTTTTTTTTTTTTTTTATGTGCATACGTCATTTGTGCTGGTGACCTAATCCCTGTGAAGTCAATGTGAGCGAAGAAAAGAAGACAATTCACAGACCCCAAAAGACCCACACACCCATTCAGAAATCTTCCACTATACTCCTTGAAGATGAGTTAAAATATGTATTATTTGCAGGAAGAATTCGACGCGTAGTTTAAAGTTAGGAACAGATGAGAAAACTCTGACCTCCTCCACAGACAATTCATGAAGAAATGAACAGAACAAACATCCACCATTTACATTATTCATGAATAATTACCCTTTCAGTTCTCTCTTCTGTCCATCCACTGCCAGTGAGAGACATACCGTAACCACAATCACATGTTTTTCTCTTGTTCAATATTTTTTAATATTATTTAATAGCTTCTGTGTTCTTCAGAAATGTTGTCAGATTTGCAACCGCTGCAAGCAGGTCTCTCTCACTGACTTCAACTGAGCTATGCGAGTTACACCAGCAAGGACCTATCTCCAGCTCTAATTCTCTCCTTTTTGCATTCCTCTACTTGCATGAAAAATTTGTTAACTCCATATGCAATCCCACTGAATTATTCACCAGGCTAAGTGAAAATTACATGATTAGGCTTTCTGAATCAGACTTATGATGTGACTTTAGTTACAGACTTTCTTTTTTTCTTTCCAAAAAAGTGTATGGAAAAGGAGGTGCACACTGCACAAGCATACTCCAAATAGCCATAATTAGTTGTACTTTCTTCTCCTTTTGCTCTACATCCAGCTCCCCTGGCTGATGGAAGTTGTGCTTGTGCAAGCATTTAGATTCACCTAGAACCCAGGAGAAAAGGGATTCTTTTAGTCTTAGATATGTAATTTAAGACCTTGAGCTCTGTGCATATCTCAGTATACCCAGACTGCGATACACTCCAGAAAACATGGCTCTCTGTATCTCTGGACAGCTGATAAATACATGTAATTCCCTTACAGCATCCAAAGGAGCATGGCACACACAACATCCATAAAAGGGACTCCCCCTTCCCAACATGCCTAACGACATCATATCTGCCGGCATATATCATTCAGGCCCATAGCCCATAGGTCCACCTAACCCCTCAGGAGCACTCAGCAGCCTGGGTTGGAAACTACAGAATGCTGCCAGCTGCAGTCAGCTGAGCTCAAGATGTATCTCACCTGCAAAATTTGACTCCCTTTCTCCTCACTGAGATTCATAGATTCATAAAATCCCCTAAGAAACATCACTATGAGAAACAGGACTTTTATCTAACTCTCTTGGGAGAATTGTCCATCAGTTGGAGTCTCTGAAAAGTCTGTCCTGTGAACCTGTAGGCACAAAGAAGCCACAGTTACCAGAGGACTAGACTTTCATGTTCATAAAAGGTCAGGCCAGAAAGAGCCATTACACTAAGGAGGCAACCCCCTACTTAGGTCAGATAACTATCCATGTTATGAGCCCCTCATTAACACATATGCATAACTCCAGAAAGGCAGTAAATCACCAAGAGATGGTAAGCCTACTGTCCATAGGTCTTGCAGTAGTTACCAAAACATCTCAGAGCTGTGCCTTGCTTTTTCTGCACCCCACTCCCAGCATTATCTTTGGTGATATTGTTCAGGGAAGAGGATCACTGGATTAACAGGTCACACAACCAGGAACCTCTTGAAGAAACCGAAATACAAAGCTGACCTCCAGAGCCTGAGTTGCAGGTGGAGACTCCTCATTGAGCTAGAGCAGTTTTAAGATCTCTTGAAGCTATGCTGAGTTTTCTTCATGTCAGTGTATCTCAGAGCTATTTTAAATTGGAGTCTGCCAAAACCCACAAGGGACCATTATGACAGTTAGAGATTACCAATGAATAAAGATTTCTGGTATGTCCCCTTTCTAATACTTGCTGCAGGGTTGTAGGATCAAAATTAAGGACACTATCTCCTTAAAGCTCTCCCACATTTTCTGACTTTTCAGATAATCTTTCTCTTCCCCAGATCCCTTTATCATTTTATCTCATATCCCCTGGCTCTGTCCATTGCCCTCACCCCTGGTTCGTTCCATAATCTGCATCTTTCCCTTTGCATCCTGCCCTCAGCAGCTCCATTTCTCACTGAAAGCCCTTTCCAGTACTAGCTTTCAGCTTTGCCTGGTATGCTTTAGGCCACTGTCAGCTTTCCTCACACTCAAGACTCATCTTTCTCCCTGCTCCGCATGTCTTCCCCCCTCCCTCATTAAGTACCATAAATTTTCACATTTTTTTCTTCCGTCATGAGCTTCTTCAACATATGAGCCGCAGTTTCTTTCACATTATCCCTAAGTATTTTCAATAACCTGTGTTTCCTCCTCGCAGGGTCTTTGTACCATCGGACGCTCTCTTCATCCATCTGGAACTATTTCTCCTCTGAATTATTGTTTGTCTCTTTTCTTCTGTAGTGATCTTCAAAATTATTGGTTCTCTTGAAACATTCTTTATAGCCCTGCTGTGTTCTGAAATTCCGGTTTTCTTTAATGGATAGGTTGGTGTTATAGTCTATATAAACCTTTAACTTACCTGTACCATTCATGTTTCAGTGCCCTCCGTTCTATTCAACAGCACTGTTTCCAATGAAAAGTAATATTCTGAAGCATGCACTGTATTTACTTTTTTTTTCAAATGCAATATCTCAGCTGTAAAGCCAAGCATGTTTTCACATTCTGTTTGACATTAGAGAAGCTTTCAGTCTCATTCCCTGTCCTGTGATCTAGAAGTACTCTCTCTTCATCGTCCTAGTAGAAAGTTGTCCCAACAAACACCAAATTAAAAAGGTCACACCAGCAAAAATAAGAAAATAAATCAGACAAATCACTTAGACACATTAAAAAAATACTACATAACAAAAATACCCAAGGAATTCTGTGTGCCCCACATTATCTTAGCTCGTCCTGAAACCCTCTCTCATTTACGGTGGCAAAATACCTTAGAGTGGTTTCCTAAAGGTTGACATAATGACGCAGTAATATTTTCTTTCCATCCGTCAGTGGATTTATTTTGCCAATGATTGTTCTCTGCCTCAGAAAAACAGCTTCATCTCTCTTCTCTGTTTAGCTCATGTGGGGCTGAATCCTGCAGTAGTAGTCCCAGTGAAGCTGGTGGGAGTGCTGACTCTGTAAGAATCAGATGTGTCCCACTGAGTAATTATCCAAGGCTGAACAAACTCCCAGAAGTTGTGTGTTCAGACAAGCATTCGCATCTAAGGTTTGTTAACCAAAGCAGAAGCCCCACTAAACCCACCTTTCCTTCTGCCTCCCAATAATGCCCTCACTGACCTGTTCAAATAAATATTTACACTAAAAAAAAGGAAAAAAAACCCCATCCAGATACAGATAAGATTTCAACAAAGAGAAATGATATTATTCAGCAAAAGATTGGAGCACTAATCCTTTCCCAGCTGTAAGTCAATTTGATTTTTAAACAGAGGTCAGCTAGTTTTCTTCTGCTGTAGAAATACATACAAAAGTTCCTAGCAGAAACTCACCCTCTGAAGTTTTAATAAACTGAGATATGTCAGAGACATAGGAAGGTGGAGATCTTATTAATAAGATGAGGAGTATATAGTAACCATGGCATTTAGAAAAGTAGCTATTAGAACAGTATTTTATTGTCGTCTAGTTTCTAACTCACCTTCCACATTTTTCTTTCCAGACAATGCACCTACATTCTGTGAGAAAACAGGGAAGAAACTTGTTCTCCTGGTGAAATCACTGAAGACACAGTATCTCACTTCAGTAAGAATTTAAAATCCACAATCAAACTGGGTGTTAAGGTCAAAAGCAGTCTTCAAATTTTAAAATGTCCTTTCTGGTAAAAAAAATAGCATGAACTATGCAAAACCTGAAACAGTCAGAAAACATTTCAAAGGTACTTTGACTAACATCTTAGTGATGATGCAACTCACTAGTAGATAAGGGTGCCATTCACTTTTTTTTCCCCTTATTCTCATAAAAGATGAAATCCAACAACCCAGCAGAAGAACCCTGTGTGGCCGGTGCCATGGGGGAGAATATGGAGAGAAAAGGTCTAAAATTCTGAGTATTCATCCAAGGAACAAAATCCCTTTTGTAGCTTTTCTGGACAGGACTGACTGTTTACCAAAGCACGAGGCAGAGGGTTAGTCATCTGAGACTGAGCCTCGGTGCAATACACTTTTGCCCAGGGAAGAGGAACTTTACATATGAGAATGCCTTTACCCAAGTGAGAGAGAGAAAGAGGGCAAAAATATACCGTTCATTAAAAGACACCCTTTGGGGCTGTTTCCTAAAGCAATCTATCTGCCTGTAAATTAATGTCTTTTGGCTCTGACTTGCCACCCTGAGCCCAACTGTGCATTGTGCCTGAGCCCAACTGGACATGGTGCTGCAAACCAGAGATTCTTCCAAGTGCCACAGCTCTAGTTAAGCTGACGCCGGAGTAACAGGATCAAATAAAGATGATAGAGGACAACAAATCCATGCCATCAGAAGCTCCACATGGCAAGGGGATAAAGAATTACTTTTTTTCATTGCAGTCTTTCCTGCTAAGCTCACAAAATCCATGGGTCTGAGCCTGCCACAGGTTCTGACTTGGCTTGGGCCACAGCCTGGCCACCCCCAGGCCCCATGGCAGGCCCCGGACTCAGCTGAGAGGGCAGCCCCTGGGCCTCCATGGGGCTGGGGCAGGGCTCTGCTGGTGCTGGAGCTCAGGCCTGGTCCAAGCTCCTCTGAAAGTGCCCCGGTGCTGGGGCTGGCCTGGCTGCACCCTGCCGCAGCGCGAGGCTGCCTGGCCGTGTCACCCCCGGCCATGGTCCTGCCTGCCCCGGCCTGCTCTGAGCTGGCCTCCAGCCCCAGCCACGGATGCTGCCTGGGCCCTGGCAGCAGGATCGCAGCACAGGCCATAATTCATTACCAAATGGAAATGTCATACTGGAAGCTATAACAATACAGTAGGGCAAGGCTGCTTTTGCAATGTGTATCAGAGTGCAGGGCAAAGAAAAAAGAAATAAAGAAGAAAAAGCTTTGCTGAGGGATTGTTAGGTAACTGCCAAAGCAGGCTGTTATTTTTCATGTCTATCATTCTGACTTTCAAAGTGTTGGTATCACGAAGGCCAGGGGCAGCTGTTACCATGGTGCCAGTGGTGTCCATCCACACCAGGACTTCATAACCCTCAGCAAAACCTTCCTGAGCCCCTCTTGTGTCCCTCTTGCGCCCAGCACAGCAGCATACCCACCAGCACCATGGCACAGTGCTCCCGCTCCCCGGCCCACACTGGGGATGCCACCAGTTAAAAGTCATTAGAGCTGCCACCAAGACAGCTTCAGAAAGACAGCTGGACGTTTTGTATCATCAAGAACCCTGCCACAGCCCCCTTCTGACCAGCCAGCTGACTGGCAGTCTGTAATTGCACTTGGATTAAAACTCATGTGTTTTTCCCCCCAGAAATCTCCATAAGGAAGCCAAAAAAGTAAAAAGTAGAGCAAATTCTGCAAGGAGACTCAAATTACTTCTGCTGACAAATGCAAGAGATGATTATTCCCGGCACTGTCAGATACAGCAGTGGGAGGGAGCAGGAGGCCCCCTCATGCTGTGCATAGCACACCCCACTGCAATTCCTATCGGGACAGGTGAGTTATAACTAGAGCTCAGGTTTTGGATGAGAGATCATTAATCCTTCTCTGGCTTACCTGAAACGCAGGGGCTAAGAGCCACACTTTCATGGAGAAATAGCTCAGCATGGAAGAATAAGGGCTTTGATGCTGTCCTGATCCAAACAGCATGGCGGCCACAGCGAGCAGGGGAGGGGAAAGGCTGGGTGGCCAGAGAGAGGGTGGTTTGACTCAGGTTCATTCCCTGATCTCTTTCTGGGACAGGGCTGATATAATCTAGCCCTTAATATGCAAGTTACTGGTGGAGAGTACCATAAATATGGAACATCAAAATGTCATTTGCACAGTCACTTTAAACAGATAGGTCCTAGCACTCTCTTCCTTCTGTGCAGGAAAGATTATAATCTGCTAAACTTTCTCCTGGAACCATATTTTAGCATTTTAATTAGAGACCCAACACATGCACTAAACACACTCTCCATAAAGGGCACGCCTTAATAAAGTCGGTACAGCATGCTTCTGTAACCCGGCAAGGTCACCACCTGAGAGGAATCACCAACAAGGCGCCTGGCTTACCGCCAGGGCAACCAGCAAAGTTACCGGGCGGCCACCGCTGCTCTTGGCCAGCGGGGAAGTGCAGGCAGGCAACGCGCTGCCGCTTACCCACACCACTGTTCATCCACAGGAGAGCAAATTAATTTAAATGTAATTACTATTTCTTTCTAATGGAGGGCTGCTACTGGTCTGCCGTTGCTGTGATGGATGCCGTGAGGAAGCCGATGCCTTTCTTCCTCCTTTGAGCACCATCTCCCTCTGCTGTCCTGCCGCAGCTCTGCGCCCTGGCTCCACAAGGTGACCTCTGAAGCGCACCCAACATTAGTAAGTAGAAAACTTGGACAAACACCTTGTAAAAATTTTGCTTAACGCTAAGCTATGTCTAGTTTCGTAAGAAACACTTTAATGTCAGCAAGGGTAAGTCCCAAACACTGGAGCCTTTCCAGTGGAAAATACATAAATAAAGAACAGCCGGGAAATATTTTTTCTCCATACAGAGCTGCCCAGTCAGGTTTCCATCGCTAGTAAGAAGTAATAAGTGGTAACAGCTTCTTCTCTGGGAGGGAAGTAACATGAATTTCTAAGTAGCAGAGATCCTCTGAAGAGAAATTAATATGAAAAGTGTTCTCAGATTTTGCTTTTTGATGGAAAGAAAAAAATGTCTGACCAAAGCAGAGGTAGTTCTTGTATGTTCCTGTATCGGTATGCGAGGTATCAGGACTCAGAGGCCCCTTCTGAGGATAGCCTCTGAGGTGTATGGGGTTGGATAGCACCTCCGAGAAACCTAAAATAAAGTTTGAATAAAGGTGTTACTCTGTCAGTTTTCACTGGCATGGATGATTAAGTTCCTTGCGAGTTTGGTGATCTTCATCACTTCTTCAGACAGCATGCTGTCAGCCGCTCCAAGAGGCTTTGGGGTCTTTTTTGTTTGCAGATCAGCAGAAGTCCTAAGTCAGTCTCACTCCTGAAAGCTAAAGTGCCAATGCACTTAATTGATATTTTTCAGTATTTTCATGAGAAAATCCAAAAGTTCATTTCCTTCAGTAAGACCACAATGAATATAATATTCCTGAAGCAGTAAGGTGAGTTCATACTAGGTTTGCAGTGTTAATAGCTATTTTTATGTTCTCCATGGATGAACCATGATAATACAGTCCTGAGTGATAAAATGCTTATTAGATCATGTATTGCAAGCATGAGGCTACAATCTTGATAGTAGTTTGGTTTTACAAACCTGAGTAAGTTAACATTTGCTGATTGCACTGCTTTGCATTCTTGCAGGCAGCGTCTTAAATTCTGCTGTGGTAGGAGCCAGAATTTATTCTTACCTACATGTGAGTCTTTCAGTTCAGTCAGTGTATGCGTGTGAGGGCACGTTTTGCCCCTTGCTATTTAATATACAAATTACAGTTCAAATTCTTCTCTTAAATGTACTTAGTGTGAGACACAGTGAATGGTATTTTATTTACACTAGCAGTTGGTAAGGTGTTGAAATTTTGATTATTCCAACTTTTAATTGTGTTTAAAATAAGGACTGTCATGTTTCTCAGCCAGCACCATATTTTTTTTCCTATGACCTCTAAGTAGAAACACTAGAAGAATCTTGCTCCGTACAAATTAGGACAGAGTCTGACGCAGAGGTTCAACATCATTCTGCAGCTCTGTGCAGTACCTCGTGCATCCAATTAACTAATGAAATCTGAATGATGGGGAAAAAAAATAAAAATCTTTTTCTCCATAACGTTCCCATGCCCTGTTGGAGCTATGATGTAAAGTAATAAACCAGGGTGCAGGTCAGAAACCTGACCCACACACATTAATGTGTGTATCTAGGAGAACAAGGAGTTTTCAAAATCCTCTGCCTGGTTATGGATCCCAATGGCTCACTGGCAGAAGGCTGAACCCATACATTAGCCATCTCAGAACAGCTTTCTCAGGTTTCTAGTGCCCAAATAATCTGATAATATTGTGCTTTTTCTGACACTGAAAAGTCTTTGCTAAAAACTATGTGGCTTTTAATTCAGTATTGGTTGACTGGTTTAGCATTCCTACTTCTACCGCAGCCTGTACAGAATTCCAGAAAAATATAAATGAAACAACAGAAGGGCAACAATTGCAATGTGTCTCTGATATACATGGACCCAACATCTACGCTCTACTGAATTAGTATTCTAATGATGTTACTGCTTTAATTAACCATGCTACTGTGCCTGTACTGGACTCTTTCCCAAGAACTGTTCGGGTTACTGCATAAGGCAAGGACACTGATTTTCTTTTAATTCTTTTTTTTTTTTCTTTATTGACAAGGCTGCCAAGTTCACAGAAGAATCAATAACCAAGGATATTCACATAGGATAAGATTTACAATGCGTGTTTCACAGACAGTAACAACTGGGACCTCGGAGCACTTACTGAAACCAACAAAATGACAACTGATATGTCCTCCAGTGAATCTATGTTAAGACGTCCTGTCTGCAGTAATTAAAAACTAGGTAACCTCACCTGTGTGAAAAGCCCACCATAAAATCAGCTCCACTTAGTAGTGTAACTTGACATGTTGACTTTTTACATCAGCAGTTATGTCCTCTAGGTCAGCCTCTGGCCTCCCTATGCTAAGTAGCACCTCCCTTAAGTCAAATCAAGGAAAGTAATACGCTATCCAGTGTGCATATTCTTCTCAAGTGATCTCTCTTGCTTTTCCAAATATCTTTTTCCTTCAGTACTTTGTATGTGACCGTCTGGTAAGCTGCTATTGACACCTGAGCAAACGACACCTGAGCGAACACACAAAATATTTTTTCACACATTTCTTTTTGTGATACATAAATTTTGTAGTAATTATATCTCTCTTTCGATTCTTTGAGCTTATTTAAACAAATGTGCCTGCTGTCAGTAAAATACCCAAGTTTTGTGTTGTGTACTAATAGCCGTGTAAGACCTAGATATCACTGAGCACAAGGATCCTCTGGGTATTCATAGCGTACATCATAAATTAAATTGATTCTTTTTCTTCCTATACTCCAGAAACACCCTTAAATTTCTACCAAAATCTGAAAACCCCCCCACACATACACTGAAACAAGAAGTCTTTTCCATACTTCCTTCATACACATATTTGTAATGACTTCATGAAGTAACTTCTATGCATAGAAATAATGAAGAAAAGAAAAAGGAACTAACCTTATCATAGGTTATTGCATGTAGGAAGTATTATAAATATTATTAATTGCTTGGCTCTCTTCCTTCTCTGTCATATTTCCCTCAGGTCTGTGTTCCATGCTCAAGGCCATTATTTGATGGGGGAGGTATAAAATCATAACAGGCTGATGTAAATTTCCTTTGAGATGTCTTATATATCACAGATACCACAAGGGAGATGAAACAACAATTTTGTTCCCGTTCATAAGTAAGGATGGAAGAAATGCTTCATCTGAAGAGGACTATACTGATGCCCATTCTCTAATTGAGGCCAGTATAGTGTATTATTCTTCAGGTAAATCTTTGATAACACTTATTGCCTTTTTCAGGGAGATCTTTGATAACACTTACTGGCTTTTTCAAGACCCCTTCTGGAAGAAGGATTTGTAATTCTGAGGAGGAAATGAACAACTCCAAAACTGAGGGAGATAAAGAAGATGTCTGTGTCAAGAGTCTTAGACATGCTTCATCAGTTTACTGAATTTTATTTCTGCTAAATTAAAATCAGAAACTCATTGCAGAAATTGAAATAAGAAAGTAGCTCAGTCAGTCACTTTTTAAGATCACTATCAGCCTCTGAACAGTTCAGAAATCTTTTTTCAGTGTAGTGTAGATACCTGGGCTGCTGGTTTGAAAAAGTGCAGATCTACAACTCTGACAGGGATACTTTTGGCATCTTGTCTTTCCTGAGCATGCCAAGAAAACCATTTATTGACCATAAAAGCTTAACTAGGAATTCACCTGGGCAAATTTACAAGAGATGATAAAAACCTGGGGAGAATTCATTTCACAAATACTATAATGGTTCCATCCAGGGGAATAAGGTAACACTTTAGGTAAGCATGTTCCACACCATGAACAAATCTATGGTCGGTATCTGTTTCACCTCCACCTTCCGAAATCACCCATCTAGTAATGGTCTTGAGCATGAAACAGAGACCTGAGGGAAATATAACAGAGAAGGAAGAGGGCCAAGCAATTAATAATATTTATAATGCTTCCTACATGCAGTCTCTAGTTTTTGCCCAGCAGCACATTTGTGCTGTTCAACTGTTAACCTGATTTTTCCCCCAAAGAATTTAATCATCCACATTAACAACAAAGCAGATCCTGTGCAGATGTATGTGCAAGCCTATGTAGACAAGCGGGGCACTGTGCTTCTTTACACTGTTCAAGGTTCTATGCCAGAAACAACTTAGGCTTTGATCCACTTGTAACTGTCACAGTTATGTTTTCAGATGAGCCAGTTCATTTGAATAAACTGGAAGGGGGAAGTGACACTGTCCTCAAGCTATCTTCAAAACTGGGTGATAAATACCAACTTTGCTACATCAACAAACCCTGTTGAAATCAAATAGCACAACTCAAGAGGAAAAGAATTTGCTGAAATCCAGCTCTTGTTCAGATGTGGTCAAGAACCTGCTTTTACACACGGGTTTTGCTCACAATAGTTTAATTGGCGAGGCAGCAGTATTTTTGCTCGACTAATATCTTACCCTTGATAGGAAGGATTGTTACCTCTCATTGTATGTAGAGATAATCACAGTATTTTGCCATCAAAATCAATGGCAGCACTTTATAAGCAGAGTAAAACTAAGGATGAGAATGGGTGTCAAAATCTAAGTGGGTAATAGCGGCAGAAAAGTAGGAGGGAAGGGAACTACACTGTCATTTAAAATAGAGCATCAGGAATTGATGAGGAATGAGTGGGGGAGCCAGGAAAGTGTCTCAGTAGCAGAAGTTGGCATAGCTGATAATTGAGCTACATAGTCAAGAAGATAAAATATATGTTTCCTGGAGGATGGGTTTCCCAGAATTTTGTGTGCTATTGATTTTTTTTTTTCCACTTAAGTGACATATTTGGTTTTCTAAAGGGCTTTCACTGACACTCTGTAGGGGTAAAACCAGAATCAGAAAAAAAAAAAAAAAACAACAAAAAAAACCCCCAACAAACCAACCAAAAAAACCAACCAAAAAACCCAGTGATGCACTCAGATAAGACAGTGAAGTAGACCACATAAGGGCTTACACAGGCAGCAACTGCCAATGTTGTAGATATTCTTAAAATTTCAAGGGTCAGGCTCCACCAACACATTTAATCCTATTAATTTCATTGGAAGTCTTCACTGATAAAGATACTAATCAATAAAACTGTGGAGAACAGCAACCAACCCTTAAAGGGGATGGCATCACTACAAGACACCTATCCTTCTGGGTCTATTGCAGAGCCATTATAACAGTTCTAATACATTTATCTTTCTTAGTATATAACAATTTAAAAATTACTTTACCTTCTATTATCAAGGTCTTAACCCTATATATTTGGAATCTCAAAATTTATCTTTCCTGCTAAATATTTTTTGCTGTCTGATGCCGAACTGCAGAGGACTATTGTATCTCCATCTTCAAGACATGCTTTCAAAATGCTGATAATACTCTATGATAAGACTGTCATATATAATTACCAGACTAGCAGTTATGAGGACACTGGTATCTGATTCCCTTAGGTCTACAAATATACGACCATAATGTTGCAAACAACTGTCCATCAACAGCTCTGCTTATCAACATCTATGTGGAAGGGTTTAAATATCTTCTCTCAATGCTTTTCTGCAGAACACAAGGCCAGCCTAACTGCCAATCCATACTATTATCTCAGTGAGACTAGAGGGAAAAAAAGCCAACAAAACTTACTGCACTGTCTTTAGAAAGGTAGTGAAGGTCAGACTAATCAATCTCAAATTAAAATGACACTACATGAAAATGCCTATTTTATCTGAATCCATATTAATTCCTCCCTAACAGAACACTGATGTCCTGCTTTACAAAGCAAGTCTCATCACTGTTTCTAGGAAAGGACTTGCAGCTCTTCTATAATCAGCTGCTGAAATATCCTCCTAGTTTATTCAGTGCCTGTACTCTTTCATCCCATTCCATAAAAAATACTGCATTCCCTGCAGTGTCATATAGAATCATCTATTTCAGTCACGTTACTAACATTTTCTCCAGTTTTTGGAAGCCATGTAAGTATTAAGGTCATGCAGAAATATGATCCTGTTGGCGTATAGCAGCTAGGCAGCCCTCAGTTTCTCATACTTTTAGTAAAATAGTTACTCAGAACAGTAGCAAGATGATTTCTTTTAGCAATGCATGAAAAAAAAATGTTATATTTTTACAGCAAACTCGTTAGCTGGTGTGAATTCGCAAAGATTGATTGACTTTGTGTTAATTCACCCATCATTGGCCTTAATAGAGTGATGCCAACTGGGGATCTGATCCTGACCAGCTGATCCCCTGGAAGCTGCAGAATCACATCTGGAAAAGGACAGCACTCTGAAAGACTGTTTAAAAACCAACCAAATGAAAAAAAGGCACAAAGAAAGGAGAGAGGACTGCCACAGTGGGATGGCCCTGACAGAATTTACCTGTCAAGCTACAGCACAGAATTCACAGGGGAAACACTACAAGTGCTTCATCCCAGAGCAAGGCTTTCCTTAAAGACCTTCTTAGATCTGAGTGAATTCAACCACCAGGCACAAAGGCCGTGGAAACCGGGCTTTGTGAGTTTTACCACCTGCAGATCTGCTTCTTATGTTACCTTTTCATTATTTGTTTTGATCAATAAAGTTTAGCTTATGTTAGTTACCATGAGGAACAACCTTCCATTTCGGTTCTCTCTTACTGTTCTTTGAAACAGTGTCCCCTGTGCGTGTCTTAACACACCTTCCACGCTGTTACAGTTGCTTACAAAACTCTTTCTTGTTTTCAGCATTTTTAGTGGGTTTTGAGTTCTATTTCTGTAATAACACTGAACTCCTGGCTTGGCAATTTATGAAAAGCTTTCTTAAAATTCAGATAAATTATGAACTGTCAATGTCAATCTTGAGTGTAATCTTATCAAAAAAAGAGGTTAATTAGGAAGGATCTCATCCTTCTAAATCCATATAAGCTTAACATAATAATTGAGAGTTGAGATCAATTACTCATGGTATGTCAAGGGTATGAACTTATATGGTAATGATTGAGTGCTTGGCCTGAATGCTCAAAAGTCAAGGTCAGAAATCATGCCGAATGCACATTTAAAAATTCTTGAAATCACAAGTGGTGGGGTGGGGAAGGCAATGGGATGAAAGTTTTATGTGTAGGACTAATAGCTAGGGTGCATACTGAACTGAACCTCTGAGGCCAAATTCAACATTTGTAATACTACATACAGAGAGAAGCTGGGAATGACTAAATTGAAAATGGGATCGGTAATAGTTTAGAAGCATTTTCATGAAGTAATTCAGAAGTTCCATTTCACCAACATGTATTTAGTTTTCCCAGTGGGTTAATAACTTTAACTAAAGTAAAAGTAAGACCCTCTGTCCTATGCAGTGCATGAGCCATTCATTGTGCCACAGATTCACCTTAACTGACCCTCCCTTCCAAGCACAATCTTCATAAAATTCTCCAGTCCTCTGGAAACAGGCTGCCACTCCGACTTTAATCATATCAAGACAAGGAGAAAAGGAGAGTCCTAAAGCAGTCCTGCTTACCCTGGGAAGCAACAACAACAACAAAAAACACACACACACACACCCCTGGAAGAAGCCTGATCTTGTTTTCCTTTATTTTTCATTTTTGTTATTTTCACTTTTTTTTTGTCCTTTTTTTTTTTTTTTTTTAGAAAATCTACAGCCTGTAAAACATATTGTCACCAATACTCTTGAAGGAGCTGCTACTGAAACAGAGAGTGGACTGGTTGTGTATGAGTGTATCTCTCTCATCGTGCTAGAAGTCAAGAATGAAATCTTCAAGAGGATGCAAAATTATAAGAAGTGCCTCACCACCTTGGATATGGCACTAGATTGCAACTGGGATTTTTACTGTTTAAAGTAGGCTATGCAGACTTACTCTGTAGGTCAAAGGAGGTAAGGATTTGCAGAGAATTCATCCCAAACCTCTCAGACACTGCGGCATTGATAGTTTGTGCCTAAGTCCCCCCATCCTAAAAACAGGATGATCTTACAGTGAGATTGTGATACTAAGCACACAGAGAGGGTCTCCTCCACTGGTACAAGGCAGTGTACAGTAAAAGATTAAAATCAGACCTGAGCAAGCTAGCTCAGTTACCAGGAGCAATACAAATTTGTTAACGCAGTGCTCTGCTAGGCTAGTTTGCAGAGTCAGCAAATTCCTGTTCTGCAGAGCACTGCCCAGGCAGGGCTAAACAGCCCTGGTACCAGGCTAGCCCAGTGAGGTGCACTGTCCCTCCAAGGTAGCTCAGCACTCTCTAATGGCAATGCAGTGCTGGCAGAAGTTTTAAAGAGTGAGGAGATCCAGTTCTGCAGCATATGTGTACCATATGGCAAGATGAGTACATGCAAGACTCAAGGAACATTTCAAATCTTTTGCAATCACATTCCAAACTTTTTGCACAAGACTCCTGGTGAGCATTCCCTGAAAGGTAGTGCTTCTCTCTCAGCACGCTAACAAAACCCGTGCCACCTGAGGCCACCACCTCGGAGAGTGTTATGGCTACAGGATGTTCAGCAACTCAGTTACTATGTGTAGGCTACTACGGCTAGAGATTTTAGTTAGCTAACTTCCACATCGCACATTATGAAAGCTGCCACATACGAACCCAAGACTCCAGACTTGTGACCAAGTCACAGCATGCCAGATGTGCTGGGGCGACGCTTCGTTGTGTGTTCCCAGGCATACAGCAAAGGTTTACCTTTGCATTTGCCATAAGCTAGGAATGAGCAGTGGTGGCACAGATTGTGCCACGTAATTTGTCAAGTCACAGTATCTTCATCACCTGTTTGCACTGTAAAGAGCATGGAGAATGAAGGAAATCTGTAGTGGAGAGGAAGTGGTAGAAGTTTGGGAACAGGAAACAGGCATAAATGAGGAATAGTAAGACAAAAGGTATACCGCGTCAAAAAAGTGAGTGGAGGAAGTCGTGAAAGCTTCCTAATAACTGCATATGGACCCACATTGAAGCAATATCTGAGGAGCTCTCCATCCTCAGAGGTATGCTTTCTGTTTCTTTTTGTCCTACAAATCTAGTCACAGCATTAAATTCATGTCTTCATTTCCAAACCCATTACTTCAAACCATATAAATGCTTAAGTACAACAAAACAAACTCAGATGAGGCAAAAAAAGACTGTTTGGATGTTCAGACAATAATTTTAACAGGCTGCTGTGTGAGAGCCTTTTTGAGAGTCTATATCCTGCTGGTGTTGTTACAAATCCTCAGTCTATAGCTTGGCTCGCTGAAGACCTCAAGCAGGTCCTTATTAATATACCCCCCCAGAGACTCAGGTTACTCTGTAGAGTAACTGTGTTTTTCTTAGCAGTCAGCTACTATGTATAAAATTGTTATGCATATCCTTCGCAATTAGGCTGAATCTTTAGTGATCACCTGTGGCTTGGTGTCCTTTTTGTCAGTCCCTCAAAGTCAGAAGATGTATTTTTGTCATCTGTTAGCTCTGCAGTTGCCAGTCCATAGCTTGATTGGTTATTTAATGCCTGCAATACAGTTTTTGAATGGTGTCCCATGCTAACGCTTGACAACTACAGTTGTCACGACTACTCAGCACCTATGTGAGGGCTGTGTTGGACAGCTGTTGTGATGATTCCTTGGCACTTTGCCTAAACGTGAGTATCCCTGTCTCAAAGACTTCTCCTACAGTCTCTGAGAGACTGGGCACAGAGGCAACCTTGCCATCCAGGGGTGGAGGCACTGCAGTGTCGCTTTGAAGCTGACTACTGTGCCAGCCCATGAGGCCTCTGTGGGCGTGGCACGATGCTCAATGATGTTTTACAGGTAGCAACACAATGCAAAGTCCCTGGGCCTCCTTGAAAGCCAATACACCATCACCAGCTGGTCCAACCAGGCCTACCTGCTGTGTTTAGCATGAATACCTGAGCCAGAACAAGGTCATGGCACTTTCATGCAAACTTGTCATTCACTCTAGAGATATGTGCCAGTATGTGAGAGTCACGTTAGGAGCCTGTAAAGACACAGCCCTTCTTATTTCCTTTATTAAAAGTCAGTTGCAAGATGGTCACAACCTTTCCATGTGTTCTTTCTCTGGCATTTATTCCCATAATTTCAGAAACTAAGCCCCACAACTCACCCCACAAACCCTTTCTGACTTCCAGAAATACACCACAGCAAAAATAACCTACAGCCTTAAGTTCAAGATGAGTATTTTGGTGCTAGAAGCAACAGCAGAGCTGTGCTCCATTTCATTGCTTCTAGAGTGGGTTTTGACACTAGCTTAATAGTGGTTGACTCACAAATCAAAGACTGTCTTTGAGAAAACTTCTGCAGGGTTGATAGACAGCTAGCATACTCTAAGGCATTTTCTTCTGCATTACTTGGCAGGAAGCCTGAGACAGTTTGAACAACACTGCACAATGTGCCCAGCTCAGCCAAAACTCATTACGGGTCTTGTCTTCTCTTGTGCACTTTGTGAAGCACATTACTGCACCCCTGATGGGCAGCAGTTAAGCTAAAATTAAAGATCACCAAATACCTTTAATGTACCAGTCAAATTGCATCTCAGCTGTGCATACAATGGTAAACGTTCTGCTGTTTTACCAGACGAAGGATGAAGATGTAATGGCTGTTCTCCAGCTACTGAGCTTGGTTAAGGAATTGCTCTGATAGAGGTTGCATGCGATGATAATTTCAGCAAAATAGGAGACAGTTGCTGAAAGATGCTCAAATTCATAGCTGCATTAACTCTACTTGCTATTGAAGGACTCCTCCCTGGTAGATAATGCATCTGATCACTTTGAAATATACTTTTATGGAGTTGCTCTGGATTTTTCCTTTGGAGTACCACTGATTTGTGAGGCAATCACTTTAGTTAAAACTTGATTCACAGTTAACTTGAGAGCACTGCTGACTTGCAGCATTACAGACTGAAGGGAGAATGCACTGTGTACTTCTGCTGAACTGGGTATTACAAATACCCTCTTTCCTCCTTCACGTACTCTCCTTTCTCTCTTCTTCAGTTTGTGGGAGAGTTCAACTACTGTGATATTTGCTAACGGGTTTCGTTGTTATTACCAAACAACAACCACCACCACCCTACTTCCAGATATTTACAGAAGTGGACTTCCCTATGTCAGCCAGTTCATGATAAAGGGGGCCTTAAACAGAAGCAGCCTTCATGATAATGGGCAGTTGCCAGATCTTGGCGTGATAATTTGATCTCTTTCTTCTAAATGAAAGAAAAAAAGGAAAAACACTTTTAAAACTTGTAGGTTTTTCAGCCTTCCTAGATTGGACTTACATGCTTCCGTGACTTACAGCATCTGAACCACAAGTGTTTGCATCCAAGGATCAACCAAATAACCGTAACAATGATAAGAATAGTATCAAAACCCAGTTAAAGGTGGTGAACACTCAGCTCAGCAGATGTAGGTAAGGCTAACAGGTCACAATATGGAGTTAAAAATGAGATAATTTTCAGAAACAGAAGTAGGTGGATTGGACTTAAGTAAACTCTGTGACTGCTAATACACAGGACAAAACAGCAGATGAACTAGGGGAGTGAAGAGGAGGGAGTACATTCTGCCAGAGGGATTTGCTTTACCATTCTTACTTTTCCTATTTCACTACTGCAAATTCCCTCTCCCCCTGGCCTCCCATCTGCAGCTTGACTGGGGTGAAAAGCAACCACAGAAACCAACATGCTGATAACTCCAAATTCATATTTTTTGTTAGGAAAGTAACATGAGCCTGGTCCTTGACTCAATGGATCTGTATTCATTAACATTGGTCAAGGCCATCCCTGAAGCATCATTCACACACAACGATGCTACTAGTGGTAAATAAGGAGAATAATTCAATGAGTGCTCAAATGCTATGAAAATGACAGACGAAAGCAGCCTCTGCTTGAGGTATCAGAGGAAATATTTTTGCCTTCACTGGCTGAATCATGGAACAGAGATATGAAAAACAGCTGCAAGACTTCTAAAGCAGAACTTGCCAAGAAGTGGACAAGATTCAAGTACAGACAAGTCAAGGGGACATACAATATGAGAAGGATTTCAGCCAACTATGGGTAGCTCAAGAAGAGCCAGAAAGTATGACAGAGTTTTTTAAGGATGGATTTGACAAGGATCTTCAATGCACACTGTCTTTGTCAGTAGCTGATAAGAGTCCTGTCAAAGCCAAGTACTGACAGGCTTTCTTCACCGTGCAACCCAGAGGCACCTCACTCCCAGCATCAGTAGGCTGAGGCAAAGTGCCTGTAGAGCTTATCAGGTTAATCAGTTCCAAAATGAGTCAGGTTTGAAGGAAAATCAGCTGGGGAAGATGGCGTTACTAAAATTGTTCTAGAACAGCCAGACCAGGAAAGAAAGAAAGGAAACATCACTGTTTTAAAGATAGAAGCATTTTGCGGTGTTTTAGACTTAAGAGACTTTCCCTGTGTTAAAGTAATCAATTAACAACAGAAGGTAAAAAGAATTAGTTGGGATTAGTAGCTGCACTCACCAGCCAATTTGGAGTGGTGCGTGAAAACAACCAAGATGCAGTTTAAAAATTGTACACAAGATGGCATGAGGATGCTCCACCAGAATTAACTCCGTATTTGGTGCACCGACCCAAATGCCCTTATATGACTCTGCTGTTGGAAACACACGAGGACAGGAGCTTAAAGAATAAGCTGTTTACTCAGAGCTGTACCATGGCTAACAAACATGCATGCGGTAACATCCTGAAACTACCTTGACCTTTAACCAAGATGCTGTGTTGTGTTTGAGAGATCCAAGCTCACCTTTTGCAAGTACAGGTAACCCCAACTTGTGTTTAGTCTATAGGTTTTAAGAATGCCTTGCTGAAAACAGAACCACGGGGTATGTTAAGCAAAGTCTTGGATGTCAAAAGCCTCAATTTGTATAATGCACAACTATTAATGGTCTCATGACATAATTTTGAGAATCAAGTAGAGCAAAGAGGACATAAAAATAATTGACTTTTACACTAGGATTAAAATTGGAAGATAAAACAATAAGCATCTGGAAACACAAGCAAATTTGCCGGAACAAGAAAAAATACGTATGAAAGAGACAGCTTTGACCGCAGGTAGAGCTTCCAGACAAAGCCTATTGCAGTGCTGCTGCTAAGCTCATGCAAGAACCACAGACTCACAGAGCGGCTGTGGCAGGAAGGCACCTCTGGAGATCATCCAGTCCAACCTTCGCTTATAGCAGGGTCATCTACAGCAAGTTGCTCAGGACCATGTCCTGTCAGGTTTTGAAAATTTCCATAGCCTCTCTGGGAAGCCTCTTCCAGTGTTTGTGCACTCTCACAGTAGAGTAGTCATTATCTCATGTTACGTGGAATATCCTTTGTATCAGTTTGTGCCCATTGCCTCTCATCCTATCATAGGGCACCACTGAGAAGAGTTTGGCTGCCTCTTCTTCATGCCCCCTGCCCCTTTCAGGTATTATATAAATAATATATAAATATATATAAATAATTATTATGTACATAAATATAAAGATACACATTGATCAGACCCTCCTGAACCTTAGTTCATCTAAGGTTCCTGAAGCATCTCTGAGCCTCCTCTGCTCCAAGCTAAACAGTCCCAGTTCTTTCAGCCCCTCCTATTATGACAGATGCTCCAGTGGACGTGCTCCAATATATCTGTCTTTCCTTAACTGAAGAGCCCAGCACTTCAGATGTGTCTCACCAGGACTGAGCAGAGGCAAAAAGATCACCTTTCTTTACCTGCTGGCAATGCTGGTCCTAATGCAACCAAGCAGGTTGTTGGCCTTCTTTGCTGGAATGATGCATTGCTGGCTCATGGTCAGCTTCGTGTCCACCAAGGCCCAAGGTCTTTTTCAGCAGAGCTGCTTCCCATCTGGTTGGCCTTCAGCCTGTACAGGTGCCTGGGGTTGTTCCTCCCCAGGTGTAGGACTTTGCTGAACTTCATGAGATTCCTGTTGGCCCCTTTCTTCAGCCTATTGAGGTCCCTCTGGATGGCAGCACAACCTCCTGGTCTATGAAGAGCTCCTTGCAGTTTTAAATCACCTATAAACTTGCTGAGAGTGTACTCTGCCCCACCAATCCAGGTCATTAACAAAGATGTTAAACAGTATTGGACCCAGGCCTGACCCCTAGAGTACACCACTAAGGACTGGCCTCCAGCTGGACTTTGCACCATCGATTACGTGAAAGAAAAAAGCACCAGTGAACAAGGGTAGGTATGTGAGTCAGTGCTGGAAAGTTGCTGATACTTAGGAAGCATTTCTGAAAGACACTGGGCTTTTTCCAGTCGTCGTTTCAGGGAGGAAGACTGAAAAAGACCTGAATGTAATGCCCTCAGATATCACTTATGTCAGATCAGATGTGATAAAGGTAAATGACAATGTCAGGATTTGTTAAAAAAAAAAAACCGCGACAGAAATAGATTGTGCCAAAAATACTGAATACCAGCTCGTAGGAACTGTCTTTTATCTCAGAAAATGTTACGCTTTCAACAGAAACAAGTGTGTCCTCTATAGTTTTAAGCAGTAATAAATTTGTTGGTTATTCACCAGATAGTCGTTTTCTCCAAAAACCATTATCACTATAGTCAGATTAAATGACAAGACTTGGAGACCTCAGGAAACATATGGATTTTATAATAAGAGCAAAAACATCAAGTGACTTATTCACATTTAATTCCCGGTAAGGGTTATAAATTTAATAGAAAAAATAAGGTTATTAACTACAGCAACATAATTTTCCACGTGCATCAGTGAACTGTGTAAAACATCTGAAGGGAAACTTGCTACAGAGGAGATTGCAGGCTAGATACATTGAGAAATTTTTTGCTGTCCTTGTCTACCTATCCTTTAATCAGCTCTGCTTCATATCACTGAAACATAAAATAGAAGTGTTGTTATTTAATCAGTTTGGAAATATTTGTAATTGGGGATGAAGGAAAGGAAAATCTGTAGGAAGATCAGTACACCAGAAAATTCAAGAAAAGAAGGATGGAAATGAAACCATAAAGCAAAAGCACCTTAACCTACACAGTTATTTTTCACTGCCCATACCAATATAAGAACACCAAAACACCCTGCACTTGCAAGTGTGGTTTTGTGAAACTCAGACATCCCTGACATTTGGACATCAGTGACAACACCAGTTTATGGAGCTCCCACCCCCTCCACCCTTTTCATCACCTCTGTTCTCATACCCAGTTCATACCTACTCCTTGGGTACCTAGGATGTACTGATACATGGGTGTGTTTCAAATGTCCTTCTAACCCAGCACTGAACAGGGTCATTTCACTTGATCCTGAGGAACTGCAGCTTCGCTGCTAGATGTACTGAGGGGTCAGTGCTAAGGCAGAGCCAAGGAGAGGCAGGGACTTCTTGAGCTAAGACTACATTTGTGAAGCTACACCGTAAGCATCAACAGGTTAATGTTGGTCACCAAGGTCTGGTCAACAAAGGACTTCAGCCAACAGCTGTCAGCTCAGCTTTAAGAAGCAACTAAAATAAGACCCAACGTAAAATTTGGACCTTGCAGATGTTAGAAGTAGGCCTTTGGACTCTACACGTGGAAGCAGGGCACACTGAAGCAGGAGACATTCCTGAAAGCACACAGGGCCTCGGGCATCCTGCCCTACTCCCTTTCAGGGAGTGCTCCACAGTCCTACTTGTGCTGCAGGGGAGAGTAGGAATTAGTCCTTATTTCTTTTCCCCTCAGTTAGCTTGACTGAAATAGATCTCTGGGGTGTGGGAACCCCCTGTTCAAACCTCTTCTCTGGAGTAGGGATTGTAACCTCGATGATCTCCCTGAAGGTGATATCACCACTGACCTTCACTTATTTTTGGATGGATTGTTGTCAGTCTTGTTTGTCCGTTTTGTACAGAATACTCAAATATTTCCTGAGCCAAGGACAGGGTTAGGTTAGCACAGTCACTGGGCAGCCCTGAACACCAACCACTGCCCCCTGTTTGCCTCAGACAGGAAAGTCCCCCTGGGAGCCAAGCCTGAGGTGACACAGGCTGCTGTTTCTGTAGGCTGAAGCACACATACTGTCACTAACCACAAACTCCTACTGCCTGATGATTTCCTGGATTGGGAGTATCACTGAAGAATCTGTTAAACTTCACTTTGACATCATACTTAGCTGAAGATTAGACATTACTTAATGAGCAGGTTGAGAAAGGTAGCCATACAAAACTGAAAGAAAATTCTGTATTAGAATCAAAACAGAATGACAAGCCAGAACTAGAACAAACTTTTCTTCAGAGTCACATGTTAGGCTTTAACAAAGCTGTACTTTAGGGGGATATTTAAACAGCTTGTCGTACTTACCATTATCCTTACTCATGAATAAAAGCCTGCATAAAAGTGATGTAAATAAGCAGAACTTATTCCTATTTTTATTGAGGGGTAAAAAAGTATCAATTGGAGTCAACAGCAGTAGAATACCTGACTTGGGTCAGTTACCTGCTTTCACCTCTAGATATGTACAGTTGCTCCTGAATTTGCTGTCTCTCCAGAGAACATCAGCAAGAAGGAACAGGCAGGGATCTGACCAGTTCACATTGTCCAACACATTTGAACCAGGACAAAGTACAAAGATACAGGTAAGCAGCACCACAGAAACAAGACAGGGGAAAAAAAAAGAAGTCATACCTTAGAGTCAGCTCCCAGAAACCACTACTCTCCAAGTCTCCTCCTGACAGAGGATGATTTATGCAACTCAGGGTTCAGAACAAAGGTATTATTGTAGGCTGCTATTGTAGGCAACCTGCTTCAGTCTTCTTCTAGTTATCCCAGTAATTCCCAAACTTTCAGCTGAACTTGATTCAATTAGTCCTCCGACTCTAGCATGGAAATCCTGTCTCCTGACACCCTTTCCAGTCACTGAAGCACAAATGCAGGTGTCCCATTCCTCCCTAACAAAGTACGTTGTGTGTAACCCTCATTTGCAGTCTCTGTCCCAGCTCTTGCTTTCCACCAGCTATCAACACTCCTGAAGTCTAAATAATCTGTTCTTCTGCCAATACTCAGAAGTAAGCAGGAAACTGCAGTTCAAGGAAATTCCTACCTACTCCTCTTTATGGCTCCTCTGCCCTGGAACTAAGTAAAATAGGAGCATCCTGATTTGTCTTCCCAGTGCTGTTTCCTAAACATCTGACTCCTCTCCTACTGTCACCACCAAAGCTGTTTCTTAAGTCCTTCTTTATTTTGTTGTCCTTCCCTGGAGAGTCTTTGAAGGTCTCTCTCACTCATTTTTGCTTCTGACTCTTTCTCCCTTTCGCTTCAGAAAGAGATAGTATGATTCTGTCTGGAACTATGTTTTACCCATGACAAACTTCCCCTTGGAGTCATATCAATGGCAGATCTTCCACCTGGTGAGCATTACAGCCATACAGCTCAATTCCCAGTGACTGCTAGTCGTCTTTTCAGTGCTTTTTTTTAAAAAAGGCCACAACATGGACTTTCTGCCCTAGACCCTAGAGGCTTTAAAGAAAATCCCATTAAGGGACATGACTGGCAACTTATTAGGCATAGTCTACTCATTTAAATTAGTCACCTAGACTCAGTTAACATTCATGGAGCAGAAAAAAGTGGTTCAGCACAATTTATCTCATCCAGAAATAGATATCTAAACATGGTTAGGTGATTGGCACTCTAAAAGGTCTTGTTTACTACTTAAAAAAAGGCACTAGCTTAGATGAATACCTCAATACTGCACACATCTAAAGAGGTATGAAAAGAAGGGCAGCCAACATAACCCTAAGAGGAGCTTAACCTCCGTTGTCAGCATTTAGTCTTTTAGGTGACTAATGAACTTATTTCATATTCTTTCTTCATTCAGCTTTGCATATACTTGTTGAGATGGCAGAAACATTTAAAATATCTTTACTGTTCAAGGAGAATAGGGACATGTTTTTCATAATTGTTTTTGGCCTTCTTTTCAACTAGCTCTGTACACTACTGTATATGCAAAACTCGTTGAGTACTTGTAAACACATTCACTGCTTTATTTTATGTCTTTATAACAACCTTTATTCACAAGCAGATGTTATGTCATGTGAGTATACTAGATACCCATCTGTCCCACATACGTTTCTGAAACACAAAAGTCAAAGGCTGAGTGCTCCTGCCACTGTAAGTACAGAAGGTCATTGCTAAGATGTACTATTGTTATTTTTTAAGCAAACACATTTAGACATAAAAGCCAATTACAAGGCACTTATGCAAAAATGGCTATATTAAGTCTAGATGCTTTGCAAATACAAGATTTTTACAGTGCAGATATGACTCAGTTCCCAAAGTCAGTGGGAGCTTCGCCGAACACTTCTTGAATTATCAGAAGACTAAAACATGACCCTTGAGAACATATAGAAAGAACTGGGCCTGTTTAGTCTAGAGAATTGAAGAGTAAGAGGTGACATGAAAACAGCTTTCAAATATGTGAAACGTTCCTACAATAAAGGGAGGAAATAAACTGCTCTTCTCAACCACTGTAGAAAGGAGAAAAAATAACGGGCTTAAATTGCAGCAAGGAAATTTCAGTTTGACACTAGGTAAGTGGAAAGACAGCTTTTCTAAGTGTAAAGACAGATTGCCTGGGCCAGCCAGGGAGTCCTCATGCCGGCAGTTTTTAAGAACAGGCTTGAAAAACCCCTATCAGGGTGGTAGTCAGGTAGGACTGATCCAGTGTGAGGGCAGGGGGAATAAGGGAACGGCTCCTCAAGATCCTTTCCAGCTGTGTTTTCTATCAATTTATAACTCATTGAGAAGCAGCATTAAGCAAAACCTGATTATCTTCTTGGAAAATCTTGCTATGCTTTTTATTCATATATCAACATTATCACATTTTATTAATTAGCATATTTCAGCAGACAAATACAGACCTGGCTGCAATACAAAATAAAACCAGTTGCCACAGAGGAGCCACCTGTTTGATGAACATGGACCAACCCTTGTCCATGGACCTCAGCAGCTCTCAGCCCACTTGCCTCCCTGCCGGCGATGCTCAGAGCACTCAGCTAGGCTGTCAGATAAGAGCTGCTGTCCCTGAAAAGATACATAATTCTCAGATATGATTATGAGATCCCCTTCTCTAAAATCCTTGTGATACTCCTTCTGCATCTTTACGCTCTCCAAACATCCATTGTAATTTCCATAGTAAATTTCCCTAAAATTCAAGGCAAATACATAGTACAAAACAGACTATTTACACTCATATGAATATCCGTTTGTAGTGTTCTTTGTTTTGTAGGTATCTCTGTTTATGTAATGACGAATTTGAAGGGTAAATGAAAACCCTTTATGCCAGACACAGAAAAGTGCTCTGAATTTCGAGTGAAAGTATTCTGCTGTGACTTTTCCTAAGAAACGGATCACAAGCGATTCAGTGATAGAAATACTGTCTCTTAACTTGATTTTATAATGCAATCAGACTGACCTCTCTTACACACAGTAACTGAAAAAAAAAAAAAAGAACCTCCAACACTCCAACAGACTAAACAGAAGCTACCCTAGTTTTTAATCAATAGTCCTATTCCCACTGGCTATGTATTTCAGTTCAGAACAGAGTAATTAAATGTAGTGATGAGCTGCATTTCTTTATGAATGAAATCTCTTGCTCTCATATATATATACATATATAAATATATATATAAAATACACTATAAAATACTTGCTGCTAAAATCCAATCATGATGAGTCTAAACAAATAAAAATGTAATGAGTCTTTAAATTTGAAGGATAAAATGCCTTTAATTCTGCCAATGAAATACTTTACTGTCACGGGGGTTTCAGTTTTATATTAATAGTATTGTTCAGACAAAATATTCATGTTATAACAATATATTACAAAATGCCACTTGAAATGATATTCAAGAGCCTACAGGTAATTGATGCCATATTCAAGCAAGTAGTCCTACTGATTTAGGTGCAAGATTTAGGTGAATGAGGTTTCAATCCTACATAGATATTTTTAACTTATTTTCCTTTGAAATATGTAGGTTTAAAATAATTCATAAGAATGTTCAAGCCCAACAGTAATACCGGAAAGTTCACATACAGCCTACCATTTTGCCCATAGGCAGTTTATGGAATTGTAATTAGAACTACTATTCCTTAGCAATCACACGCACAGAAGTACTAAAAGATTTAGGAAACATAATTGCATTTCTAATAAAGTTTCACCACTTCATGTTAATAGATCAAACTATGATTTCTCCTTAGAAGTAAAAGACAAAAAATCATTGTAAATTTGCTATTTTAAAAAGACTGAAAAGCTCTATGAAGGCGCTATGAGGACAGGAATATCTTCATTCTAATCCTCAGTGATTAGTAGCCTTTCTACAGTGATTCTGCTTTGCATAAGAATATCCTTTTGCCCTTGACTTTATGGCAGGCTAAAGTTAATGGGCCAAATGCATCCGTTGACTAAAATGGTCTTACTCCAAGGATAAGTTTGGCTTACCATACAGAAACACGGTTGAAAGCAGCCTGGAGGATTGTAATCATAAGAAATAAACCTATATCCTGGCATCACCTCTCAAGAATGTTGCTTGCCTTAGATTAGATAGTCAAGGTCAAATGTGCAAATTAGAACAAGCTCATGTTGTTTTCAAACTATTACTTCTTGGTTTAGAAAGTGTTATATTGATTTATGTAATTTTTCAGCTCTAAGGCTCTCAGAGCCAAATTTTTCTTACTAAGGGATCAATTCTGTAAGTATTACACGGACAGAAGTATCTTGTACATACACACGCATGGACAGATTTCATTAAAGGAAATTCAGTGGATAGCTTTCCCCCAAATTAGACACATCGTAGCTGGGTTCCTGCCACACCTGAATACTGCAAATTAAGTAGCAGCTTTTACCAGATACGTGGCCCATGAGAGAATTTACTCAGCCAAATCTGCCTCCACACCCACAGGTACCTCCACTGAAAAATCTTCAGCAGTGTGCCACAATGGAAAGTTCAAAACACTGAAAGTGATGCCAGCAACAGCTGCTTGTACTTTGGGGAAGAGAAGGGAACCATATAGAAAAAAAATTTACCCCACTCTACTCATAACAAAGGAACTAATGGATATTAGACTATTTATTAAAGAATACTGAAGCATTTAAGTGGATACCTAACTTAGGACATTGAAGCTTCCGTTTGTTACTCGTGAGTCAGTGTAAGATTTTGTATGAAAGAAGGGGATTTCAGAAAGAGGTGTTTTCTTCTTTAAAAGGAAGAGAAGAAGTTTCTGGCAAGAGTTTGCAGAAGAATGCATTACAGTGTAAAAGCACCATCATGCAAAACTTTCAGTTACGTGGGTAAGGGCAATCCTTTGCTCAAAATTCAAGGCTTTGAGGGTTCAGGCTGTAACGTGAATATGCTACATATCTCAGAGGGCAAGCTGATATAGAGGATCATCCTATGGAAGAATCGGCTTTAGAATGTACAACCAGCAGACTCTTCTAGGCCTCTCTGAGATGTGGAAAATCAAACTACCAGAGGCTGTGCTGTGCCATAATAATGCAAATTACATCTACAACTCTCTTTGCAAAAACAGGTTTATATCAAACAATAGTAACATGCCAAAGCTTTTGACAAAAGAACAAGTGACCTACCACAACATTATTTCTTTTAATAAATATATATAGTTTATAAACTTTTGTTTGTTTACTATATATAAAAAAAGTTTGTTAAATTACTAAAACTTTTTATAGCAATTAAGTCATTCCCTGAGTGAGAGGAACAAGAAATAAAAGTCACGTATAGCCCCTAGAGATGCTACACCCTGGTCATATCTCTGTTAAAGAATTTGGATCGCAGTGAATAGCAATTCAACCTGATGTCCTTGGAAGAAAAGACTTATACAATCTTTGGATGCACCTAAGAGAGGTCAGTCAGCGGGAGCAGGGCTAATGATCGTACCTTGGTGATTCAGACTGATAAGATACATTCCAGGATGCTACATACAGATCTAATGCTTACGTTTGACAGCCAGAACACAGAAAGGAAACAAAAGATATATGAGGGAAAAAGAAGATGCTTTCCACCAAGAGACAATTTCATCTCTTTTTCTAATCCAAAAGACCATGAACTTATCTGATTGCAGTTAAAATCACTTCACTGGGGAGAAGGTACTTGTAGCTTGGAGGCTCACCACTTTAGCAAAGGAGCTCATAACACCAAAAACAAAGGCTGAAATCTTAAGCCTAACTAGTTCCAGTTAGGAATAAAGAGCATACTATTGAAAGTGAAATCAGTCAGCACTCTGTGCAGGGTACTCCTTCTGATGCTTTTGGGAAAACACTGGCTGCCCATATGGAAGTTATTCTTCCTTTAATATAAACTATTGGGTTTGTGTCAGAAAGCACTGTGTGGCCCAAGCCAGAAAATGGCATTAAGGTGAATGAGCCTGGACCTATTCAACCACCCCAAAACCTAAAACTGCTCAAAACACCAGACCAATTAACTTTTTAGATGGAAAGAAATATCAGCCACTGAGAAGGGTATTAGAAAGTTTTACCAAGTCCTCCCTCTTCTCCCTGTGCTGTCCCTTGCAGGCAGGTCTTGCTTTCAGCCTTATTTCAATTCCTCAGTGATATTCTGAGTGGTGCAAGCCCTGTGCAGCCCTGCTGTTGCATGAGAAATGTTTCTGTTCCTCTGAAGAGAGCTCAATGGATGCTCCCTCTCCAGCCAACTTCCCTAGGAGTGTCTACCCCTGAGCAGGGTCAGCTGCTCGTACCACCAGGAGCAAACATACTTTTTCTCCAAGGGTTTCAGTACAGTCAATCAAAAGAACATAATCCACCTGTGAACAAAACAAAATACATATATATCTATGTGTGTGTGTATAAACACACGCACGTATATGCACATTAGACTACTTGTATTGTTCATATACTACTATATATATGTTTGTGAATGTGTGTGTACCTTTGACCACCAAGAGATAAGTCAGATTAAACATGTCATTCAGGTCAGACCAAATGGTCTAAGGGCTTCTTCTGGCTTCTGTTCTTCAACTCTGTTGTCTCCCTGTATCTCAAAACTTTGTAGAAATTGTTGCAGCTTGAGTGAGGAAATGGAAGCTTTTTTCTTCTTATAAAAGGGGGTTTTAAAAGCCACTTCTGCAAACTTCTTTTCTTTAAACCAAGGGCTCCAATCGTTATTTCATATTATTACATGAGACTGCTGTGGCAGATCTGCAGCATTTGAGTAGATAAATCTGAATAATTCCTGTGTCATCAGACATCACTTAAGGCATAAGCAGGCTTCACCATGCCACCTTATCATGTATTTATTCAGAAATAAACACAGATAGTCTCTAGTTCATAAGCACCAACTACAGGAGGAGAAGGTAGATCATCCGAACACTGCTGCTTATTAAGTGAATTAAAAAGACCCTTCTGTTAGCCAACAGCAGCAGTATGTAGTCAATCCTCAGTGGAGCAACCAATAAAGAAAAACGCTATGCACACTTAACAGGACTATTATCATAATAATACATCTAAACTTGTATACAACTATCCGCTCTGGAACCCTGAACTATTTTTGTTCCTTTGTCTAATCAGAGAGCACTGCCTCTTCTGCTTGCTTCCCCATCTGAAGATGGCATTTCCACTGAACCATGAACCTGCTTTGGCATAACAAATGTTCCTGGATGTTTTTCAAAATGTGTCACAAAGTGAACATCCTTTGTCTACTCCAATTAAATCAGCATTGTTCCCTTCTTCTAGCTGTCATTTAAATATCTTCTGTTTTCAGCCTTTCTTCTAAGCATTAAGGCCTTTCCTCCTGAATCATTACAGTCGTGTCTGATCATAGAAAAGCATCACTATGCCGCATGATGAAATAAGGGAAGGCTGCTATTTCCTCGCCCTTTGTTATGTCTTTTACATGGAGTAAGGATCTGATCCTGCATTACTTATGGATCAAAGGTCTTCCAATGACTTCAGTCAAAATTTTGAAGTCTAAAAATGAATACAGGCTGAGACCACAAAGCTGCCTATTCATTTTGAATCAGCCAAGCAGGGTTTGATATTCAAGATACTTGTTGGAAGAATATTTTCCCCTAATACTAATAAGAGGCGACTTGAAATAACTCAACATTTCTATATAAGAATGGAGTTTTATTTACACGTCCATTTCAGTCTCATTTACACTGAATTAATTCAGTTAGCTCCGTTACCAGAATAAATCATTTAATTCAAAGGGCAGTCCTAGCTGCCACAGCACTGTTAAGGAGGAAAGGCTTTGTAACTGCAGTGTCATGGCTGCTTCATATTATCGGGGGCTCACCTATATTGCTGACAGAGGGCTGAGGAGTACAGAGAAGGTGATCTGGACATCATGGCAATCATTTTCCTGTGTAGGGGATATGGAGGCTAATTGCAATTTGTCTTTTCTCCCCCTCTACATACATGCATTTGAACAGCAGCTCTGAGACAACTTGAGACTATTATTGTATTTTTCACTGTAATGGCAAGTTAGCACACACCACTTCGGTGTACTAACACCAGCCCCTGAAATTCCCTGCTGTGGGGATACGGCAGTCCTCCTGGCAGAAGGGCTGGTGTAGCTTGCAGATTCACAGAGCTCTGCAGAGCTATGCAACAAAGAAGGAGAAGAGAGGAGCAGGAATAACTCTTTCATACATTCTCGTAATCTACATCCCTAATACACGGAAGGCTGAACAGCGTGCAGCATTTTAGAGTCATCCCACTCAGCTGAGTCCAGCAGCCTAGAACGTGCTGGCTTCACTGTGTGGAAATCTCTTTTTGCCTGATCCTGACATTTTAAAGTGAAACGAGACCCTTGTTTTTACGTAAAACACAAACATCACATAAGGATGCCTGATCATCCCCATAGGCTGAGACAGGGCCAATGTACCCCCATACACTGCAGAGAAGGAGCTTTTCCTGCACCAGCCATGGGGAACATCTGAAAACCCAATATGTGGCAACACAAGCCTCAGAGCATCTGCATGAACCACCCAAGGTCCCTCAGTACACACAGCACAGGCACTCCCACCCCTCCTCGGCACCTCTGATACCATGCGCCCCTCAGGCCGCAGGCTCAGGCCCTCTGTTTCATCCTGGTGCACCCTGACGCAAGACAGACTTGTAGCAAAACAATGGGAAGGTTTATTTAACCTGGTTTGAAGCCAAGGTTCAGGGCTATTCATGCAAGGGTTGGAAACAAAAAGGCTACAGGAAAAACAAAATACAATCGTGCTTGCAATACTTCCTACTCATTAAGGATATTCACCCAAAATGTAGTCCTTGGACTTCTGATCACTAATTTCCATATGCTTCCCCCATTCTCCTCATCTCTTAGTCTAGATTATTTCCTTCTGTGCCTTTTTCGACAGCTTTTCCTGGAGACTTACACTTCAGAGGCCCCTTCACATTCTTTCCCTTTTTGCTTTATTTAGATTAAGTGCCCTCCCACAGGCCCACATGACTAATACACTACCATAAGAACCTTTGAGCTCAAAAGCATCCCATATATCATGTACTATGAACTGTATGTATTGCCCCTGTATTTTGTCAAACAATTCCAGACATAAGAACAAGAGTCTTGATGAGACATATCTCAAAGCAGATGGCTGCCTACAGCTCTAATATCCTGTTACTTTTTGGAGATTTCTAGACAAACCAGGTAGGTAGTAGGTATTGCATAGACTCAGCTATTTAGTTATTTCTGTTTGAAATAAAATCATCTGCCTTAGACAGCACATATTTAATAATATTTCAAGCTTCATATTGTTTTGATTGTTGATTTATCTCTTTTGTAATTGCTATATTCAGACAGCTTCCCTGCATAGCTATGAGTTTATTTCCTTGGTTTTTTAGAACACCTGAAGCATCTGTTATATTTAATTAAAATAAAAGGGATATGTTAACAGCTCCTCTGTGTGACATATTTCTCTAACATCCTGCTTTAAAACTAAAAAGTAATGGCACATACTCAATAAAAGATTTTTCATTACTCAGTTTTGCATTGTAAACCCTGTAAAACGGTTTTAAAAGAAAGCAGGAGAAAGTGAAATCTCAGGAATGTTAAAGGATTCAGGCTTTCTAGAAAATGAGTTGTTTCCTGAAGCTGCAGGCATAGAAAAAAGACCTTCTCACCAAAAGATTTAGATGTCAGTACAGCCAACCCTGCGTCACATTCCCTGTACTGCAAAGGTTACGATACAGCAGCTAGAATCAACATACAGTCAAATGGCAAATTAGATTACAGAGCTGAAAATAATTAAGCAATAACGATAGAGGAACAGGGTATTTCCTGGGGCTTAATGACCTGCTGGGAGGAGCTGAGGTCTTTAATGTTACTTTCAGCTAAACGTCAGGAAGAAAAGTGCTATAGTATATATTTTCCAGGCCCTTGCATGTACAAAGGGCAATGCCACTCTGTTGCTACTCCCAGAGAATTAATGTTCACAGTGCTAGTCAATCAGATTTATTTATTTGCCACCAGACACAGTCTGGGGCACTGCAGGTCCCTGTCTATGGCAAAGTAATTGGAGATGAGACAACGGAAAGATGACTGTCTTGGCCAGTTTCTCTTGTATAGGGGCAGAAAGATTAAATCTGTTGTCCACTGAAAGCTTTCCTGCCAAACGGTGCAGGTGACTGCAGTCGTCTCTTCTGCTCTCTGTACCAAAAATGTCCCACCACCTCTTCCCCAGGCAGCTCATCTGACCTTTCTTTCAATTCCATACTCTCCAGAGAGCCTTTAATTTCTCATATGTACCTTCCCAGCTAGCTCTATCCCTCTCCCCCATGCCTTTCCATACCCTCCCACAGTGAAGGTCAGCAGCTCTCCATGTCCCACCTGTGCATGGCAGACAGGACGTTCCAGCCCCCTTGGCTCTTCCCACCTCTCCTGGCAGGCTCCTGGTGCTAGTAGCCACACTTGGAGCTCTCTTTGCAGCTCCTCTGTGGGGTGCTTGCGTGATCAGATCCCCTCTCATTGCTAATCCATACCCAGCGCTCCCAGCTCTGAAGGAAACTGTAAGCCAAATGGACCCAGTTCCTTTCCTGTGTTTGCAGCAGAACTGTATCTGTATTTTCAGTAGAGAATGGTATTACAGAGGAAGACTCAGCAAAGACATGATATTTATTTTCTCTTCTGATTTTGTTGTCATTTGGTTATTTTTGTACCATGACTAGAAAGCAGATAAAATATATACTTATTCTTTCCTTTCTTTTTTTTTTTTTTTTTTTTTTTTTTGTAAACAATATCTATTCTGGTTTTAGTTAATGTCAATGAAAAAAACCGCCTAGCACGCCAGTAAAAGTCAGACTCCACCCAAATACTAATTTTTTTATCCCTAATCAAAGTGAAGTTACTCTGCAGACTTAATGAGCTACAGTCATCTCCTGTGCAACCGTGCTGGAGTCACAGGAGTCACACTGGGAATGGATTTGGCCCGTTCTGTGGAAAACAGAACTCAAAGGGCAGGGTGACCTGATTTGCAGTAAGAATGTAAATACAAGTGATAGAGTATTTTTTATTTTAATCACTGAACTGCAGAACAGTAATCTAATTTCTAGACCTGAGGTTCTGTTCAATGAGGCTCAGTAATATGAGTCCAGATTTTCTGCATATTGTATAACAAATCAGTAGTAAATTGCACATCAAACCCAAATTATTATCAGTGTAAGATCAGTATTATTAAGTACTTTTTATACACCTGGATCTACAAAGTGTTTCACAAACTGGTTGAGCAAACTGTAAAGCAGAAATCTCATTGCTTATTTCTAAAATGCAGCCACTTCTGTAACAAAACCCAGCAGCTGTTAACACTACACAGCTGTACCAGACAAAAGCTTGGGGCATAAAATGACGATGATGACTCTACTTATCCATAATTGCAAGTGAAGTGTAAGTAGGTAGAAAGCATGGTAATAATCCAAATACAGAGAGTAATACACTGCCACTGTCTTACCAGAAGCAGGAGATTGTACTTATAAGGACATCAGTGTTATCCAAAAGCCCTGCAGATCTTCGCCCACTGATGTCAGAGACAGTCTTCAGCTCTGTGCTGCTGTAAAGAGAAGGTCACAGTATCTAACCTGCCAACCGCACCTTCTTTGTAGAGCACCTCAAACTTTTCCCAAGAGATCCTCCTAAAACTGGTCCCCTTAATCTGTGAGTTCTCACAACTCAGTGCTGCAGCAGATCACAAAAATTCAGGTTCTTATGAACAAAATGTGTTTCCCATCACCCTCTTAACACCAGTCTCTTCCTTTGTTGGTTAATTTGGATGCTTAATGGAGAAGGGACTGATGGAGACTCATTTTCATATTCCCCAAGCCCTCTACCTCCAAAGAAAAATTAATTGCTCAGCAAGTGTGACAGCATAAAGGTGAGAATCTGTGATTTTTCTTCCTCATTAAATCAGTTACCTTAAAGCTAGAGATTGCATTAAATATTGTCATGCATGTTAGCATGTATGTGCTTTAAATGCCCAATAAATACACAGTGCCTGATCTTTCAGCCAGGACTGCAGGCTGTACTTCTGATATCACCAGTGTCACATCAGAAAAGACGACTCTCCAGTAACTTCAACACTTTTAATTTTATTTTCTTAAACTGAAATATTTTTCAACCTCAGTCGTAATAGCAGACTGCTCTAGGATTGACTAAATTTTGCATTAGCATGTGCCACCTTCAGGGGCAAATTACATAACATGACATTTTTCCTGGCTCTCTTCAGATCACAGTTGTCATGAAAAACTTTCAATAGGCTTGCAAGAGAAGAAAATACAAAAGCCGAGTAATGTTTTCATCATCAGAGGCACAAACTCCCTAGATATTCCTGCAATGTAAAATATTCCTTTAAGTTCCCTCTTCTCCCCTCCTCAGCAGCCCCAAAGCCCCTGGAGAGACCCTGTCTTCTCTGTCTCACTGATGGACATCCCCACAGTGGGGAGTACCTAGCCATTAAGCAGCCTGTTAAAAAGATCTGCCTGCCATGATAACAACAGGAATAAAGGGGAAATTTGCCTAAGATCCATGCGATGGATGAAAACGTCCTCGGGTCTGTCAGGCTGCAGTGAAGAAAACACCTTACAGCCCAAAAGAGAAAAGGGGGGAGGAAGGATGCCACACCAGCAGGTGAGAGCAAAGGCTTTTTACTTCATACGTTCCAGGGGCAGCATAGAAAGATATACATTTCTCTATGGGTTTTGTGTGTACCCCCTCCACCGCCTTGTTTATGCATCTCCAGCTGACCTGATTATGTCAATGTCTCCTGAAACTCGTTATAACAACTTCTCCCCATTGCAGTGACACTTCCGATGAAAGCAACATTGAGCTGACCTGGGGAGCGGCAGCAGATTCCTGGAACTGGCTGTGGCTCCCGTGCCACTGTGAACTTTACAGATCAGGATTTGCTACCCTGAAAGGAGAAAATGGCAATACTCTTGAGGAGAGCACAGTGCTGCGCCCATCGCCACCAGGGAGAAAAGACAGGCTCGTGTGGTCCTAACAAATTTTTCATACAGTGCTTTCTGCATTCTTCCTTCTCCCCTTTCTTCCTATGGGAAGGATGTTTTCTTTATGTACATCAGAGTTAGAAACAAAATGTTAAGTTTCTCATGACATTAAAATTACCTTTCTTCAGGGAACAGGGTACTTGTAAACAAAAACATCTTATGGCACAACACAAATCCATTTTGTTAAATGTAGTGTGTATCAGCTAATAAAGCAAGCATGTCAAATTTACAACTGTGACTAGCAAAGACATGGGGATTTTTTTGCTTAGGTGGCAATGTGCTTGAAAAGGAGAGTGAATCTGCATTTCTTGGGAGGGAAAGCTGGGTTACAGCCAGAATTCAATCCAGATGATGACTCCTGATGTTCTTTCACTGAGTTGGACTCTAATCTTCACTTTCTGATTTTGTTGAACTTTCACTTACTACAATTTACTTTGATTTCCTTAAATAATGAGAAGTTAAACTCTCCAATCCTTTTACTTGCTGCTTCTCTGACTTCCTCCTGAAAAATATGTGATAGTGGACAAATATTAATTCATTATAATGATATATTTCCAGAACATACTAAGGGTCCTTTATAAGAGGAAGCAAAGCACAAATTTCTGAGCTACTAGCAGCAATTTTTCAATAGTATAGAATCAGTATCATCTTTTCTGTGGTACCTGTTAACTGCTGATGTTATGGTACCTTCACCGTGGTCAAAATCTATGTGCTTAGATTTTACTTTTGTGGCATGCCAAAAAATGAAGCCTTGGGGATGAGTAACAAACATTCAAAACGCCACACAAACAAGTACTCCAGTGGTCCTGTTGGTCCTGTGGCCAGTAAAGTAGGATTTGAGGTTGAGATTTGAGATCAACAGAAGTTCCTGAACTCCTTCCAAAATGCCATCCTGTACTCCTCATACCAAACCAACCCCTTAAAAAGATCAGCTACTTATTAATGTTACTATTCATAGATTATTTTTAATTCCTCATTCTAATACTAGACACTAGGAATAGTGAAGGCATCCTATTTACTGTATGCAATATTGTATAAGCCACACTGAAAAGGTTTTAAGGATAAATTATAATAAAATAACATGTAAAGTATCACTTACCCATCAGAGAAAAATACTCTGCTGTCTCAGTGAACAGACGGAAATACGTTAGAGGAAAAGCATTTTATCAGATGAATGAGTCTACGCACTTTAATGTATTTTTTTGTATTGATGAGACTGAAATAAAACAAACAAAAAAAAAATCTGATCAGTCGTGGTTCATTCATTTTCTATGTAATATGTCTTAATTTGAAGTCTGAACACTTATTTTGGTATTTGTGTTCCTGTTCACTAGCACCTCTGATGTAAACTAGTATATTCCTCTAAAATAAAGTATCTTGGCTCTTCACCAAGGAACATAAGGAATTATATATTTTATTATCTGGCTTTGATTAGGCACAAGGCATGAGACAAGTACACACTTTGATCTTTATTCTGTGTAAGAAGTCCCATTGCTGAGAGTGGAAAAAAAAGCAAATAATAAGCAATTTGGACATGAAGATGAGAAAGACTATTAATGTGTCCCTCCTTTTTTATAATTCTATAATTTATCCAGTGGAGAGTAGTATGCTTTCCCTTCCAGGCCAGAAAATACCATCCAAGGGAGGAAGATTTCTCTGCCAGTAGCCAGCTTAGCCAACAAGGTCTGAAATGTAATCATTAACCTGATTGGGATGGCCTTCTGTTAAACTGTTTTGGTTGTTTATATATATATATTTATAGGTTATATATATGATATACATTTTTAAATATATATATATATATATTAGATAGGTTGGAGATACAGCCATGGCACAAAGAAGCAAGCAGGAGAGAAGTGGTCTACCATATTTCTGGTTTATGAGATGTTCAGCTTTATAGGATCAGCTTCAATCTTAAATTTAAACTTTGATTTGTACACCAGTATCTGCTTGGCCACTTCACTAACTTCAGACACATCATTCTCAACACCTGTAGCAATGGGTCAACCCCACAGGCTTACTTACATAGAAAAAAACCAAACCAAACCCAAACCTTTTTCCAACTCACCATAAAGAGAGAAGACTTTCATGAGCATGCAGTCTGTTTTGCTAATAAAACTGCTCAGCCTACATCTATTCACCGTTTTGTCTTGCCATCTTTTAATATCAAGTGTCAGATTTGATTGCAAGCAGGGATCATGTTGTCTTCATCCCTGTGGACACTCAGATGTCTTCTCTGCAGAGTCATATGGTAACAATGAAAAGCAGACACGCACATCCATCAGTTAACCTGGCATACACAGTAGTCACTACAGACAAATTTTTGTGTGTTATTAGACTAATGTATAAAATAAGAGAGCAACAGCTGAGGAACAAAAATGAATTCAAGATGAGATTTTTCAAGCTTGCATTTGAAAAAACACGAGGGCTTGAACATATACCTTCAGAGGAGCCCAGTTTCAGGCTGTGAACAAATCATTTCCTGAATCTCCGGTATGGCTCCTTTCTGTTGGCAAATTTTTGTCCTTGTGCTCCTCCTTGCAACCACTCCTCCTGCCTGGCACTTTCAATCAGGGTCTTCCCAAGGCTGCATGATCCACTTGGTATGAGGGGTGAAGCAGGTGAAACAGCCCATCAGCAAAAAAATGCTGTGAGGGAAAGTCTTAATATGATCCAATTCCACCTAGAGACGCGGTGCTTGGCTCTCAGCTTGCCAGTCAGACACTCGCAGCCATGCCTGGGGCAGCCAAGCGCAGCTGCCGGCAGGGCAGAGCCGCATGGTGAAAGGACAGATGCGTTCACTGTCGGGTTTTGCCACTGCTACTTTTACCCTGACTAACTGCACATGCTTAGAGCTGGGTTTGACCTTTCCATTTATCTTTAGTAAGTAGGGTGCTATGCCTCCTAAATGGCCAAGCGGGGTTTGTAATTCAGTTGTATCTTTTTTCTGTCCCTCATCTTGACCAGAATTTAAGCTGTAAGTATCCCTTTGCAAGGTGGAGCAGGTTTTTAATTCCTCTTCCTTCCTTCCATGCAATACATTTCAGCCTTGATCATGTGGCTTTGAAGAACTCAAGGACAGAGTGTGTGGGTTGTGACATTTACCAGGATTCCTCTTTTGCTCTTGTTTCAATGTGCAGGGCCAGGTGAGAATTCTGCTTTCAAATTTTTATGAACTCTGTCCATCACATGCCCACGCAAAAAGCAGGGGAAAGAAAAGCTACCTACATTCAGCATGAGAGAAAAGTAATGACATATGGGCTGGGTGCAGGACTGAGAACAAGGCTTTGACTTTCTAAACCTTATCCCGACATGGTTTCATCCTAAATTCCAAGTAAACCATTTAACTTCTGCTCTCCAGCTATATACAGGTGAAAATAATTATTTGGTTTGTATTCTATCCATTTCCATAATACCTGTATGCTCCATCCAGGAAAAAATACAGTGCAGTTTTGTCCCACCAATATTTTCCTATATCATATACTTATTTCCTGAAGAGCTCCATGTGAGTGTTAGGTATCTCTATTACTAAGTTTTTCCTGCTTGCATCTCCATCTCCACTAAAAGCTGAACATATTCTCCATGTTCAGGAGGCAAGTCCACAAAAAAAGATGAGACACCATTTTGCTCTGAGGGACAGCAAATGTACATCAGCAGAGACGAGGCTCTTGCCACAGACAACAGCTGGTGCCGGTTCAACAATGGTGAAATCTAATGGGAAGGTGAAGTTCAGTGTTTCCACAGGCACACTCGTGTACAAGGGCAGATGAATTTGCAAAGCTCCAGCAGAGGAAGGCACCCCCAGTGTCTAAGCATGTATCTAGTTGCCTTCCTTAATCCATGCCTAGGGACAGACCCTGGTACTTACCTTCTCACGCGAGTAGCTCCGCAGTGCACAAACTCGTGCGCACATTGACACTTTCCACACAACCACACGCTCACATGCATACACACTCACGCTGATTTTACATCTTCTGTCTCTTTGTATGAACTGTGAGATGGCAGGAGGGGCTGGTAGTGAGGTTTCCCAACACTTGTTATGATAAACACCCTGCTATCAATTGCCTGTAACTTTGCCAAACTTCTCCTGTCTAGCTCCAGCTGAAATTTTCTGTGCCAACTACATACCCCAAGCCGAATGCTTTCTGGAAAACCTCTGCACTAAAACAGTTCAGACAGTTCAGTGATCTGGATCAGGGAAAAATGCACTGTTTTGTCTGTGCCAAAAAAAAAAATAAAATCTGGGTAACCTGCTAGTAGAGACGTTCTTACTAACCCCATACTTTGCAGCAGGAATTTCAGCGTCTCTGGAGGACTTGGGCCTTTATTCCAAGAGTGCTTTTTGCCATCCACATGAAAAATCACCTGCTTTGGCCTAGCGACCAGACCTCAAAGCCTCCTACCTTGCAGCTGAAAATCTGGAAAATCTTCAGAGCCAAAAGCTGCTCAGGGAGCAGGAGAAATCCTGCCCAGCCTCCAGGTTGCTTGGTGCCGCTGGTGCAGCAGGGGATGAACCAGCTCAGCCCAAGCATGAGACTTTGCCGTGGATTTCATGCTCTCCTCCGAGGTCAGGGCACAATGAAAGGATTCACCTGCTCTGCAGGTGGAGCAGAAGGAAGCTGGCATTCATAAGTGTATCCCTTCCCCTCTTTCACTGTGCCCTGAAGAGGAGGCCACGTTCCCATCCAGGAGGAAGGCACCTTGTTGGCCAAGGCTCAGCAAGACCCATTGCTCAGCTGCAGCCCTGAAAATCCATGTTCAAATTTACATTTAAGAAAATTTATGGATTTTCTTATCTGTACCAACTCAGGTGTTCCCCCCCCGGGGTTTTTAACTAATAGTAGTCTACTCATAACTCCACTTTTCCAACACATAAACAAGAGCCTTATTGCTTTCCTGAGCCAGGACTTCATAGACACAGGGCAACACTTCTTTCAGATTCAGTGCAGGATACTTAATTCAGACTTGCTGTGATGGTCCTGCCTTAAGCAAGAAGTACCAGAGACCTTTGTGGGGGCTTAACGGCAAATGCTTCTGGCCACTGGGCCCACACAGTCATTCCGCATCCCTCTCTCTACATGTGTGTCCCTCATGTGTGTCTTGGCCCCCACACAGCCCAGTGTGGGTCACCGTTTATACTAAGGGGCATGGCTGATGTACTCAGCTGCTGGTGGTGAGAGATTAATACTAAATGGCCTTTTATTATTCCGTTTGCACATCGACCCTTACAGATGTACCTTGGGAAGGAGGGCTATGGGATGGCTCTTTCCTAGCCACCATATCCTAGTGTGGGTTTCCCAATGATGCCGCCTCTACAGGGTGCCCTGCTACCGGCACAGCCCAGAACACGCATGCCTGCACCCACCCAGTTTCAGGGGTGAGCCTGTACCTGCCTCACCAGATACAAATCACAAGGATGCTTTCAGTGTGGTATGCGACCTGGTCACAGGGGCCAACTCCTGCTCCCTGTTTCAATGGCGCACGGTACATCTGCATAGACATTTCAGTCCAGAACAGGAGGGTGCTTTGAAAGTGCATCCCTTCATCACCTTCACTTCTTGCCCTCTGGTTCGCACTGTCAGGTGGTCACAGAACACACAAAATAGATTCTTCCAGGTTAAAAATTAAGCAGAAAACAAACCTCAGGAGTACTCATGCTTTGCTCCCACTGCTATATGTGCTTGGCTCATGGGATCAGACCAGAGCTAGACCGAAATGTACCCTGTATAGGCATACAGCATGAATACTGGGTCCTACTGTTTCACTCTACAGATCTATTTGAATTGCATAGCGCTATCTGGTAATGTAGCCAACATTTTTAAAAACTAGGGGGGTAAAATGAAAACCAATAGAAAAACAGGAAAGCAGGCTAATCTGGTGCCTTCCCAAACGAAGGGCTGGTTTTGGTTGTTTTTTCCCCCCAGTGTTCAGCTGGCTTAATCAAGAGGTTTGACGAAATCTCCCAAATTCAGAACTTTCAAGATGCATGCATCCATACTTACCATACCATCTAGCCAGCCTCAAGATTTTCCTACTAATCTTCTAATAATCCTAATGCAGCAATTTCATGCTTTAGCACATCTGCTTCCAAAAGACATTTTGCATTTTTTTCTGATTGTGTTTCTGCATCTAAAGAAAACTGAAATGAATGGTACAATTTACATTGAACACTGTTGAGTTCCTAGTGGATGAGACAAACGATTGCTATGATTGGAAACACCATGACATGCAATAAAAATTTAGGGAAACATAAGACATAACCTCACTTTTATTCTTCCTTATAGCGAAAAAATTGAGAAGATACCAATTACTGACATTTTGCCCCAGAAGCTTACGTCTTTCTCTTATGGGAAATATTTTCATTCAACATTCTTTGTTGTTTTTCTTTTTCCCAGATAAATTATTTTATCTCTGACAACAGGGATTCATGACAATTCTATTTTATATCCCAATAACACTAATGCTAGGAGGTTTAAATGAAGCTTTTACTGCTTCCCACATTGTTCCTCAGATTATTTCATAGTAAATAGTAACCCTGACAAACAACTGACCACATATAATCTTCAGCTTGCTGAGAGAAGAAGCAAAGCTATTTTTCTTTCGTTTACGTTACAGCCATAAAAAAGTACAATTTATGTGCTCAAATACAGAATTCACAATGTTTCTTGTTCGATTATTTCCTAATCAATAAATCTATAATCTCCTAGGCTGATGAGTATCGCTGTGGTTAATGCTGGAGGAAGTAAAGCCCAGTTGAATAAAAAGATAAAATACCTCCACTCTGTAAAGAAAATTTTGCTGAGGGGCAATACTAAAATATTGGTGTACGTCCTAAAGTTAAAATCCAATATAGTCTGAATTACAAACTCTGCAGCAGTGTCTGACAGATTCATGGCTGCTTCTCCTTTTTGCATGCCTACTGTACTTGCCAGTTCCTGGAAAATAGTTGTCTCTGTCACTTTTTGTATCCAAACAATATACTCCTTGAGTTTTAACTGCTACACAAATAGAAATATGACATAAAGGACAAAGGATAATTTTGGCCCGCTGACATTTTTTGTGTCCATGGGTTAAAGAAAGTTAATAAGAGAGTTTACTGTGTGTTACCACTTGCACACTAAAAATGTTCCTGAAGAGGTTAAAAGTTCAAAGTTGAGTCAAAGTCTGCACTGCCTCCGCTCTTCCCTTTTAATTATCTGAGGTCAGGAAGTTAATAATACCAGAAATCCCCAGTAGAGACCTCTTGCTCAGTGTATGAACTTTAAACTTGTTCAGCTTTTTTCAAAGGGTAAAAAGTTCAGTGAAAACACAGCGGATTTTCCCTCTGGTCTCCACCAATTCAACCTCAAGGGTTAAAAGTTTAACTGTAAAAGAGGAACCTTTGTTCTCTCAGCTACATTTACAGAGTTCACTTATTAAAAGGTAAAGATTTCAAACAGCAGCTGAAGTCCAAAGTGATTCTTTTCCGTAATGATGAAAATATCGCAATAAAAGAAAGTCCTTTGATCTGTTATCACTTCCCTCAGAAGTGACTGTCAAAACTTATTTTTCTCTTTATTTTGAACTTTGGACGAGTAATGGAGCCACATGGGTCCCTAAGGCCACGTATATCTGTTAAATAGCAACATGCTGCATTTGTGAATTTGTCCTACATTTTTCAGCCGGACAATACCTTTTCCCTACTGAAACATTTACAGCAGATGTTTCTCCACTAGGACTTTTTGCACAGTTTATTTCACACAAGCTCAGGTTCACAGTTCTGTCAATGGTGAATGTGTCAAGTATAGGTGTTTTCATTATCTTCATTCTCTAAAGGATAAGATCCCCATGCTGCCCTTTTAGCAACTATGCTGCTGGAAAATATACAAAATAGTTAATCTAAAACATGACTGTTTTTATAGAGCACAGTTCAGATTTGTGCTATGGGAGTTCCCTGAGGGGTATTCAATAGGTGCAAAGAGACTGATACTAATTGGTGTGGGTCAAAAGGCTTCCAAAAAGAGGAAAAGCCAACAAAAATGTTACTTTTGCTTTTAGTATTTGTCCCATGTCTAACAGGCAGGATAAGCATTTAAGGAACTGAAACAGGAAATGCCCTTGGCTTGGAAGATACTAGATTTCTATGCATTAATTTGGGATAACTGCAGTCTTGGAAAAAAACCCAAACAAATTCTAATTTGGGCTGTCCTTAAGGAATTTCTCATAATGTAAGTTTTGGATTACCATGGTGTGAGTGGTCTTTTTAATAAAGATCATCTTATTAAAGTTCAAATATTCCCAGAACAGTTCAGTCCTTCATTTATAAAGAAGTTGAACTTCTTTATAACTGAGTATAACTCAGCATTTCAGTCTTGCTGTATCTGCAAGCAAAAATCTTCCACTGTGTGCCTGAAAGTGTTGCTCTGACCGATACCTGTGATTCTGCTCTTTGATAAAAATCTCAGCAAAATCAATACAAGCTCTCACTTCAGCATGCTTTAGATTTGACCATCTCATTCTCAGAACACAACTGAGGATTTTTTTTCTCATCCTGCTCCACCCGACCCATGCTTTGGAGGACGATTCATGAGAAATGAAGCTTTAAACGTAACTCAGCTCTAGAATTTATTTCACTAGGATGTAACCCATACTTTGCATTTCCAGGCCTTTCTCATAGAATAATCTTCACTACTGTGTCTATAAAATAACGTGCACTTTGCAGAAGACCTGCAGATCTTCACTATTAGGGAGCTTGTCCTAAACTACCCTTTTGATTTTCAGTTCTACAAACCTTGCATGACCTGTTACTTTATTTAACCTATAATTCATCAAGGATTTCTAAAAGCATTCCTTCTTCATCATTTTGGTCACTTGTTTACATCATCAGATGAAGACTACAGCAAAGATATGTTTTCCTTGAATTTTATGAGAAACATTTTGTCTCTCCTTTATGTGATCAGCAATTGACTTCAACATATGACCTGTTTCAAGTTCAGTCCAGTAGGAAAGGTTTACTCTTTTGGCAGAACTAGTTTACTAGGTCCAGCAGTCCCAAAGTTCGGCTAATGATGAAGAGGGTCTAGTTGGGCCAGCCCAGCCATATTTACATCAGTATCTCCGAAGAGGGTTCTTGGCACTAACTCTGCATGAGTTCTTCTCAGCAAGCTCTGTTCAAACCCCAAACTCACAAATTAACAGCAGATTCTGTAGGTTACAGGCCATCCAGATAGAGGAAAGGATGACCGAATCTGATTATGAAACCTTTTATGAGACTTGCAATAGGTAGCATAGCACAATGTTTTATTGGAAGAGGTCCCTTTTGGACATAATTGTCATTTTACTCAACTAATTATAATTATGCTTAATACAAAAAAAACCCAACAACCCAGACTGTTCAGTACAGCTGACATCGACAATATTTGTGCAAAGCATGACTGTTTCACAAATATAATCTGAGTTCAAGTGATTCCAGGACCAAATTGAATACCTGGCAATCAGACCTCCATAAATTATCATTTTAAACGGAGCATATATTTTCAGCTTCAGTGAGACACAAACTATTCTAGTTCACTTTTGCTTCTCTATCAGTCTCCACATATGTCCTTCTGCCTTTAACAATAGCTGTTCCATGTCCCAGCTCTGCCTTTCTACAGGGTAACTCAAAACAGGCTTTTGCTGTGTCTTAACCTTCAGGCTAAAAAATTAAGCTGTTCTTTTTCTTTACAGTGAAACAAACTTTGTGGGCAAAATTGCTAACACATGCTGCACTCTCTTGAAGCTGAGTTGCTGGGGGGGGGGGTGTGTGTTGAGAGTACAATTGTAGTCACAGTGTTAAAAACCAGTACTTCAGAGTTTCCTTACTCATCTCTGCCATCATCTCACCCTCTTCACAAGCAGGCATCTATACAAAAGCACTTCTGAGTGCAAAACTCAGCCTCTGACAACCAGGGTAGGAGAAGTGCTTTCTAGAACAAGAGCTCTGACACACAAACACCATCAGGCTGCACTGGGTAGAATAGAGGATTATGCTCCCCACCTGCCGTCCTGGCTGGCAAAACTGTCAAATGTTTCTACTCTCCAGCTGCCTCATTGTACTACTCTGTGTATTAATATATTATGCAGCAGTTTAAATGAAAGCAAATCAGCTACGAGCTATGGTAGCTTATACGCAATCACACATTCAGATCTGTTGCCTCTGCATCAAGGGCAATGACCTCCCACTAAGGAATGGGGAAGGATGCTAACCTTTGAAATGAATCAGTGGCACTTGTGAGAAGAGCCCTGAATGACACAGCACTCTGGGGGGTGGGGGTGAGGGGTGGTTATTGGAGGTTTTCATCATCTCTGCACTTTGTCACGACCATGGTTTGTTTCATTAGCAATTCCTCCTTTTAACTCTCTGCTAAGTCATTCTGCACCACTTGTGCTCTTTTACTGTAAACCTAACTGACAAAGCTCTCTGTCCCTTGCCCTGCAGGAACATACTGCCATGATAGATACTAGGGAAAATCAAAGTAATTTGAATGTCTTTCCTACAGAGAAACTCTTCTGGAGGAGCCACTCCTCATGACATATTCTATATGAGAAGAGGAGAGAACATAGATTCAATCACCATATGCTACAAAAAGCCACCCACAGATAGCACATAATCTGATGCTATAGCCCCTAAGTTTAGACCTAATGGGTCCCTTTGAACAAATGGATCTTTCCTCATAATGTTACCCCTGCCCATCTAAAATGGCAACAGCCAAGAAAAATAGCTGGATGCCAGCTGCCCACAGTACATTTCACATGAAACTTATAAAAATCAGTCACAAGGCAGTGAATAGCTGACAGCTATCTACAGACAGCTCTAACAGGCACTTTGGGTTCTTATTATTCTTTTATTGTAGCATTTTCATGGCTATTATTTTACTAGAGTGGATGCACTTAATAAAAGGATAATGTATCTTGTAAGTGTAGATCAGATTATCTACCTGATAGCCGCAGACAAAGGTGATGTGAAAGGGAAAGAACCTCCCTCTGTACCCAAATCCCCCTACAGGTGATTCATTTGCAATCTCTGTAGCCACAAACAACAGATTTGTGGGAAGGGCAGGAATAATGATGATTTTATTATTTACTAATTCAGAGGAGAAAAAAATCTCTTCTTCCCTTACGAGTACAAACTCTCTTCTGAGCTCAGTCTGGTGTGCTGACCACCATCAGGCCCATAGTTACTTGCCAGCATTATGTCCCATGCAACCAAATAAACCAAGTTTTCAAATAATCCCTCGAGACCCAGAGCCCTGAAGTACTGAGCCTTTTGTCCTTTCACAAACCGCAACAAATGGAAATTCTTCAGGGTGTGAAAAAACTCTGAAGCAAGCTTTGCAAATGGAAACACATGGCACATCTTTTTCCCCATGCAGGGAGCCCACATGTAGGGAACAACTTGGTCCAGTTTAGAATGTACTGGCCATTGAAACAGTTTCTTCTAAAGACATAGCTGAGTTAAAACTCAGAAGGATGAGCACAGAACAATACTAAAATGGCTACATACTCTCATCAGAACCAGCTGTGAGATGAGTAGTCCTAAAACAATGGAGTCTTTCAAAAAAAGCCCACAAATTAACTTAAACACACAACTTTTGCAATAACTGAATGTTAGCCCTCTTACTCCTTTTACAGACAAAGAACGTTAGAGGTCATTACAGCAAAGAGCTCCAGGCAAATTTCTCAAAGAAGTTCACAACCCTTCATGAAGACAATTCACTTCCATAAATTATTGGGTGATAACTAGTATGAACATTGAAAAGATTTGGGCAGTACCCAGTGGAAAAAGAGAAAAAAAAAATCTACTTTGAACTATCCAAAAATATAAGCAAGCCATGTAGAAATAATTAATCATATACAACCCATTACAATTAAAAGTGTATTCTTAAATAGCTTCTTGATTGAGAACAAATGCCTCATTAATCTGGAACATATCGACTTAGGAACACAAGAAATGTCAAGCAGAGAATGATGACCGACATGACATGGGACTTCACATGCTGCATGTGCTCCATCTCAAAGGCTTACAGAAACAGTCAATGTAAAGGTCATTGAATGTGGCGAACTGAAAGAAATTCCACTGACATTTGATTTTTTTTAAAGTAAAGTTACTTCACTGTAGATCACTAAAAATTATAACAGTTCTAAAGTGGTCACATTATCATCCCATCTGCTGTTGTCTTCAGACGTGCCTTCTACCCCAGTATTTCTCTGGGAATGTTTCTACTGCTATTATGTTTCTTTTTACAAAAATGTATTGTTGCAGCTGCATCTTTCCATATGTCCACATACCGCTTTCTAGGCAAATGTGAGTTTGCTTTCTCCATGATAGAAGTGAATTAAGAGGAGTGCAACCACACTGGAACAACTACAGACCTGATCCAATACATCTTACCTCTCTGCAGGGTTTACCATCCTGGGCTTGGTACCATATTATTCTGTTGGCAAGTACGTTGTTCAAAAAGGCAAACTCTTGGAAAGCTCCTTTCTGGACTGACACATATGCTTTAAAGAGGCTTCACCATTCAGTTTTATAAAACTTCTGAAGGCCATAGTCTAACAAAAAAATCTTTCACTGTTACAACACTAATTTAGAGAGGAAATTTTCATTTCGGTAATATTTTGCAGTAGAATCTCTGGTGCAAATAACATGAGTGGTTTTCTTTAAAGATTTCATTCTGTTGGTACATTTCATCCAGGGAGTCAGAACCAGCTGTGGTAGCAAAGCAAATCTTTTCAGATCCTAAGGACACTACCACCAGCAGGACTTTGTAGCAGAGCTGCATCAGCAAATGTCTCTCAGCTGTGAACTTAGCTTTGGACAATTAGGTGATTTGGTCTCAACACCAGTTTGAAACGAAGAGGGTTTATACAGCTGCTTTGCAAGCTCAGTTAGCACTTCTTTCCTGTAGTCTACATAAGGAAGGTTCTGAGGTGTCTACTTCTGCCTTGCCTTGCCAACATGTATATGCAGCCATTTTCCCTCCACGGCAAGGTGTGACCTTTGACAAAAGTGTGTATTTGTGTCATGCTGCCAGTTTCCCCCCCCCCCCCCCCCCCCAAAAAAAAAGGAACTTTCTGCAGAAACCAGAAGCATATATGGGGAAAATTTAGATTTTCCTGAAAAGTTGATTCCTGGTTCAGAAATAACTTCACTGTACTAACGTTGTCCCTTTGGCTGAACTGCAGCAATCGAGCACAGGAGCTATGTGGTGAGCTGTTTATAGGAGATGATGATGATCTGTCTCATACCTTCCTTCTCCTCTGTGTCCCAGATTCTCTTTCCTATTACACAGAGAGAAGTTCAGGAGATTCATTGGGTGGGGTTTAAACCTGCTGTTACTTTAAAATGTTTTAAAATTTATTCCAATTCAATTTCTATACAGTATAAACTCTACAGACACTTATGCAATCACATTTAAATTGCCTGAAAAGGAGGGGATTTACAGAAAAAGAAAATAAAATTTACAAGCATGGGAGAGTGTGTTAGTTTTGGCTGTGGTAGAGTGAGTTTTCTTCATAGCAGCTAGTATGGGGCTGTGTTTTGGATTTGTGCTGGGAACAGTGTTGATAAGGCAGGGATGATTTCATTACTGCTGAGCAGGGCTTACACAGAGTCGGGGCCTTTTCTGATTCTCACCCCACCCCACCACCAAGCAGGCTGGGGGTGCACAAGAAGCTGGGAGGGGGCACAGCCAGGTCAGCTGATCCCAACAGGCCAAAGGGATATTCCATATCATATGACATCATGTTCAGCATATAAAGCTGAGGGAAAGAGAAAGAAGGGGGGGGGGGGGGGGCACACACATTTGGGGCTATGGTGTTTGTCTTCCAAAGTAACCGTTATGCGTGGTGGAGCCCTGCTCTCCTGGGGCTGGCTGAGCACCTGCCTGCCCATGGGAGGCGGTGAGTTAATTCCTTGTTTTGCTTTGCTTATGTGCGTGGCTTTTGCTTTACCTATTAAAACTGTCTTTATCTCAACCCACAAGTTTTACCTTTTGCTGTTCCGATTCTCTCCCTATCGCAATGGAGCGGAGGAGTGAGTGAGTGACTGCGTGGGGCTTGGTTCCAGCCAGGGTTAAACCACAACAGGGAGTCTCTTGCAGCAGCTGTCCGATCAGAGGATAATGCAATACAGCATAAGTTACCTTTCACAGGTAAGCATACTTCAGAAACAAGTACTAAAATCAAAATCTCACAGAAAAGTTGATTTAAATGAGAAACACTGAAGTAATGCTTTGTCAGGTAATTCTGAACAACAAATGCACTTAAAGGACATCACAGACTTCACAGAGCTATTCCATGAACAGAGAACAGTTACATTCATCAAATAAAATAGTAATTGCATGTAAGTAATTCTAACCTCTCTGGATATCGCAGCAGGAAGATTTTTCTTTATCACTTTTATTTTTCAGTAACATAGTTATAAAATGTTGAAATACATATTCCAAATATAGTACTGTAATTGGATCATGATTTTTATTTTACTGTAGCTCATCTAGTTGGCCCTTATGCTTTTCCAGCCTGGCAGCTCCCTTTGTGGAAAGGCTTAGCTCAGCGTTCACTCACATTCATGGAAGTTACTGTATTTTCGCTGGTGATCAGAGAAATGGGGAAAAAACTGTCAAGAATATTATATTCTGAAAATACTGAGGGTGTAGGCGAAAAGATTCTCAGAAACAGTTGTGCAGTTTGATACTGTCAGGTGAAATGTGGGACCACAATGGGCTAGATAGCTATTAGTTTATTGATCATATACTCGCACTCCAATCAGTATGAGCAGTCCCAATAACCATGTAGAGGCCTTCAGGGGAAAAGTGGAGAATGGCTCAACTCAGGGATTCCCTGCCTCAGTTTACATTTTTATTACTTTTTAACAGCAGATGACACATATCATGCCCATGTGGTTACACAATAAGCAATACACCATTGAAATAAACAGAGGCAAGAGTCCCCATGATGTGATGATCATCAGTGGTGGCAGGATGTTCACTTCATGAACTTGGACAAGATAGCACATGCCAAGCCATGTCCATGACTCCTCGCCAACCTTTTGAGCCATCCCCCTGCACTGGTTGCCATCGTGGAGGCTATGTTTTCAGATGCAGGGTAGAGTGAGTGAAATTCTGTGACCTGTTGCATATATATATATATATATAATAAAAAGGAAAAAGTTAAAAAGGTGGAAGCCCAGCTAGAACTCAAGCTGGCCACTGCTGTAGAAGGTAACAAAAAATGTTTTTACAAATCCATTAGAAAAAAACCCAGGAGGGCCAAGGATAATCTCCGTCCTTCACTGGATGCAGGGGGGAACATTGCCACAAAGGATGAGGTATTAATTCTTTCTTTGCCTCAGTCTTTAATGGTAAGACCAGCTACCCTCAGGGTACTCAGCTCCCAAACTGGAAGACAGGGATGAGGAGCAGAATGAAGTCCCCACAGTCCACGAAGAAACAGTCAGTGACCTGCTGCTCCACTTGGATATGCCCAGGTCTATGGTGCTGGATGGGATCCACCCGAGGGTACAGAGGGAGCTGGCAGAGGAGCTCACCAAGCCACTCTCTATCATTTACCAACAGTTCCAGCTAACTGGGAAGGTCCCAGAAGACTGGAGGTAGCCAGTGTGATGCCCGTCTACAAGAAGGGCAGGAAGGAGCATGTGGGGAACTACTGGCCTGTCAGCCTGACCTGGGTGCCAGGGAAGGTTATGGAGCAGATCATCCTGAGTGCCATCACACAGCATGTGCAGGACAATTGGGGGATCAGGCCCAGCCAGCATGGGTTTATGAAAGGCAGGTCCTGCTTGACAAACCTGGTCTCTGTCTATGACAAACTGACCTGCCTGGTGGATGAGGGAAAGGGTGTGGATGTTGTCTGCCTGGACCTTAGTAAAGTCTTTGTGACCATCTCCCACAGCATTCTCCTGGAGAAACTGGCTGATCATGGCTTGAACGGGTGTACTCTGTGCTGGGTAAAAAGCTGGCTGGAGGGCCAAGCTTGAAGAGTGGTGGTGAATGGAGCGATATCCAGCTGGCACCCAGTCACAAGTGGTGTTCCTCAGGGCTCAGTGCTGGGGGCAGTCCTGTTCATTCTGTTTAATATATTTATTGATGATCTGGACAAGGGGATTGAGTGCACCCTCAGTAATTTTGCAAATGACACCAAGTTGTTGGGGAGTGTTGATCTGCCGGAGGGCAGGAGGCTCTGCAGAGGGGTCTGGACAGGCTGCACTGATGGGCTGAGGCCAGTTGTATGAGGTTCAACAAGGCTCAGTGCCGGGTCCTGCACTGGGGTCACAACCACCCCACGCAGCGCTACAGGCTGGGGCAGAGTGGCTGGGAAGCTGCCTGGTGGGAAAGGGCCTGGGGGTGCTGGTTGACAGCCGGCTGGGCATGAGCCAGCAGTGTGCCCAGGGGGCCAAGGAGGCCAACAGCAGCCTGGCTGGTATCCAAAACAGTGTGGCCAGCAGGACTGGGGAAGGGATTGTCCCCCTGTACTCAGCTCTGGTGAGGCTGCACCTTGAACATTGTGTTTGGGTTTGGGTCCCTCACTACAAGAAAGACATTGAGGTGCTGCAACATGCCCAGAGAAGGGCAACAAAGGTGAAGGGTCTAGAGAGCAAGTCTTACGAGGAGCAGCTGATGCAAATGGGGTTGCTTAGTCTGGAGAGGAGGATGCTCAGGGGATCTCCCTACCACTACCTGAAAGGAGGCTGTAGGCAGGGGGGGGTCGATCTCTTCTCCCAGATAACAAGCAACAAGACAAGAGGAAACGGCTTTAAGTTGTGCCAGGAGAGGTTTAGATCGGATATTAGGAAAAATGTCTTCACCGAAAGGGTGGTCGAGCATTGGAACAGGCTGCCCAGGGAGGTGGTGGGATCACCATCCCTGGAAGTGTTCATAAAATGCGTAGGTGCTTAGGGACATGGTTTAGTGATGGACTTGGCAGTCCTAGGTTAACAGTTGGACTTGATAATCTTAAAGGTCTTATCCAGCCTAAATAATTCTGTGGTCTGTAACAATCCCTTCAGTGTATTGAATCAAACTCTCTTGTACACTTGCACTTCTCTCCTTGCAAACAACCTCCCAACATTGTCTTTCCTCTCACAGCACCATATGAGACCCAGTGGTTCATCAGCAGGAACTGAGCAGTTATCTGCCACTGAAATCTAATAACGTTTGTCAGCAATTTAAATATGTCAGCATATTTCAAAAACACATTTTCATACATAAAAACTTAACTAGGTTATAGTAAGTTATAGTTTAAAATAAATTCTCAGATAATCTGCTACTTCAGTTAATCTTTTAAATAAACTGCAGAAAGTCTACAGGCAGATGATATCCAAAGAAACTAGTAAGAAAAACTTTCTCATGTATTAACAATACCTGCCATCTGCATGGCTATTGAATCAGGGTCTGGGCTTTTTTATTCTGTTAATTTAGTTGTAAGAAAACCATATTTGGCAGACTTTGGAAATGCTTTCTTCTCTGTATATAATGCTGCTGCTGGTAGTCCTTGGGTGGATCCAGATTCGGCCGTGCTGAATACGGCGTGCGGCACACACCTCTGTCGAACCATGTGGAGTGCCTCAAGCAGCAGAAACACGTATCCCTGCCTCACCAGAAAGGAACAGGCTGCAGCACTTTTAAAAGAACAGTCTGGGCTTTTCCATTTTAGTCAGATCCTTATCATTTTGTTAACATGAATTTTAAGGGGTGACATTGATTTTTTTCATATTGAACATCATTTTTTTGCACTGAAGTATCTTCTTTTGGTTGGCACTGTCTAACAACTGGTCTAATCTTTATTAATACCTTTGGTGTTCATCATGGTAACATTAATCATGGAGACCTCATTTGCTATAAGTCTAGATGTCAGACACACGTTTGTAGGAATTCCATTGCAATCCAGCATCAATTAGTTTACTGTTCCTGCCAATTCTGATTGAGAATTTAAGCTGTACAGCACAAAAATAATTCTGAGAATTGTTGAAGTCTTTGGTACACTCTGCATGCTTGGTAAGAAGTTTAATGACTATTGTTGTTGCTTTTATTAAATTATGTGCTTAAAATGTATTTCAGCTGTCTCACAAACAAACACTAAAATGTTTACCATACTTGCCTCATAGTATCATAAGTACAACAGCTGTCAATTATCTAATACTTGAACTGCTTTGAACAACAGTTTAAGCAAATCCAACTAACTTTGTACGGAGGCAATTCAGGAGAATTCATACCCGTTCCGAGGTAGATCTGCTCTTCTGACTCAGCTTGGGGGGCGGCGGTGTGGCGAGCAGTAGCCCCCTAAGCATGCATGGCTGTGTTTGCAGTCATTGGCTGACCACGGCCTTAGGCTCCTAAGTACTCAATTTAATTTTAAAACTTCAAGTAACATTCCAGATTTCTCCCAGCAAATCAAGATCTTAAGTACTGACTGGCTGAAAACAGTATTTATAATTTCTTACCTTTTCTGCCTTTTATAGTTTGCCCCTCCAAACATTAAACCTGAACCACAATTAACACTCTGCTTTAGCTGTCTCTGATATGTTGTTTGCTGACAGGTTCTTATGCCTTGCATTATGCAGTTGTTCATTTGATGCTCCAAATCTACTAATGCCATTTCTGAATAAATCCAGTAATAAAATGTATTTTTAAAAACTTACGCTCTTGGTGTTACAGTGTCTCTCAATACCTTTCATATGAGTTTCTAACAGGGCTAGAGGAGATTTCAATTTTCTAATTACGTTTCTTTCATAAGGCCATTGTATCAGTAACAAAGCCTAGATGGCACGTTATGACAGCATGGAAGTGGAGTAAGGGAAGACATATCTGCGGAGTAGGAGTCAGGAAAAATAGATCTCAGTTACAGACTTCTTGTATGCTATGATTCATTCAACCATACAGCCCTTTCCTGTGTCACAGATTTTGCCATCTAAAATGAAGCAGAAAATATGTTGGACTTGTGGAGTTTCCATACATCTTTCAGAGCAGATGATCAAGCTTCTGCACCTAACAGAGTCCATAAAATTCAAGTGCAAGCTTAGGTGGTACCTTGAAAGAAGCATGTTCTGTCTATGCTTTACTAATGTTTCAAAGAAGTCACCCAAGCTTAAATAAACCATGGTATTTCACATACAGTCCTGCTCAGGATAACAAAACTCTGAGCTGCATAGAGACCACAGTCCAGCTTCCACCTTGTAACTTTACAACTTAACTCTGGTGTCCTGAACTGTGCCATGTTGTAGTCTAGAGACACTGACAAACAGGACAGAACTCCCCTTTTGACCTTCTGCTGTCTGATACCCTTACAAATTACGCATCTAACCCAGAGCAAAACTCAGGTAAAAATACATCTAAACCAAGCTGTGCCTAGCAATCTCTCCGGCTCTGTGAATAAATGCAACTGAATTTTCAGTTATTTATAGCTATGCAATAGGGCAGGAATAATTGCCTCTTGGCTAGCCATATTCTTGGTAGCAACAAATTGAAATCATGAGAAGAAAGAATTCTATGCTCTTGACCTCCCTGACATTACTGCTTGTGAGAAATTATTTCTACTACCTCCAAATACACTTACACTTTTTAAATGCAGAAAATTGTACACACAAGTTAAAAATATCACAACTCTGCAATAGAAACAAAAATTTCTTTCCATGTGTGAAAATATGCATTACATTGGATCAACAAAAGTGTTTCTACAGCAGACTCAAAAAGAATAACTAGACTGTGAGAAAGACTGACAGCTGACTTAGGCACCTACCAGAAAATATTTAGTTACACAATTAACCTCAAATGGATAGTAAACTTTAAGATAACCAAATAAAAAGAAAATTAATTCCAACCTAAAACTCTTCTATATAATTCCAGATTGTATCCATTTCATATGCCTACCAAGAAAAGCATGCTGAAAGAGAAGCCTATTCTCTTTCCTTAAGTTCAACACTGGCTGAAAGTCCCCAACCAGAAAGACAGTTACAGCAGAAAAATCATGCTGTCTTGCAAATAAAAATAAAATATAAAAAAATTTTAAAAATCATAGTTTAACGGGGAAAAGGCTAATTAATGCTTCAACAGTGTATCAATAAGAATGTTAGGAAATATTGCATGAAACCATACATTTAAAAAAAAAGTGTTATCATAGTAATAATGTATAATTATTCCTTCACACTTATCTCACCTCAAATAGGCTTACTAAAGAAGTCAAGGACTAATATGCTCATTTTACAGCTAGCATACCACAGAGCAAAAATACCACTCTCAGAGTTGTGTAGTGGAGCACATAATGAGTTCAGGCATCCTGGAAAAATTCTGCTTTTACTACATCACTCTGTTTCAGTAAAAAAAAATAATAATAATCATACGAGATTCTGTGTAGAAGACAATAGTATTTTACAGATCTCTGACTGCATGATGCGCCAAAGCCTTACTACAGAATTCTGCAACCTGGAGTACTTGTTTGCCAGTCTTCAGAGTCCAGCCAAAAGAAAAAACAGCTAAAAAAATTACAAGAGATAAGAAACATTTAATTGATTTCTAAAGTTGTTTCAATACTAAAATTTTATAAACCAGCACCTATGCACCCAGTACTTGCACATGAACCTAGACTTTATGTAAAAGAGCTATTCAGGGACCCCATTCTTAGTGTATATGAGGATATTCAGATATATTGACCTGCTTGCTTTCTTTCCAAAAATCTTGTGTAAAGCTTTATATTTACCACGTTTATTAACAACTTAGTGAAAATCCCAGCTAGATAAGTACAAACACATACATACCTACAACAATACAGAAGTAAATCAGAAGGCATTATTAGATCAGCTACAGATCTAAGACAGCAGGATCGCAAAATGCAACCTGTTTTCCATAGGACTTTGCAATTTTGAGGGGCCTTAAGCGCTGCGCCAGGGCACAGCATTATTGTTACGAGGTCTTAGCTAAGGGGCAGAGTTAAGTGCCATCTGTGGGAGCTAAAGGCACATCAGAAGGCATGTGCCTCACCAGCAACCTGGAGACTCGTTAGAAGGCCAAATAGCGAGTAAGGTCATACTAGACACCAGACCACGGGGTTATAGGCCTGGGGAGGGATTTGAGCAACATCACAACCTGCAAGGAAGGGCTTGAATTACAACAAGCAAGGAAACTCTAAGACTGAAATACATTTTAAGCATGTAATCTCCCATCATGTGGTATTATTCGGGAAGCTGCTTGAGCTTGGGAGTGACAGGGCTTATTCTCTCAGTCAGAGCTGGTGCGTTAGCAGGAGATTATTGCTGTGCATGTAACAGAAAAGGAAAAGGATTGCAGCACTTGTGACGTAGGAGAGAAAGGAGGTTACACAGCATGAGCCAGAGAAGGGAAGAGATCTACAGGCACAATGGAAGGAGCACGTGACGATCCCCGTGACTAATAATGAAAGGCTAGCAGCCTCTCTGACAATAAAGATCAGTTGTTTAAATTTGAAATCCCAGTAACTGAATCTCAAAGCAAAGAGTCACTGAACATTCATTTTGAGGGGGGAAAAAAAAAAGTGCTAATTGTCAAATTATTATTAGAATAGTAGCTCTGAGATTAAGCTAAGCATTCCTGTACGCTCCTGTACAGTTTGCTGTAGAGGAATGATTCATTCGGATCTGCAAAAACTGCTGTGTTCACTTGATAGATGGCTGAAGTCCTCAAAAGCAAGCTGGATAAGCCTAGCTTTCACTAGGGCTGACCTTGTGCCATCATTCTGCAGAATCAATACCTAGAGATTCTTCCAAGGCATCACAATAAAATTTTGGCATTGTTACAAATGAGAAACTACCCTCTTCAGATCTGCATATGTGTGCTGCCTTTTGGGTAGATTTGAGCTTCTAAATCTTTCATCCCTCTTACAGCAACAAGAAAGAACTACCGTGCACTTAAGGCAACCAGCGGGGATAGGGAAGGTATTTAATAAGGTTCAGTGCAGTTCCAACACCCAATTTATACTTTTCCAAATGAGATAAAAAGTAATAAGGTTGCAAATCCCTCCAGTTAAGACTTTCATATCACTGTATGCATATAAAAGTAAGTAGCAGATAATTCAAATCACTGATTTACATTTACCAGACATAAGAAAGGCTAGAAATTTTTTCTAAAAAAAAAATCAATATATGAATCAGTAAGGGTTTGGGGCATATAGGCTCTTGTCATAGTCATTCCAAGTGCTCTTTTGTCATCTCATGAGGTGGAAATCAACTAAAAAATGGTTATTATCCTTTTTTTATTGGAAACGGCAGCAACAGCAGCAGCATGCCTATTTCTTCCCTGGGGATTTTCCCACATATTTTCTATCTTTGATTTTCAGTCTTTGGCTTTTGCACCAATCTTTCCTTGTAATTCTGCTACATTCCCTGCTTTGTGTTCTTCTGGGCTCAGCAAGTGTTATGACACCCAGTCTTTTTTCAGGACCTGCAGTGTTTTTAATACTTTAGGTGGATTCCAAAACTTCATTATTGCTTCTTGACTGCACTACACAAAAATCCAGACCATAAGCTACATGTAAATCTGTTACCAAAATCTATTTGACCTTTTGCCCTTCCATACTTCCATGTTCTATTGCTTCTCTCTTGCAGAGGTGCATCAACCCTGCTGTGCTCTGAGACTGCTCTTGGTAGTTTATCTGTACATGTTAGCTTTTATTGTTGAAATACTGCCATAATGCCACTTACTGCTTGACTGCTGATCAGTTGTTTTTTCTTGAATGCCACGTCTAACCAGTCAACTCAGGTGTTTTGGAGGCTGGAAAGAAAATGGTAGAGGGGCAGGATAGCAGGGTAGCATGAGCATAAATAGAAGAAAGCATGGAAGAGATATCTAATAGAAGAACTTTAGCTACTATAATTACCAGAGCCTCAATTTAACTGTGCTACACTGATCTTTTCAAAATCAGCTTCTTATCTATTAAAGATGAAGCTGAGAGCTTCAGTTCGTTGGCCTAGTTCCTTGCTAAGGCTATCTCCAGAGATGCAGCCTTCCTGGTGACTTTAACAGCATCATTCCATCAGAGTTTCTTTAGACCTTGGATATTTCACTTCGTATTACCTCCATTATCAAGTTGCTTTGTTCAGCAGCTTTGAAATATTGCATAACACCAATCTCTCTTGTCCCCTTGAATACAAAATATTACTATTATTCCTTTTGTAACTGTGAATCTAGGTTATACCATTTCTTCTGTAGATTTTTTCCAAAGTTCACAGAAAATGCAGCAGAGGTCTTTTCCTGATTTAAATTTTAGAACTTGTTCCAAATGTAAAAAACTCAGTTGGCCTGTAGGCAGTATACTAACTGAGGCAGATGTATTTAAGCAAAATATTGGATGCACTGAAACTGATAAGGTGCTGATACAGTCTTCTAGGCATTTCCAAATCTGTAGACAGAAATTATAGAATTTAGACATGCATCAGAAATAGAAGGCTGAACTTCTTTGTGATGAGAAGCTTGGGGGTTTGGTATTTTACAGATTCTAACTTCAGTGTTTTATCTCTTCTTACCAATTACTCAGAACTTACTCAGGTAGGAAAAACTTATATTCAGCCTAGTTGTCTCTAACATCTGAAATGCATGCTAAGTTTCTGTGAAATATTGTGAGAAAGTTTGTAACTACACTTTCCCTATTCACACTCAGGAGCATCATAATCTAAGTAATTAAAACCCGTGATGATAAAATAAATTATATTCTTATTAAGGCTATGCATCTAAAAGCTGCTAAATGAAAAGTTACTTTGACTCAGTGGGCAAAGCTGCTAGAAGAATTTTAAGTTCTGCAGATAAAAGAAATGAAATCTTATCTTTTTCTGAGCATTACATTTAATTCATATCCCTGTTCAGGTCTGAATAAACTCAGTGGGCATTCTCCATTTATCTCCAGCGAGCAACAGATCAAGCCCAGGAATCACGTTACAGCCAAAGAAGAGGAACTATTGTGCTGCCGTTGTCTCTGCTGATGTAACAGTTCTGCAACTGAATAAGCTTCATTTCTGAAATTTCATAGACTGAGAGACAGATGAACTATAATACTTCTAATTTAATAACTGAGAAAAGTGAAAATCAGAAAAGTCCACTCTGGAAATGGAAAATTATTTGTTGCCAGTATTTATTTATTTTATTTTATTTTAAGGGACCTGTTTTATGAAAACAACACCAAACTTCTAAAGTTTAACAATAAATGGGCTGTAAATATTAAGGCCATCTACAGCCAACTGTCCAGGGCCATGCCCAGAAGACTTTTCAATATCTCCAAGGATGGAGATTCCACAACTTCTATGGGCAACCTGTGCCAGCGCTACATCACCCTCACAGTAAAAAAGCTTCTCCTCATGTTCAGGTGGAACCTCTTGTGTTTCAGTTTGTGCCCATTGCCTACTGTCCTGCAGTGGAGCACCACTGAAAAGAGCCTGGTTTCATCCTCTTTATGCTCCCTTCAGATATTTAAATAAATGGATAAGGTTCCCCTGAGCCTCTCTTCCCCAGGCTGAAGAGTCCCAGCCCTCTCAGCCTTTCCTCATAGAAGAGGTGCTCCAGTCCCTAAATCCTCTTAGCAGTCCTTTGCTGGACTCTTTTCAGTGTATCCACCTGTCATACTGGGGAGCCCAGAACTGGACCCAGGACTCCACCTGTGGCCTCACCAGTGCTGAGCAGAGGGGACAGGTCACCTCCCTCCACCTGCTGAAAAGGCTCTTCCTAATGCAGCCCAGGATGCCATCAGCCCCCATCCTCCAGCCTCCGGATGCAGCGAGCAGAACCAGGAGCAGCAGCAGGACTGACCGGTTATTCCAGAAGCAGCAAGGGGCTGGGCTGGGGCCAGGACCCAGCTGGGGGTCCTGCTGGGAGCAAACAGAGACTGGACTGGGAATGGGACTGGAAAGAGGTACAGGTGCCCACAGGTGGAATGGGGCTCCCAAGCCCATGCGGAATGGGTGAAGGTCCCATGTAAGGACACTTAAGGCCTCTTTGTGTTCTTGGGGTTTCTTCAAGGAAGGCTGGAGTAGCAGGTTTGTACTCATTTTCATGAGTACAACCACAGCTTTGGATTCCCATACATACAAGGTAAAATATGCAATGTATGGTATGCATTTTTCTATTCCCCACTGTAGGTAGCGGTGAGATCCCTAAAGAAGGCTGCTGAGTCATGAAAGGCTGCCAGAGTAAGCAGGTCCACCTGGTCTACTGGGCAGATGGGGTCCATCTTCAGGGAAGGGGCAAATCATCTTGGGTCATAGCCAGCTAAGCTGGTGAAGAGGGCTTTAAACTCAAGTTGCCAGGGGAGGTGAGCTTCAATCCATCCCACTCCTACCAGTTTGATGCCAGTGCCAGCAATAGATTCCCAGAGCCTGGAGAGGGATCACAGGTCAGCAGGAGAGCACCTGAAGAGCAGCACAAAGGAATGTCAGACACTCCAGCCAGTAAGTCAGCTTCATCATGGCCAAACTTGAATGCCTCTGTGCAAACACAAGTAGCATGGGGAATAAACAAGAGGAGTTACAGATGGGAGCACACCTGCTGGGCTATGATCTTATTGGCATCATGGACATGCGGTGGAATGGCTCCTGTGACTGGAGTGTTGCAATGGAAGGATACAGGCTCTTTAGGAAGGACAGGCAGGGGAGACAAGGAGAGGGTGTTGTCCTCTACATCAATGACCAGCTGGAGCGCATGGAACTCTACCTGGGGGTGGATGAGGAGCCAACCGAGACCTTATCAGTCAGGATTAAAGGGAGGGCAGGGACAGGTGACATTATATTGGGGGTCGGCTACAGGCTACCTGACCAGGAAAACCAAGCAGATGAGGACCTCTGTAGACAGATAAGGGAAGCTTCACGTTCACAAGCACTGGTACTCATGGGGGACTTCAACTACCCCCATATCTGTTGGAGGGACAATACAACAGGGCACAAGCAATCCAAACAGCTCCTGAAATCTGTTGATAACTTCCTTCTCCAAGTGATAGAGGAGCCAATGAGGAGGGGTGCTGTGTTGGACCTTGTTCTCACCAACAAGGAGGGGCTGGTGGGGAACATGAATCTTAGGGCAGCAAGGAGGGCACACAAGTAGGCTTGCTACCCTGGACTTCAGGAGAGAAGACTTTGGCCTCTTCAAGGATCTGCTTGGCAGAGTACCATGGGATAAAGCCCTGGAGGGAAGAGGGGTCCAAGAAAGCTGGTTAATACTCAAGGATCACCTCTTCCAAGCTCAGAAGCCATGCATCCCGACAAAGAAGTAGTCAGGCAAAACCGCCAGGAGGCCTGCATGGATGAACAAGGAACTCCTGGAGAAACTCAAACACAAAAAGGAAGCCTACAGAGGGTGGAAGCAAGGACAGGTAGACCAGGAGGAATACAGAGAAATTGTCCATGCAGCTAGGGATCAGGTTAGGAAAGCTAAAGCCCTAATAGACAAATACAAATTTGCTTTCTCTTTCAGGGTGAAGTCTTCAAAGCACAAAAACCCCATGAGACAGCATGAGAAAATACTGGACACAGCTATACTACCTATTCTGCTGAACAGGAAACCTTAACCTGTAGGCTTAGCAGCACATACCAGTGTGATGACACTGCACAGCAAATGGAACATAAGGATTTGCCCCTACCACCTGTACAGCATGGCTCACTACCCCACTGACTGGGAAGCATGAAGGTACTTCTGATCTTTTGCTGCTGATGTAATTATAATCCTCCATTTTCTGAGTTTTCACCTGTAATCCTGATAAATGAGATCTTAACTGGGTGCCTTCAATGTGTTTAGTAAGATCTATGGCTAATCAGGAAAAGAATAACCTGTAAACACCAACAATCTCTCTTCCCATCCACGTCCCCCATCCTGCCCATCTGTGTCATTCCCCCCCGCCCTTTGTTTTTAGGAAAATAATCAGATAGTATTTTCCTGTAGTATACAGGATACTTACTGGATATTGTATGCTGCTACCGTCAGGCTCACTTAAGGTACTTTGCCATGACCTTAGAATCTTTCAATTAGCGGCAAATCCTTATCTTCTTTTTTTTTTTTTTCCTCTAAAGATTTTTTTATTTTCACCTATATTGATAATGCATGAACAAAAGGCAGGCAGCTAGAAGAACAGCAGCAGAAGCCAATGCTTGTGGAGATCTAAAAAAAGTACATTTGTGATTAAAGTATGAAAGCAGGACTTTCCGTACCAGGAAGGTGTGACTGAAAGTATCTAGACTAAGACACGTTCCTCTCCTGAGAATTTAGTGTGAAACATATGGAAAGCGATATACCAGACTGAATTTTGAAATACCTATACTGAAGACATCTACAGAATAACGTGGGAGCCAACCAGCTGCTGTTGAATTTATATTGTGCAGCGGATAACCAGTACCGCCTGGCTACAACAAGGAAATAAAATAATAATAAAACTCACTACAGCCAAGTATTACAGGAAACTTTCCTACACTCCTCTATCAATGTAAATCTTGCGTTATTCCAGCCCCTTTCCTTACTTGGAGATTTCACTACTAGTTATATCAAAATATGTAGACTTGAACCAGTTCTAGAAATGAAAGTCTAACACAACGTGAACTGAAATAAACAGCAACCTGGCTCAGTACAGCAGCAGTTAGAGTAGCTTGCCCACAGTCATATTGAGTTTCAGGAGACTATCTGAATATATAAAAGTAACTTAAACTTAATAACTTTCTTAGTTATGTGAAGACTTAACAGTTTTGAGAGAAATGTGTGAACACATTAGAATTCCTCGCTCTTAGTTGAATCAGTGGGCTGCAATTAGAAGCACAGACCCTAGAAAATAGTTATAAAACACAGCATGAAATACTTTTTTATATCTATTTGTTGAAAAAGTAATGTTTTTAAGAATCCCCACAGAAAGCAATTTTCTGGCATCCACAACCATCAGACATAATATCTCTTTGCTTATGAGGGTATTTTCATACCAAGCTTTCACATTTGCTGTGGTTGATCGCATCCAGCAATTCCCATTGACTTCTAAGGGCTCTGGAGAAAGTGATCGGTGACCTAATGCTTTCTACCTCTTCTGTTTAAGTTTCTTTGAAGTCAGAAATAGATTTTTCAGCAGAACATCTTGCCTTCTTATACTTTCATTATATTCAAGCCAATAATACTTTACATTGAAAATATATACAGCTGTGATACTTTGAGAAGCTGTGGCATTCTGTTAACACAAACTTTCAATTTCATTAAAGACCTTATTAAAAGTTCCACTGATTTCTCAGTGCTGGATGCTATGCTGTGCTTACAATGCAGAGTTCTCAGTTTTATTCTGTAAAATGTGCTTCTGTAAATAGATGACTGGTTATTTTCCAATTCTGAAACTTAAAGCAGAGCACTACTAATTTCTGCAGACCATCAACAAACTCAAGAAAATAAAGCACTTTTCATTTCTATCACTAAGGAGCCTATCTCATCAACAGCAGGATAACTTTGAGAAAAAGGTTCGATGATCTCTGCTTTAGATATCTACCGACTGACAACAAAGATCATGGTCTTACACTTACAAACAACGGATAATCTGAACTAAAGCAGACCAGCACTAGATGGCATTTGACCAGTGAATTCATATGACACATGCCATGATGCTCTCTGCATAAACTGAACTGATATGCTCTGAGGATACAATTAAACTTATTGTCCTAAAATACATAACCTTGGAGTGCGCTCCTATGAAGGAAAACAAGAAAAATGAGTAATCAACATGAGTAATCAACAATTCCACTAGGAAAACGATCTCAATTTAGTTTGCAGTCCCCAACAAATAGTCCCACAACCAGCTTTAGCATGCTTTGGAGATTCATGTACAAGAAAGTGTAAGTAGTACTTTTCATATTTTTTTTTAACATATCATGTCTGTCTATTTTACCAGGTAATGACAAGCACTATGTTGCTTTGCAACATCCAAATGTTTTTATAGAACCATGAAGTTCTTTGGTCCCAGGATTTGGGTTTTGTTTTTAACTGCTTATGGCTCAGTCTCAAGTTTGTATTCAGACATGTGGAATTGGAGAATTCATTTTTGTTTGGTCTCTAGTGTGTAAAGGTGTACTTGGAACCAGCCACAAGAGAACACATTGGTGGCTAAAATAAGTTGCATTGGGTTTGATGAACTTCTTTTGCTGGAAACAGGGAAGAAGAGGAGATGGCACTCTTGTATCCCATTCTGCAGCAGGTGACAAGCAATTATTTAAAAGAGGTCTTGTAGTAACTCATATCCTCCGTGGAAAGCCCGTGTATAGTGATTTTGGATGAAAACTGCATCAGGACTAAGCAGCACAGGACTCATCCAGACTCACAGTCGTAACTCAAAGGCCTTACTCAGCCACTTTCCGTCAGCCGTAGTTGAAGCCTATGACCTGAAGAGCCCTTTCTCTCTGGCTGCCCACCCCAGCAAGCAGCTGGCTCCAACTGGGCACTGACACAAGATACATGATACAGCTCACACATCCCTGAACAGTGGTAATTTTGGGAAAGAAGTTAGTATCTCCACGTCTAATAGAAGCTGCAAACCTGCTGAAGTCAACCCAGGCATGCCTGCCTAATAACAGCAAGAGTATAGAGTCTGTGGCATTTCCGTTGGGGCTCTCAAATCACACAGTACTCACCAATGTACCATATATATATATATATGTATATGTATATATGTGCTCAACTCCTATTACATTATACTGAATTTACTGATCCGTGCAGAATTGTGATATATATAACAGTTACTGGAAGATACCATTACAATCCAGTTTATGCTACAATACCTATCAGTTTGGAAAGCTACCACCTCAGTCTCCAGTAAATTTTCTCTCTTAACATTTGCACAGCAATATTTTTTCCATCTGTGAACTGTCTCAGAATTTTTCTGCTTTTTCATTATTTTCTGCTGAGAAGTACCTCTAAAATACTTAATCCAGATTTGACCCTTGTCAAATTTAAATCTTAGTTTCCAACTAGTGACAAATTTAAAAATGCTGATTTTTTTTATCCCCTCACACTAAGACCAGATAAATCACTCCTTCAATATGGCTGTTCAGCCCCAAAGTGTTTTTCAAAAACCTGAGGCGGTCTTTAGCAGGATTAAAAAACTGTAATAGGATAAGTCCTCAGAAATCAATAAACAAACATCTAATAATGTAATGCACACCACTCAACTTTTCTATATCAGGTGAAACATTTCTCAGTAATTAAATTTACCTCAGATCCTTTAGGAATGTTGATGATCCACACAGCTGCCTGGAATTAAAAATTGGAATATGATTCTAAGTAATTTTATTTAACACACAATAGAAATTTATCACCCAAAGACTTGTGTCAAGGGTTCTGCAGCATCTTATCTAAAAGGATTGTGATGAATTTTCACTTGATTCAGCAGTTGCCTACGGTTTTATTACTAAAGCCTCCAAAATACATGGTGAAAGCATCTCTGACACGATGAAATATCACACAACAAAAGCGGTGCTGCATATTAAAGAAACCCAGACTGGGGTATGCCCCCAGTGGAAAAATCTCAGGCCAGTTCTCAACTGACCTACCGCTGCTTTCACTACACTTTAGCATGGGACTGAAAAGGAGAACACGGCTCTTTAATTCCTGGCCTTACAGCTGGATTGGAGTGAAAAGAAAATAAAATGCTGTTTTTGGGGTTTCGATACTTCAAGAAGTATTATTTTTTCCCTGTGGATTACTCCGTAGTAAGGACATAGAAAAGCAAGGAAAGAATCCGGTAAGATTGTACAATGAAGTGCTGTTCAGTGAAATAAGTATGTGCCTTTGCTTCATAAAAACTGCAGTTTTACAAAAGCTTTCTTTTCACACAGCATCAGCTTTTGGCTGGCTGCTGTATACACTACATTTTCAGAAAACTCTAGTTTAGCAAAAAGGTATGTTACTATAATTACCCTGCTAACTGAAAAGAGAGGCACCAGAGGTATCAATCAGCTGATGTCAACCAGCAGAGCTGCACCAAAGGAAAGCTCATGATGCCAGTCTATCAGCTAAGACTTTTATCCCTGTAAGCGCGTTCCATGACTGCGTATACCTTTGGCTTACATCGAATGAGCTGTTTAAGAGAGCTGTTCTGTGAAATTTGAAATGATTTTTGCTTGAGGCATGAGGTCTAATAAACAACCACCCTTTCAGCGGCCAAAACAGGGAGGGGTGGACACTGCAAAGTGAGGAGCAGCAGCAAACCTGTGCGGTGGCTTCCTAATGAAGATACAGTCTCAGGTTTAGCTGCTTACACGGGATGCATACGACCACTGTATTTCAACATGAGAGTTGAACAAAACTAACAAGGAACAAAAACGAATCTGATGTTTTTAGAAATGAAGTCATGGCCTACTTTTACTTCCTGACCCCAGGCAAATGATTGACATTGGAGCAGACTGTGACCTGTTTAGACTGGTTTAGTGTGTCAACTGCCACCTGGTTTTATGTCATTGAACATGTAATGAGGCTCACTAAATAAGGCAGACCTAACCTAGAAAACTGCATCAGTCTTCACTTATATTTTTAGGTTGATTTCTTCTCAAATAAATTTAAATACCGACCTGAGTCATTCACTGTGAAAGTCTGTACAAGCTTTCCTGTGCTATCAAGAAAGATTAAGGATTCTAGCCAGCTACATGGTGTCACTTTATTCTGGGTTGCATTTTTTCTTTGCCTTTTTTTTTTTGTTGTTGTTTCTTTTTTCCACTTTCTTTTTTTTACATTTTTTTTTTTAAACCAACCTTCTTGTTTTGGGCTGAAAACCTGCAGAGAAACAGCATGCCAGAACCAGAAGTTTCTGTGTTCTCAGGGGAGAAAAACTTCCAACACGTAAAGGGAGAAGTCACCTGCCAGCCTCAGTAATCGGCCAAGGCTGCTGCTCTTCCCCAGTAACAAGTTAACAATAACTTTATTTCTATTACTAGCATTGGACCCATATGAGGAAACAGTGATCCTGCTGCATGCTTTCCTAACAGCAACCAGTACAGCTGTTTCTGACAGGACTTCCCCGGCCTGCTGCATTTCTGGGTGGCCTGCCGGGAACTCAGGCATTACCTCCATGGCACTAACCTACGCTGCCCAGGGGAAGCTGGATACTTGCTACCTTTTCTTTTCCACGCTCTTAACACTGAATCAACCGTGTCACGTGCAGGGAGGTTTTTGATAGCCCTGCCTGCAGGTTCTGCCTGTGCACGAAGCAGCTGGTGGTGGGCAGGACTGCGCTGGAGAGAAGTACTGTGGCACCACACAAACCCTGTGGTGGGGCAAAACGGTACGACTCAAAGGCCAAAACCAAGCTTCATGCCTGGCTTGCTCTCACAGAGATGCATTCCCACTGCTGTTCCTAAGTAAGATCATATGAGAAGTAGGGCACGTGTCAGCTGAAGCTTAACCCTTTTAAATTTTTTCCCTGACTGAACACTTCTTAAAAAAGGATGATGATTTAGTCTCATTTTCTATGTTACTGCAGCATTGGAAGGTCTCAGATCAGACTTTTGGATGTTCAGTCGACTTCTGGATCTGCTGCAAAGCCATGGCTTTAGGCAGTGCCTATGTTTTGAAAAATATGCAGATATTTTCTGTGAGTTGTTCAAACTGCAGTGCTGGGTCTAAACTCACTGACCTACTTTAACTTGCCTTTTGAGTTTGCTGAGTTTCAGACTTTATTTTATCTGAATGTTAAATATTGCTTGGTTTTCAGAATTATTGTGTATGGTTCTGTCTGTAGTTAATCTCTTCTCTAGGTCGGTGGTTTCCTGTCCTAAATTTCCACTACTAATTGTAGTCATTCCTATTGCACACAAAAAGCACTGTCCCAGGCTACAATATCACCAATGCATACTCTCATCCCCGAGAGGCCTTCAGACATCTGGGGCATTATGCAGTTAAGTACTTCCACATCTGAACATATTAAAACAAGCATGTGCAAAACAGAATAATTGCAAAGCGGAATAATTGCAAAGCATTTGTTGCCTTAAAATCCCAACAGTTGGCAGGCTACCGGAGCACCCAGTCAGTTTGCAGCGACGGAAACCAAGTGTATGGTATTAGCCACCAGGAGTATTACACAACTAGACCGTCAAATTGCAGAAGAGAGATGCAAATCTGAACACTCTGCATTCAAAGACAGCTGCCCAAACTCTGTTCCTTTCAGTTGTTGGAAAATGTGGCCCCCAGAGCTTCATTCCTGGTGAGCAGATGTTCATGTTCTCGTGTGGTGCTCCCATTCACTTCCTGAGAACTGTCTGTCGGCATCTCTGGTCTGTGAAGCACACCAACTGTTATCACCAGTTTTTCTTGTGAGGAATTTTCATGCTTTGCAGACGTAGTTGTGCAGACTTAAGTTTCACCAATGTAAAAAAAGAACAGCAGTTTCAGACACAGAAACTTCCCCTCCCTTTGTTGGGCACATTTCAGTCTCTGTCACTTGTTTGGTTTGTTAGAGTGGCTGAGAATCCTCCCTAGCTGGTGACACCGATGACTGACTGTATCGCCATTTCTCTACACCCAGGAGATCTTTCCCTTGGAGAGACAGGGGCTGTGAAACCCTTGGCCAGGAAGCCAGTATTAGCTCGTGCACTGTCTCCTGTATTTCACTAGTGTCTTACTCCAAATTTCTCTGTGGCAGCTCTAGCAGTCATCACATTTCCTTAGACTACTTTTACTCTTAAGTAGCTCACAGACCTGGCACAGCAGAGACACCATACTAGGTGCAGTATTTGATTTGTCCTAGCAAGAGCTAAAGACACAGTGTCGGTGGTGATTCAGCTGGCTGTGAGATTTTGAGGCATTGGTGGACAAGCGTTGCCACCAGCAGAACTGCTCTCCTCAAGCCCTACCACCTCCTTTCCAAACAGTCCCCAAGTGCCCCTGTGAGCTCCAGCACCCACAAGCCCTCTCCTGTGGGGTGGCACAGTGAGACCTTCTCTTGCTTCCACAACGGGAGGACTTGGGAGGCAACGCCAGCTGCAGCATGCTGCCATGCTGGGCACCCGTTTGGTTTTTATGTCTGCATCATACCTGCCCTGGTCAGAGCAGCAGCACGACCCAACCAGAGTAGTACACTGGTACATTTGGTGCCAGGATAACAGGGTGTGTATGGGTTTGACATGATCCAGATGAGCCCAAAACGATCTCACCTTTTGTCAGAGCAGACAGAATTTGTAAGTGGGAGACCTCAGGCTAGTCAGTACTTGTCATGAGACGCAATAGATTTGCTGCATTTTTAAAAAATGCATTTGGAAGAAAGGCTTGAAAAGATCCTTCTCCATCTTGGGGTTGTTGTTGTTGTGGGTTTTTTTGTGGGTCCCCCCCTCCCCCCCTTTGGGATTTACAAAACTATGTCAGTGACTGCTGCACATCTTGCATGCAAATTCCACACATCTTCCAGATCTTCCAGCACCCTCAGGTACCAACACCAAACACACTGCCTGGGCCCCCACCCTCTGCTCCTCCCGAACGAGGACAAGTGCCTCATCTGAGAGCTCGACAGACGTCATTTTCCCCTGCCCATGCCACGGCACAGGGATGCGGGGGACATGGCCTGGGCCACCCACCCCGGCAGGGCACGGCAGGGCCTCACCAGCCGGGCCCCTCCCACTGCCTGCGCAGGGAGCGACGGCGGCCTGGCTGCACATGGCAGGCAGCGGCAGCGACAGCCCCGCCACGGTGTCAGCACCAGCGGGGCTGGTGCGGTGGGCTGGGCAGGGTGAGTGCTGCACCAACAGCTCCAGTTATAGCTATTTCTAAACAAGCAACTTCACAGAAGAAAATACCAGAAATTTATCGAGGGCTCACCCAGGTGCGTGACCTGGTGGTTGAGGTGAATACAGTACAGAAACAGAGCCGGCTCCTGGGCTGCAAGCTACACCCGCGTGCTTGCAGAAGTAGGAGGTAATATGTTTTCTTTACTTAAAATCCCCCTCCTGGTAAAACCCTTGTCAGCTCCGGCATGTCAGCCACCAAAAGCTCCTTACAGCATAGTTATCGCATCATGCCAGATGCAAGCTCTTCCTGCACAACAGCCCTGCTTTTTGGGGTTTTGGTGGGTTTTTTGTTTGTTTGTCTTTGTTTCTTTAATAGGAGCATAAACAGAAGCTTCTTCTGTAAACTGCAAATTTTAAAAATATGTATGTTATGAATATGTGTCCACCGCTCCCTCAGACCCCTGGTTGCCTGAAAGGGCTGCATGGGGTGGCGGGCTGGCTGTGGGCTCTCCCCCGAAGAGAGAGACAGACCCCAGTGCCGTGCCTTCCTCCAGCTATCTGTCTTCTGCACTGGAACCAGTTGCCTGTCTATAAAACCAGATGACGGTCTGACTAAAACACAGGTTGTGTTCAGATTTGGGGGGAAAGACTGGTGTATGTCCCATGTGTTAGTGTAACCCCTGGAGGGTGAGCTTCTTCCCATAGCAGATACCCAAAGGACAAGACAAAAGCATCTGTACTGAAATCAACATACTCCACTGGGTATGGATTTAAAAAAAACCAACACCTTTTTAAAAAACCTGCGGCAGCATCTCTAAACCACAGAGACAAGAGGCATACAAACATAAATATTAACCCTGCTTCACAATACTTGCACACTCTCTACATTCCCTAGTGCAGATGTTCTAAACATTGCTTTAAAATAACCTTCTCCCAAATGGTATATGATGCAGATCCATTGAAAATGTATCGGATTTAGATATGCAGATTAAAACACCCACAGTTCCATCTGCAAGAGACCTCTGCATCTCCCTGGAATGGAGACATGAGCTCAGCCAGCTGCCCGGGTAAAGCCACCTGCAAACACCAGGAGCTACTCACAAGTGTGGTTGAGATCTAAATTTCATAGACTTCATACTGGCAGCACGGTCACACACCTGACTTCCTTTAAGTCGGTAAGAATCTATGACAATAGAATTTATGAAATAATTTCTTGTTTACAGAGTCATAATTTACTTAGGTATAAAAATGTAAGACCCAGAGGTGTTTGCAAGTTTAGTATTAAGCATGCTTTTCTCTGCCTGAGTTGGGGCAGTAACGACTTGCACTAAAATCTTAGAAGCAATTCCTAGTGAAACTACTATTTAAAAAACCAAACCAAACCAAACCAAACCAAACAAGGGGATTATAAAAGATGGGGCTGGCACTAGGAGCCGAGATTGAAATTCACAAGCGAGGCTGAGTTTGGAGTTGTCATGGTACCAATGCTACTATGTGTGAATCACAGTACCATCAGATCACACTCTGAAAAGCAGCAGTTGTGCCTGCATACAAAGCAAGCAAAACCTTGGAACAAACTGTTCTGTACCTTCAAGGAACTCAATGTTCACTCTGATCTACTAGTCTGATTCCCGAGCTCAAAAAGTGGTGAGATTTTTAAAAAATCGGTAATTTTCTGCAAGCTAGGCCCGACCCACCACCAGGATATTACGGAGTTTTGTAGCTCTGCAACCTGTGGATTAGGTCAGAAGCACCAGAAACGCCCCAGCTCTTCTCACAGTGTTGGCCCTCACACAGTGTTCGGGAAACATGTGGCTTGCTTAGGCAACTGCACCTTGTCTGCAGTAACAAAAATCAGCAGAATCCCTGTCTGTTATCAGTGCTTTTACCACTATTAGCCCTTTTGTGCTCTACGGAGAACCATGCACATTGTAGCATGGATAATCCATCACTATCTTGTTAAACTTATTTTGCAAAATTTTACTTGAATATGTAGGCTAAGGTTTGCTCCCTTTATTGCTATGTTCCTAATCATAGTGTGCAGCCAAGTGTAAAAGATCTTCTGTCTTCTCAATTAACAGACTATTAAGCTTTCCCCTATGAGTAATAAACTCCTGTAATCTGGCAGGGGCAGCAGTCCACAAATGCATTTCTTTTTCCCAAAGTGCAAGTTTCTGTTTCCAAATCTGTGCAGATTGTTCTAAACAGATTTTGTTGCAGAGACACACAGAAGGTGTATTCACACTAACTAACGTGCTAAATAGGTGAAAAGTCATCTGGTATGCAATTAAATCTACATTGTGTCAAATTATTTCTTTCATTTCATCAGGTATTCCTACATCTTTTACATGAATAATCTTTAGAGACTGTGTCTCCACAGCAGACATGTTTCTACTAGGGCCGTAAGGAACTCTTGAGCATCCCTGGAAAAGACAGCTGGGAAAAGCAAATTTTTTTGTCAGGATGGTTGAATTCACTGACTTAAAAGTGTCTGCACTGTTATGAAATAAATGCAGGAGGCCATAAATTCCAGAACCCCTGCTCCAAATGGAGGAGCTGAGGAACGCAGAAACTGAAGATAATGGCAAATCCCCCCCAAATGCATAGTCAGGTACCTGGGGAACAACATGCAGTTTACCTAGATTCACACCTAAATGCACTGTTGTTCAGTCTAAGTCTCAAAGTTGTCCATGAGAAAGGTAAGCAAGGTCAGTCTGCAGAGGTGAGGTGTTACTGACGCTCATTAAATTACATCAAAGGAGAGCCAAAGATCACACCCAGAAGAAACAAGCCTGCTTTGCTTTCACAGTGGAAAAGCAAAGGCTAGGCATTAATAGCTTAACTAACTGAAGGCCAGTAGATGTTCTTGGGTCATTTTAAAAGGGGACGAAGAATTCCTTCCTGAAATTTATGGTCTGTAGAGTTGCAAGAAAGACCATCTGCCCCTTCTCTCCATGGTCTGCTGTAAAACCAGCTGGGTTCATCTGCTACCTGTAGCTGCTTGGCTCCCCTGTATATGTGCAGCCCCTATGAACACACACTAATATTACGGAACAAGAGAAGGTGTGGGTAGGTTCTTTTACAATTTATAGTGCAAGTAAGGTGATCTACTCCATCAAACTCTGTATAATACCATGGCTGGTTTGAAACCCTCCCAAAAGCTATGCTATACTAGCCGTAATTTGTTATTTTCCTGTCCCTTGCAACCAGAAATCAGGAAAATTCCTTAAAATTCACTACTAGGAAGTCTCATTGCACTTTTTTTTGTCAGCTTGCAGTGATAAGATGGTCTTGTCAGCACTAACCTTTAACTAAGCAAAGACTAGCCTTGGGTTGCAGCGCCGGGACCACCCACACACCAGTCTATACCTCTGTGACAGTCAAAAGCAACTAAGTATAAACGAAGTGAGCACCCAGAGGCTTGGAGTCAGCTCTCTCCATATAGTTTTTCCTGTTTTTACCTCACTACTGCTCATTTTTCAGACCTAGGTGACACTTCACTTCTCTGCTAAAATCTCAAGGCCAGTCTCCTGCAAAGCCCCGAGAGCATGTCTGCGTAGTCTGGTACGGCTCTGCTGCTGCGGCTGTGCAGACATACCCACAGCAGCTGTAAACCCGTCAGTGTGGGCATCAGCAGCATTTCCAAGACCATCAGAGCATCTAGCCAAACACCTCAGTGCATATTTTAGATTTCTTAATGTATTAAACAAGATATTTTTGCACCTTTTTTTTTTTTTTTTTCCTCTCTGGGCAATTAATAAGTGACCTCTTTTTCACCCCGCTTTTGGTCTTCCTTTTCTTACCTCACACTTATTCTTGGGGTCATTTTTAAGGGATCACTGGGGGACTCCACAGCAACAGGCCCCTTCTTTATTTTGATCACCTCCATTATACAGGCCATAGTTAATCGTTATTGTTTCAAGTTAAGAAACAACACACTACCTCCCAAAATAAGGAATACTAATGCCTATGTATGGAATTTATTAATTAAATCTTTCTCTTCTACTCCTGTTTTATTTATCACTTTTCTAAATATCATAACATATTGAATACTCTGGGATGACTCAACTCCTGAAAATCAGCTCAGTACCATCTGGAACTTGTGTTTCTTGACTAGCTCCAAATCGAGCTCATTGCTATCTTATAGCTCCATATATTCAAATTCTTCTTTCCCTTCCTGCTCTCACCTTCCCTTCCTTGTCTTCAAAGTTGCCTTCAAGTCCTACCATGAAACCTTTCCCTCCAGTTCAACCTGCTTCACTTTCCTCCTCTCCGCCCAGCAGCCTCTTCAAATGGGAAGTCATCTTTCCCCAGCATCAAGGATAAAATTCACCCCACGCAGAGGAACCAGTGCCAGGTCCACTTAAGTCTTCCAAAGAATTTTACCTCAGATGACTTCCCCCACCCCACCCCCCCGCTCCTCCTCCAGACTTATTCCTTTCGCAATACTTTTCAACAGTGTCCTCAGCCAGATTCCTTCACTACTGCTAACTTGTACCAGCACTTAATGTACTTTATGTGCCTGCAGTGTTTTTTTCTGAGTTTGTAATAGGCTGCAAATTCCTTGAAGCATGTCTCATTATATTTTTGTATAGCTCCGCTCACTCTGTCTCTACTTAATAAATAATGGCTGCTTTACAAGAATGCTCACTATACACGCCTACTGTTTTAAATATCAGCCCTTGCATTGTCAGCTTTCTTAATTTTTCTTTTGTCTGCGTGAGTCATTGTACCAATCTTCTGCCTGTGTTTAGGTACACACACGTGCTCATTCACATTTCTCTCTGCAGAAAGAAATGCTAAAATAATCCCCTGCACCTAAATTCCTTATTTTGCACATAAATCCAAACATTTTGGATTAACTGGAGACACGGTCAGCTTTAAAGATTTTCCACTTTTTTTTTTGTTCTTCCTAGTAAAGTTCCCCTTCCATCCCAAAAACCCAATCAGTGAGCATAAAAACACTGTTTGTGCTCTTCAAGAAAAGCTATTTTAGACACAAGACCCCAAGTTTCACTTGCCCTGCTGTTGATATAAGAAATATACGGCAGATGATAAACAAACAACATGCTAAAAATACACTCATATCTTGAAAACTGGAACTAAGCCTAAGTGAAAGATCTTTTAAGTTGAGGAAAACACAGTAAGGTGTAGCCCAGCTGAGAAAAAACACTGTCATCAGGCTCCCACAAGCAGTCTGAATAAGGCACTTTCACTGCTGCAAGCAAGGTCTTACTTACTTGTCCAAGCCTATTAGGGGTCAGACCTGCTATACCCGCAAGCCTGGGGTCAGCTTTCACAGGCTGCAGGTACAAATCACAGCCGGTGCCCTGCTTCTGCTTCAGTTACTCTCCGGCTTCAGAAACCTTTCTTTCATTTTGTTCCTTCT